>NC_044036.1:51710685-52010685 GCF_901765095.1 Microcaecilia unicolor
ATGAGCATGAGATTTTGGAAAAAAATGTTGGGAAACGATTGATTGGTTAAGATGGAACTCCGGCACTACCTTGGGAAGGAACTTTAGAATTACTCTTTATGATGAAACTTTGTGTAAGGTGGATCAGCTACTAGGGCCTTCAGCTCACTGACTCTATGAACTGAAGTGATTGTTATAAAAAATAAAACCTTCCAGATGACGTACTTCGGATGTTATAAATCAAGTGACTCAAAAGGACCTTTCATCAGTTGGGTGAGGACAATGTTGAGGTCCCCATGCCACAGTGGGTGGTCTGATGGGGGGTTTTGTCAGAACCAAACCTCATATAAAACTAACGTCAGGCTGTACAGAGATGGGCTTACTTTCTACATGGTGATAATAAGCACTGATTGCAGCGAGGCGTACCCTTACAGATTTGGATTTCAAAACAGACTCAGAGAGATATAGAAGGTACTCAAGCAATTTTTTGTGTAGGACAAGAGAGAGGATCTAGGACCCTGACCTCACACCAGATGGCAAACCTCTTCCATTCAATAACACCTCTTAGTGGAATCTTTAGCAGGACCCTGGAAATATCTCATAGCTTCTATGAAGCCAGCAGGACCTTGGAAATACCTCAAGGTCTAGGCTCTCAACATTCAAGCTATGAGGGCCAAGAAATGGAGGCTGGAATGCAGAAGAGACCCCTTGTTCTGCATAATGAAGGTTGGAAAACACTCCAATCTCCAAGGTTTTTTGGAGAACAGCTCTAGAAGAAGAGAGAACAAAATCTACCTTGGATAATAAGGCGTGATAAGGATCATGGTTCCTCAGTCCTACTTGAATTTCAGCACAATCTTCCCCATAAGATGGATTGAAGGATATGCATGTCCCAGTCGAGGATGAAGGCCTCCGATGCTAGCCTACCATGTGACCTAAATCTAGAGCAAAACTGAGGGACTCTGTTGATGAGATGAGTGGCAAAGAGATCCACCAAGGGGCAACGCCCATGTTGAGAGACCACTCATGCAGTTGCATCACCCTGCTCAGTCTCTCCACCAGACTGTTGTCTTTCCCACCAGGCATGTGACTCTGAGCACCATGCCATGGCTGGTAGCCCATTGTCATATCCCGATACCTTCCTGACACAAGGGGTAGGATCCCATACCCCCATGCTTGTTGAGACACTAGTACATAGCAACTTGATTGTCTGTTTGGTTTAGAACAATCTGGTTCAACAACTGATCTCTCAAAGGCCATTAAAGCATTCCAAATTGCCAGCAGTTCTAGAAGATTGATGTGAAGCTGAGTCTCCTGAGTGGACCTGTGTCCCTGGATGTGAAGAACATCTACATGCACACCCCATCATAGGTTGGATGTGTAACCCAAGTCAACTCCGGACCCAGGACACAGAGAAACATTCACAAGCTGCTTCAGCTCCACAGCTTCTGTTCACTCTCATGCTCACCCAACTTTCTCCCTTACAGACGAACGAGATTGGGTACGGTCCAAAATGATAGCTTGGGTATTTTGGTAAACGCTGAACCAAATCCAGGTTCCCTGAAGCTCCTCAGTTCTGGATCCACGAGACACTTCAGGAGGTTTAAGGATAACTTGAACTTTATTTGCAACTTCATCAGATAGCAACTCTGCTTCAATGATCTTTCCAACACAGTCAATAAAGTAATTACTCAAATAACTTCAGGTCGAACTTCAGTCATCAGTGGGCATTTCTACCCTTACACCCACCAGGAGTTTGCAATGAGCAGTTCTTTTACAAGGCTATACGCACTGACACAACCTTACTATGCATATCCTGCAATCAGATGGAACACCAGGGCTGATTCCGCCTCCTGGTAAATCTTTGTCATCACCAGGTCTGGACCCCTATGAAGTTCTCTTCCATTCGCGAGTATCACCATACAGTTAACACCCAGCCATGGGCAGAGTACATCTTACCCTAAGCCCTGTTTACAGGCCAGACTCCCCAATCTGCCTGAGGTTGTGGCTCCTGTACTGGCTTCTATGAATTTGACAGCAACTGTCCCTTTTAGAATCAGCCAAACTGGAGTTGGAACTTCATGATCCCCTTTAAACTTCTAAGGGTCACTTGGCAGAGGGCTTGTAAACAGTTGAAGACCTAGGCAACCAAGGACAATTTCCCACTCTAATTCTCCTTATTTATTACCTACCAAGCTCCTCCCCATCTGTAACTCTGCGAATCGGGGCACTCTTTTACTGCCATGATTTCATAACCCTCCCTGGGCTGGGCTGGGCTGGGCTTTCTCCCACCCAGGATCTCTTTTAATGATTCCCAATCTAACCAAGGGTTACAGATGCATCTGTGATCAAACTTTTTGGGTGAGGAGGAATTTGGAATTAAAGTCTCCAAGTCAAATTGGTCTGAATTTTCCATCACAGAAAGGCTTGCCACAACTCTGGGGTGACCGATTTGGCATCCCTTCAGATTCCCCATGTCCTAACACCACTGGAAAGCTAGGGTTCACTGGGCACCTTACAAATATAGCCTAACAACCTTAACATCTGCCAAGCTGTGACCTGCTGGCTGCTGCAGACCTGATGGACGATGGAAATGAATGCATCCACCCTCACCTGAAGGTAGGCTTGAGCTTGAACCATATCTAGCAAAGCTCAAAAGTTCTTCAGCCTGCTCCTCTGATTAAGATTTCCTCCTTTCCTGTGATGGAGAGAGGTCTCAAGATAGATCAAGCAATCCCTACTCCAAGAGGTTCTCTGGCTCTACATCAGATCCCCAGGACCAATCTGACTCCGGCTCAGCAAAGTATTCCTCATGGGATGTCTGATTCAGCATCTGCCACAGACTACTGGATATACAACCAGGCTCTGGGTGACAGTGCCAAGGTATGGATCCCTTCCTGGACTCTGGAGTCATGTCCTTTCCCAACAAGCTGCTTTGGTTGGTGCTGGTTCCAATGTTCAATGACGCATTGGTGTCAAACGTCCAACAGACAGGGCTTGGGTCTGCAGGCTGGGCTGGAGCAGTGCCATAGTAGGTGCTGGTGCCATCAATGCCTTGGCGTCGCACCAAGCTAAGATACACCCCAGTTTTTCCTGTAACATGTAGAAGCTGAATCAGAGGCAGGGTCCCAGAGTCGAGGAGACTGGCACAACTTGCACAGAAAGTACTGTTTTTATGGTTCCTTTAAAATCTATTTTGTTGATGCTTGGTAATACTCCACTTGTTCCCTGAAGATGAATGGGAACAAACTCGGGAGTAATCTAAGGAAATACTTCTGAGATGGATGGATGTATGGGTGATGGACGTATGAAATGGTCTCCCAGTGGAGGTGATGGAAATGAGGTCTGCACCTGAAGTCTGGTGAAAAACAACTTGTGTCTTGAAGGGAAATCCCTTTTCCCATTGAAGAATCCAACCTAGGAGGTGAAGCTGAGAGACCAAAAAAAGAGGACTGGGCAGCAGAACTTGTTTATGTGTACCTGCTTGGACATGCTTCAAAAAGAATTGAATACAGGAATAATGAGAAAACAAAGAACAGATTACAGGAATAAAGGAGAAATAGGGAACTGAAGAAATACAAAAGAATGCAGAGAGCTAAGGACAATTTATGAATACACTACAACCGGTTCTATTGGCAGAAGCATTCATTTTATTTTAAAGTACTGCATTTATTCATGACTCTCTCACTCTGAAAAGTACTGCTACTACATGCTAGGCATGGTCCACTGTGATACGATATCTGGAAATGAGAGGATATATATTGATTTATTATTGGTGAGCAAAATTCTGCTAAATCATCTCAATGTCAACCTTTTCCATTATAAAGTAAATATTGTAACACATTCATTGATCCAAATATCAGTAAAATATAGTAGACATAAATCATATGGAAAACATAAGCTGAAATGTTTTTATAAATAACACTGGTTGTCAATATTACTACTACTACTTATCATTTCCAAGGAGTTACAAGGAATGTGCAGTGCTGTACAGGTAAACATAAGAGACAGTCCCTGCTCTATGGAACTTACAATCTAGTCAAAAAATACATGATAAACATGAATCTATTATATAAGTTTTTATATAGAAGTGGCCTCAAAAAGATGAGCTTTTAGACTGAATTTGAAGATGATTAGAGAGGAAATCTGTTCTATACACATGATTCAAGAAGGTAGAAAGGCCAGAATCTGGAGTAAGCAATGGGGTGGAATAGTATAGATAGCATGACTTGCCCATTTAATAGAGTAGTGTGGTTGGCTACTGAATAACTTTTGCTGAGCGGACGCTAATAAGATCATAGGGTAAGCTTTGAGGTTTTGGTTTAAATAATGACGCTCTCTAGACATAGGCTAACTGCTTGGGTGTGGAGTGCGGTTAAAAATAAAAATAAAAATGAAGTTTCTTGTGTTGTAGGGGATGTCCTTGAGACAGCTCATTTCAGAGCGAAACGTGCATGTCGGGCAGCTGAACCCCTGGGTCTGATAAAATTAAAGAAAGAAGTTCAAATTTAAATTATGGGCTTGAATAAATAGAATGAATAAGTTAAGAATATTTTAATTAACCAATGAAGAGGTTGATGTTTGCCAATATCGCCAGACTGAAAAATTGCTGGTGATTGAACATCACTGAGGTTCATGGGGAATATATATTATCATATTGAAGATTTGAAGAACGTGGGGTATTGAATACTACATATGAACTAATTTTGGACTGGATAGGAAGAGCCTGTATATCAGAGATAGAGCTTGACATACTAACTCAGGAAGTCTATTCCAGGCATACGGTGCAGCAAGATAAAAGGAACAGAGTCTGGAGTTTGAAGTAGAGGAGAAGGGTACAGATCAGAGAGATTTACCTGATAAGCGGAGTTCCTGGGGAGGAGTGTAGGAAGAGATAAGGGTGGTGAGGTAGTGAGGAGCTGCAGAGTGAATGCACTTGTAAGTCAATAAGAGGAGTTTGAATTATATGTGGAAATGGATAGGGAGCCGATGAAGTGACTTGAGAAGGCTAAAATGAGCATAGTGACACTGACTGAATATAAGTCGTGCAGTAGAATTTTGAATGGATTGAAGGGGAGAGAGATGGCTTAGTGGGAGACCTGTGAGAAGCAAGTTGTGGCAGTCTAAGCATGAGGTGATGAGTGTGGATAAAGGTTTTGGTAGCGTGCTCAGAAAGGAAGGGACAAAGTTCGGTGATATTGTAGAGAAAAAAAGGACATGTTTTAGCAGTCTGTTGGATATGTGCAGAGAGAGAGCGAGAGGAGTCAAAGATGAAAGCCTATGCCCCTTCAATCTACAGATTCATTTCATTTAACAAAAATACATTCTGAATCATCACTTTTTGACTCACAAATTATCCAGAAACTGATCAAATGTTGTGACAGAAACTAGAAAATTAACTTGTCTGGAGCCACGTGCAGAGACTCACTGTGGGACTTCAGCTGCATAAATATGCATAAAACAGTAATGGCTGAAAAACAGAGCCATGTGCACAAAACACAGCTGTTCATGCACAGGGCAGACCCTGTCAACCAATCCTGATTGGTTGAAATGTGCTCAGTCAGTCATTTTGCTGCTTGATTGATTTGCTCGTTCTAGTGAAGGGTTATATAGCTCTAACAGCTCAGAAATCGCTAAACCAAAAACAGCACATTTTAAGTGCTTTTCTACATTTTCCAACATAAAAGAATGCCCACAAGAAATAATATTCCTTAGCATGTCTGTTTTACAGTGGCAATGCTAACCACAGTATCTAACCATTGTCTATGAAGATTAGGGACAAGGTGTAGCTCTCTTCATCAGGGGCACTGCAGCTCCAATCTCATCACTAACTAAAACATACCTACTTCAACTGTTCCATCATGTAATCGAAATATGAATTTGAGATTTTTAGATTTGCTGCATCTAGTTAATAAAGTCTAATCATTTCATTTCGAATTAGTTGGATCAGTATTCAGACTCTGCACATGCCAGCTGTGTCATCTGAAGTTATGGCCGAATATTCGGTGCTGGCTATTATCTGGATATCAGCACTGACTATCCAGGTGTATCAGCTACCAGCAGGTAGATAATGGTGACCTATTCAACACCAGTATCCAGATAACTAACCAGATAACTTCAGCCAGCCTTTTTGCTGTCCTAAGTTATCTGGATCCTGGTGCTGAACATCGCCAGCCTCTGCATAAATTCCAGCTCCATTACTCAACTGCTCCAGTGCTATCCAGATAGCATCAAAGCACTCTGTAGTAATTTTCAGCGGCATTATCTGGACAACGCTGCTGAAAATTCATGCACGGCCCCAGTCAGTACAACTTATCCAGGTAGCAGGTGCTATTACCAGAATAAGTCCTTTCTCGTTCTTTTTTTTTTTCTGGTCATATATTTTTTTTTTTTAGATTTTTTTTTCAGTAGTAGCTCAAGGTGAGTTACATTCAGGTACTCTGGCTATTTCTCTGTCCCAGGAGGGCTCACAATCTAAGTTTGTACCTGAGGCAATGGAGGGTTGTATTATATTTTCTTATATACTGCATTATGGGGTCCTTCTACCAAAGGGCGTTAAGCCCTTAAAATAGGGTTAGAACGCAAGAACAGGCTACTGCACAAATGCATTACAACATTTTGGACCAGATTCTATATATCATGTTTAAAATCTTGACACCAAAATGAACTACGCCTAGGCATATTCTGTATAAAATATGCCTAAATTTTCAATTTATAGAATACGCCGAGTGCCCATCCACGTGACTAAATTTAGTCATGGGCAGTTACTCCAAGTAAAACTTGGTATACATGCCAACACCTCAATTATGTGCAGACCGGGTGTATTCTATAACTACTGTAACTGGACAAATAGAATAACCATCACAGGTGCTATGTCCCCCTTCAGCAGGCAAAGATCTTCCACAGTGCAACATTACAGGGAACAATTGTTAAACGTGGTAAAAATTTAAACGAACAATTGTCTCTGCAATGTTGCGCTGTGGAGGATCTTTGCCTGCTGAAGGGGGACAGAGCACCTGTGATGGTTGTTCTATCTGTCCAGTTTGACACTCTCAAGTTTTGTTACTCCACATGATCAAAAATGCTATTATTTCAGACATTCTACCACCTGTGATTCTGATTTTGTGGTGTACTGTATTCAATGCCCTTGTCCAAAAATATATGTGGGTCAGACAGCAAGAAAGTTAAAAACTACTACTACTACTACTTAACATTTCTAAAGCGCTACTAGGGTTACGCAGCGCTGTACAATTTAACATAGAGGGACGGTCCCTGCTCAAGAAGCTTACAATCTAAGAGACAAGTGAACGGACAGTCCGATAGGGGCGGTCAAATTGGGGCAGTCTGGATTTAGTGAACGGTGGGTTTTAAGCAAAGACTTGAAGATGGGCAGGGAGGGGGCTTGGCGTAAGGGCTCAGGAAGGTTGTTCCAAGCATAGGGTGAGGCGAGGCAGAATGAGCGGAGCCTGGAGTTGGCGGTGTTGGAGAAGGGTACAGAGAAGAGGGATTTGTCCTGTGAAGAGGTTACGGGCGGGAACATAGGGGGAGATGAGGGAGGAGAGGTAGTGAGGGGCAGCAGACTGAATGCATTTGTAGGTAAGAAGGAAAAGCTTGAATTGAATGCAGTATCTGATTGGAAGCCAGTGAAGTGACCTGAGGAGAGGGGTGATATGAGTAAATCGGTTTTGGCGGAATATGAGATGTGCCGCAGAGTTCTGAACAGATTGAAGGGGGGATAGATGGCTAAGTGTGAGGCCAGTGAGGAGTAAGTTGCAGTAGTCAAGGCGAGAGGTAATGAGAGCATGGACGAGAGTTCGGGTGGTGTGTTCAGACAGGAAAGGGCGAATTTTGCTGATGTTAAAGAGGAAGAAGCGGCAGGTCTTGGCAGTCTGCTGGATATGCGCAGAGAAGGAGAGAGAGGAGTCAAAGATGACTCCGAGGTTGCGGGCAGATGAGACGGGGAGGATGAGGGTGTTATCAACTGAGATAGAAAGTGGAGGAAGAGGAGACGTGGGTTTTGGTGGAAAGACGATGAGCTCGGTCTTGGACTCATTGAGCACCGTAGTGCTCTTAAAAGAAATGTTATGGACACTCTCCTGGTGGAACACTGTGTGAATTATAAACATCTTTTTGAAGATCTCCGGTGTTTTGCAATTGATAAAATTGTGGTAGATTGCCGTGGGGGAGACCGGCATTTACATCTTAAAACAGAACAGAGCTGGATTTTTCGTTTGGGTTGTTTCCAACCGGCTGGCTTAAATTTTGATCTTGAACTAGTTCATTTCTTGCGAACCAATGAATATCCACAGGATATATGTAGAAAGCTAACTGAAAGATGCCAAGCCGCCATTTTGAACGTGCTCAGCTCAAACAGTAGAACAGCAAGCAGGATAAGCAGTAAGTGCTTTAACTTATTTTTGATAAAATATTTTGAATGTGGTAATATATCCAATTTGCCTTTCTTTTTTTTTTTTTTTGCAGCACTGAATTTTTTTTTGTCTTCCCCTGAAGCAGCGAAGTGGCCCGCAAAAAGTTGGCCAACGTCGGGGTGATTAGCATGCTGCATTAAAGCTAAATAGTTACATTGTTGATGGATATGAAGTGGATTTTGCGTTAAAAAAAATCTTTAAAAATCTAGATCAAAAATCTGAATAAAAAATTTATGTCAATTCTCAATTGGGAATGAGGTTTTTTTATGTCGATGATTGATGCAGCTGGTTCATTTAACAAATTATTGAAATAAAATGTCCTGTAATTTCTGAGGCTTTTTCCTCTTCCTTTTTGTTGAGTTGATTGAATGCATTTCTGTAAATAATTGTTGCTGAACACAATATTAGTGAAGGATTTTTTTGATTTTAGAGCTGCCATCATATCAAGGAAGTCAGCAGTAGCGGTGTCTGGAGTTTTGATGTGCAGGTTAAAGTCTCCCATGAACAGTAACTTAGGGTAGCTCAGGGTTACCTCAGTCACCAGATTCAGCAGTTCTTGCACAGATGATATGTTGTTTCAAGGTGCTCTGTAGACCACGAGCAGCCATATTGATTCCTTATATCCCAGCTGAATTAGGAGGCATTCTGACTCAGACAGGTGGGGGATGGAGCCTCTGCACAGTTTGATTGTCTCTCAGATCAGGACTGCTACCTCCACCCCGCTTCCCTTGTCTTGGTTGTGCAGGATAGTGAATCCTGTGGGGCATAGTTCAGCCATTGCTACTCCTCTGCTTTCATCCAGCCAGGCCTCAGTTATTCCCAAGATGTCTAGGTGGTATTCACTGATGACATCATGGATCACAGGAAATTTTTTATTGGCTGATCTGATATTTACTAGGCCCAAGTTTCCAAGTAGTGGTCTGTTTGTTGTGGTTGTAGTTTTAGGGGTTACTTGATGGTAGTAGGCAGATACTGGAGTGGGTATAGCTAGATAAGTGTTTTGCTTCTTGAGTTTGTTTCCTCTAGGCTGATGGGAGAGTCTATTGTTTCTTCTTCCCCAGATTACTGGGATGTATGAAGATTTTTGGTTTACTAGACCAAAGCACATTCTTATTTAAAGTAGGAAAGATTACAGAGCTCTTTAGCTATTTATATAATAAAAAGCCAGTTTGTCTTTGGCAGCAATTAACAATGGAGTGTTAATTGCACAAACAGTGTTTGATGAGAGTCTGAGTCCCTTTGAAGTATCAGCTTCCTAGGAAGAGGTGCTCTGTTGTTTGCTTCAATGAAGACTTCTTGTTTAAATTGAGATATGCAATTAGTCAGCTAATTCTACCTATATTTTGTGCTTTTAAATCTTGAACCAAGGTAAAATAGTTTAAGTCCAGTATCTAATATCTAACAGGCACTTCTGCTTGCTGGAGACATACATCAAATGGCTATATTTCACTTTATTCTGGTGCTTCAGTAAAGCAGTTAAAATGACTGCAGTTGATGCAAACTACAGCTATTAGGTTGATCAGTGGGCTTGGGCACTTTGATAGTGTGTCTATTTATCGAGATTTTCATTAGTTAACAATAACTAAGTATATTGATTTTAAGATTTTTTGTCAGATTTTTAAGTCCATTTTTGGTCTGAATTCTGAGGGTATAACTGAGTTACTGACTTTTCCATCTATGGAGAGGTCCTTGGGTTTTTTAAGAACTCTGAAGTTGGGTTATCCTTCTTTGAAAATTTTTCGGTTTAAATCTATTTTTGAGGTCTCTTTTTCATTTGTTGGGGCTAGATTATGGAATAAGCTCCCTTTGGATTTGAGATCTACATCTTCACTTTTTTCTTTTAGGAAATTGTTAAAGACATGTATTTGAATAATAATTTTGAAGCTAGCTCTGTTTTAAAACTAGTTTTGTTTTTAATGCTGTGATGTTCTGATATTTGTTATTTCCTCCAATATTATTGGAGTTTGTTTTCAGTATGTAAACCATTCTGAATCCTTTGGGAATATTAACAGTATAGAAAACTCCAATAGAATAGATAGCACATAGGCCATATATGGCACCTGAAAAATCCACACTGAAAAAATACTAGACATATTTTATAAAGTATACGCCTAAACTTAGGCGTACTTTATAGAATAAGCCTAAATTTCTGTGTGGATTATAGAATACGCCAGTCACCCATCTGTGCAACTAAATTTGGTTGTGGGCAGTTATGCCAAGAAAAACTTGGTGTCAATCCCAATGCCTAAATTAGGCATGTACTGGCTGTATTCTATAACAAAGTGCATAGATTTGAAAAATGCCCATGACCCACCCATTCAACACCGATGGTCATGCCCACTTTTCAACTATGCAACTTATAATTCACGCACATCACGTTGCAGAATATGTTTAGATATTTTTGTGCATAAATTCTAATTAAAGCCAATTAGTGTCAATTGTTTAAGTGGAAATTATCAGCGCTGATTGGCTTGCTAACTAATTAAGTTGCACACACAAATCTGGAAAATGACCAGATTAGTGCGCACAACTTAAGTCATGCTACACAGAATCCGGGGGCTAGAGGCTAACTGGCTTTGTCACGCGATATTCAGTGTTGGGTTTAGTGGTTAAATAGGACTGCATAAATAGCAGTTCTATCTTTAACCGCTAAGAATGTAAACGGTTTGTGCTGAATATGATACAGACATTCAAATATTTGAAAGGTATTAATCTACAAACAAACCTTTTCCAGAGACGGAAAGGTGGTAGAACGTTTGTGCACCAAAAATGGCAAGGACAAATCAAGATCAAGTATACATAAGTGTTATGACATCATACCTCATACTATGAGTTTATCTTGTTTGGCAGACTGGATGGACCGTACAGGTCTTTATCTGTCGTCATCTATTATGTAATATCAGATTAAGTGGTTAAGGGGGTCTTTTAATAAAGCTTAGCTCGAGTTATCTGCAGCAGGGCCCATTTTATTCCTGTGGGCCCTGCTGCAGATAGTAGATGATGATGACGGCAGAAAAAGACCTGCACGGTCCATCCAGTCTGCCCAACAAGATAACTCATATTTGCTGCTTTTTGTGTATACCCTACTTTGATTTGTACCTGTGCTCTTCAGGGCACAGACCGTATAAGTCTGCCCAGCACTATCCCCGCCTCCCAACCACCAGCCCTACCTCCCGCCACTGGCTCTGGCACAGACCGTATAAGTCTGCCCAGCACTATCTTCACCTCCCAACCACCAGCCCTGCCTCCCAACCACCAGCTCTGGCACAG
Organism: Microcaecilia unicolor; assembly: GCF_901765095.1. NCBI lineage: Eukaryota > Metazoa > Chordata > Amphibia > Gymnophiona > Siphonopidae > Microcaecilia > Microcaecilia unicolor. Next base: position 51,722,364 of record NC_044036.1, read on the forward strand.
ACCATACAAGTCTGTCCAGCACTATCTCTGCCTCCCAACCACCAGTCCCGCTTCCCACCACCGGCTCTGGCACAGACCGTGTAAGTCTGCCCAGCCCTATCCCCGCCTCCCAACCACCAGCCCCGCCTCCCGATCTTGACTAAGCTCTTGAGGATCCATTCCTTCGGCACAGGATTCCTTTATGCTTATCCCACGCATGTTTGAATTCCGTTACCGTTTTCATTTCCACCACCTCCTGCGGGAGGGCATTCCAAGCATCCACCACCCTCTCCGTGAAAAAATACTTCAGGGTTAATCTGAGATGCACACAACTTCACAATCTTCTAACTCAAAACATATATAATAAGAATGTTATCAGAGAGTCTCAATTTGCTTACTGGAACCCCCCCCCCTCCCCCCCCCGAAGCATTCCATGTTTAAGCTTTACTTCTCCAATCAATGGAAAAGTCTGTGATCCTCTTTACATATTAATTGATCTTACAAGAGCGGAAGAGGACTTGCAGTTCTCTAAAAATCTATTCCCTTCAATTCCCATCAGGTTCACCACTTGAACGTCTACGATTCAAACTGACCTCCTCTTTAACCCCTACAGATTTTCTTCTCTTATATCTACCTCCCCCGATCTCAGAGGCTTCCTTCCAATGCCTTCAAACCATGCGCAATAATCACTGTATGAAGTCTAATTGACCATTCATATTAGGAGATCTGAATATCCACTTTGATTACCAACACTCTACTTTCAGTACAGATGTCCATGACTTATTACAATATCTCTCATTACGACAACACATCTCATATCCCACACATCAAGAAGGCCACACGCTAGATGTGGTCCTGACCTTGTCAGATATAAGATCAGATGTTCGTTTCACCTGGTCAGATCATAGAAATTTCCCTCCGAACTTCTATATATACTAGTTCTGCTCCTCAGGAATATACTTGTGATCTTAGTAACCTGACTTTAGACACATTTCCATTATCTCCTACAACTTTATCTTCAGAAGAACAAACTCACTCATGGAAGCTAAGCTAAGCTTGAGTAAAAGACCCCTTTAGGTTCTGTTGGCCAAAAATAAAACCGTAAATTCAATATTGATTGCCACATATGACGCAGCATTGAATCTCCAGGTCCGGTGCCAAAAGCAGGCTTTACCTGTGCTGTCCACTGCCTCCTGAAAATCAGCCTGAAAAACAAAATGCCATAAAAAGTGCCATGTTAAATCTGGGCTTAGTGCAAAGGAAAGTCCTGCATTAAAACACATTAAGCCCAGATTTTCCTGCACTTTTGTAGAAGGGCCCTTACGGTCTTGAAAGGCTGTTCGAGTGTTGGCAGTCGGGTTCTTCCAATTCTATAACCCACTCTGGACTATTGTACAGAAACTATGCATTGAGTCATGAATACATTTCTCTGCTCCTGTACTAGGGCATAAAGATATTAAAAATTAAATAACCCAACAGAATGATTATTTTCCCAAGAAGTGCATTTTATTGATGAGAGAAAAAAAAAGTACTATGCTCCCCAGACATTTATAAACCATTGTTAATAAAATTAGTTTCAAAAATTTCAGAAGTTATTGACTGAATGTGGCTCTGATTCTGATTATGTTTTCATGGCCAGCATATAGGATCATGGTTATTACACAGTTCCCACCGGGACAGATTTAAAATCCAAGCAGGGATTAAGGAGTGTGGTAATCAACAAAGGCTACTGTCAAGATGTGTTATTTTACTGTTAACCCCTGTTACTAGGTCTCACTGCATAAAATGGGATCTGTGCTAAAATAGTACTAGTTCGTGGTAAAACCACACATCTTAATGGTAGCCCACATTGATAACTCCCCCCCCCCCCCCCCTTACCAATAAAAATCAGTTCATCTTCAGAGTCATTATTATCAGTTGTAAAACAAGCTGGATCATTCTGAGTGCTCCATAGAGCTAAGCGCAGTACCTATATTATATCTAGCAGGGGTTAAACGGATGGGAAGCTCAGTGTTGTCATAGTTACAAATAGTTCAAAGCTGGTACATGGGGCATCTTCTCAATGGGGGAAAAAGGAAAGAGACATGCTTTAAGAGCTTCTTTCACACATTCATTTTGCCCTCTGGAAGCTGAACAGTGGGAGATAATCAGGCTAGGCCAAATGGCAGCTGTTGCAATCCATGAGATATTCAGTAGCAAGAAAGATACTCATCTGAGTCAGGGCCAGATTTCCAAAGAGGGCACTCTGCTCTCTCTGCTCAGATCCTGCCTTCTCCTCTTGCCTATCTGTCCTTTTCAGCCCAGTCCTCATGCAGCACCTGCAGCAATTCCACTTCCAAAATTCAGCTCAGGGCCTATGAGCCTTCACATTGGGTTGCCAGCCCACAGGACAGAAAACTGGTCAATGTAAGAGCAGGTTTTCTGCTGGTCATATCTTTTATTTATTTATTTATTTATTTATTGCATTTGTATCCCACATTTTCCCACCTATTTGCAGGCTCAATGTGGCTTACAGAGTGTGGTTATGACATAGTCCACAGGATATCAGATACAGTTTGTAATGTGCAAAGATTAAATCAGATACAATTGATAATGTGCCAAAGTTAAATAAGGGAAGAGAGAGGGGAGGTGATAGGCTGGGTGATATAGATGGTGGATTTTAATAACTGGATGGGTTTGTGAGGTAGTTTTATAAGGTTAAGGGGCTTCCCAAATCTCTCTCTTCTCTCTCCAATGTGGTCCAGCATCTCCCAAACTCCAATCTCTCTATCCTCTCCTCTCCCCAACACCCCCCCACCTTCAACAGTCCGGCATATCCCTTCTATTCCCCTCATTCCCCCCCCCCCCATGCGTGTCCATCCTCTCTCCCTCTCTCTTCCCACCCCTCTCTAGGATTCTTCAAACTCACCTTTGTAGCTGGCACCAGCAGTAATACACACTGCCTGCCTTCAGTCAGCCCAGGGCCTTTCTTCCATGTCTCTCCTCCTCTGACTCAAAAATATTGTTTCTGCATGGGAAGGACACAGCAGAGGAAAGACCGAGGGCCAGATACAGCCTTTATGAATCAGCACTGCCTCCAGTTACAAAGATGAGTTTGAAGGACTGCAGGGAGGGAAGAGAAAGTAAGAGATGTTGGTCCCCCATGGGGTGGGGGAGGGAGAGGAAGGGAAAGAGAGAGAGAGAAATGCTAAACTTTGAGGTACGGAGGGAAGAGAGAGGGAGAAATCATGACCCTGGAAGAAATCATGATGCAGGAAGAAGGGAAGAGAGATGGAGAGATGCTGGACCACATGAAGACTTGGGGGAGTATTGGAAAGGTTCTGGACTATGCTTGAGGGAGAAAAAAAGAGAGGCGCACTGGGTATAGGGGGATTATAGAGCATAGGGACTCAGAAGAGCAATGTTGGCCTTGGGTTGGGGCATATGGATACAGAGAGGGGAAATGCTAAACACGGAGGAAGGATACAGCCAAGAAGAGGGGAGATGTAGAACTTGGGGGGGAGGTGGAGGACAGGGACACAAGGGAATAGGGACGAAGAGAGAAGATAGATGGAGGACACAAAGAAGAAATGTTAAATGGACAGGAGACACTGGAAAGATAAAGGAAAGCAGAAACCAGAGAATAGGACCAACATGATTAAAAAAATAAAATGACAACGGTAGAACATTTTTCTTTTTTACTCAGTGATAAGAATACGTCAGTTTTTGGAATATACTTCTACCAGAGCACTATTAGTCATGGTGGCCCAAGGCAGAAATTTGGGAGAAGTCCCTAAGCCCACTACCAGGATGTGCCTTCTTCAGACTCAGGCAGGCCTGGGGCCATCAATAACAGGGAGCCAAGAGTAACAGCTCCTATTGCACCCCCTATATATCACCATCACCAGAAAAATCTCCACCACATAAGAACTTTTAATAAATATGGATCTTCAGAAGGTGGGTTGCTTTTCATGCCAACACCAACACCCATGTTCATCATCAGTCCTTTTTTTTCCCTTTTTTTTCAGAGGACCGATGATGAATATAGGAGTTGGCGATAGAGTGAACTTTTAATCCACCTTCTGAAGGTTCATATTTATTAATGTTGTTCTTAAGTGGTGGAGACTTTTCTGGTCATAGTTTATAATATACTTGCATGCATGCATGGAATACACACATATGTTCACACCTGCCTCAACACAGATGCAAAGTCATGCAAGAGCATTTGTGTGCCACAGGGAGTAATTCTGGATCCTTATTTTAAGCAGGAACACAGAAGCCTATGATGCCTTTATAAAAAAATTAAAAAAAGGAGGGGTCTTTGAGAAAATTTATAGGTTATCTGTTATAAAGTTATTTCCCACTTATCTAACAATGGATGGATAGAGCCCTAAACATTTAGAAATGATCTTGCAACCCTGCCAAATGGCGGCCTGTTGAGGAACTCCTATTTTTCATAGATTTTCTGAAGCTTGTTTTCATTATGGAACGTAAAATAAACCGTTCATGTGAGGAAGCCTTCAAATATCACAGAACTGAAACAGTCAATGGAAGAGACTTATTTGCATGTACAGAAATGTTTAGTTAAAAATACTGCTGTAACTAAATGAAAGAGTTAGAAGTGTTTCATATTACGAATACCTATGGTTGATTTTTTTTTTTTTTGTGGAACAAGTCAAAATATTCTTTTTGTCTGAGTTATTTATTCAGTGGCGATATCTTTCTTTCTTATGATTAAGATCTAATCATGTTCTGGCAATAAATTTGTGAGTGGAGGGGTAGCCTAACAGTTAATGCACTGGGCTGAGAATTTGGGGGACTGAGTTTGATTCCCACTGCAGTTCCTTGTGACTCTGGGCGAGTCACTTAGAGGCCTTCTTACGAAGGCATGGTAGGGTACGCCAAAATAGCACTACTGCCGGGTGCACGCAGGTACCCAGCAGTAGTTCTGCTTTTGGCATGTGCTGTTTCTCACGGTAGAAAATAATCCATTTTCTAGCACAGGGGGGGGCATATCTGGTTGTAATTGGCCATGATACAGCATGACCCCTTTCCGCCTACTATGCAGATACACTGCCTCTATTGTATGCAGATCTCTTTCATGCATACTCCATTTTGGATATCCTGAAATCCTGACTGGCAAGGGATACCAGCGACATAACGTAACCAAAGACCGTAACTGGACATATCTTAATCCTTCCTCTCCCTCTCTAAGTTCCCCCCAATGGTCTATACCATACATGTACCTCAATATCAACTTGTTCGTACCGGAATCGGCTAACGCCGTTTACAGTACTATGTAAGCCACATTGGCCCTGCAAAAAGGTGGGAAAATGTGGGATACAAATGTAACAAATAAATAAATACTAAATAAATAAACAGTAAGGGCTCATGCGGTAAACGGCCAGACACTAATTTGGAAATTACCTCTACCCAGGAAATCTAGACTGCCCAACTTGACATTTCGTTCTTTAGATTGTAAGCTCCTTTGAGCAGGGACCGTCCTTGTTTATTTTGTACAGCGCTGCGTAACCCTAGTAGCGCTCTAGAAATGTTAAGTAGTAGTAGTAGAAATTATCACCTGGCCATTATTGTTGTAAATGGAAAATTACAAAGCTGCGCTAAGAGGTGGCTGGAGCACGCAGGAAAACCACGTGCTACAGCTACCGCTGGCCCCTTTTTACTGTGCCTTCGGAAAAGGCAGGGTTACCATTCGTCTGGATTTCCCCGGACATGTCCTCTTTTTGACGGCATGTCCGGAGCGTCCAGCGGATTTTGCTCGCACACACATTTGTCCGGATTTCTGAACAAACGTGGGCATGGGCGGGTGGGCGTGTGTGCATGCATGCGGGCGGGCGATTGGCGCCGTGGGTCTGGTCTCGTCTCCCCTCCCCTTCCCTACCATGTTCCCTGGTGGTCTAGTGACGTCTTCGGGGCAGGAAAGAGCCCCCTCTTTCCTGCCCAGAGCACTGCCTCCCTTGTCCATCATCCTTCTTGGCTGGGGATTCAAAATGGCCGCCGAGAGTTGAAGTCTCGCGAGGCCACTTCAACTCTCAGTGGCCATTTTGAATCCCCAGCCGAGACCAAGGAAGATGCAGGCAAGGGCAGGCAGCGCTCCGGGCAGGAAAGAGGGGGCTCTTTCCTGCCCCGAAGACGTCACTAGACCACCAGGGCTAGATAGTAAGTGAGGGGGGGTATGTGACGGGGCGGGGGAGGGGACTATGTGACGGGGGGAGGGGAATAGGGGGCAGAATGAGGACCCAAAAGGGGCGGGGTATGGGCGTGATGGGGCGGGGCAGGGGGCGTGACATGTGTCCTCGTTTTCAGAGGACACAAAATGGTAACCCTAGGAAAAGGGCCCCTTAAACCTCTATTGCTCCCGGTATAGCAACTTAGGGGGGTCTTTTACAAAGCATCAGTAAGCCCGATGCAGGCATACCAAACATTAAATCTGGACTACAGCCGGCCCAACGCAGCCGCCAGCGGTAGTTCCGACACAGAGCGAGCACCATTTCAGGGGGAAAACAAAACCCCTGGAAATGGCTTGTGCGGTGGTAACCCAGCGGTAATTGGGCATTGCCGAGTGCTGCCTGGTTACTGCCGGGTTACCCCAGGAGTCCCTATCGCCATGTTTGTCTGGGGGCTTTATACACCACTCTATATGGACAGAACACAAAACAAAGAAAACTAAATTGCTGTGAAAGAGAATTTTGCTCTATAACTGCTGCTGGGGTTTGGGAGTTGCTGCATGATGAGTGCAATAGGGAAAAAAAAACAAGGATTTCCGAAGCACTGCACCCAGTGCCTGGTGATCCTCCCGCTAATGTAGTACACCTACTTAATGCAAGGGGTCAAGGGAGGTAATATTAGCTGTAGGGGAAGGGAGACTAATCCAGTACCAGCATTTGTGTGTGTGTGGGGGGGGGGAGGGGGGGGTTGCTGCCACCTCCCTCTTTGCTCACACCTAAACTAGGCTTGTGGCTCCTCTTGAGAGTTTCTAATTGACTTCACTGTCAATTGCTGCTCTAAATCTTCCTTCTGGAAAAAAAAACACACACACACACACACCAGCATGTAGCAAACAGTAATTAAAACCAGTGACAATTTCTTAAATTAAACACCTCAGGGCTATGTAGAAATGTGCCATTCCTGAGAAAGTTTGGAAAACATCAAACTGTGACAAGTAAATAAAGCGACCGGGTTCTTCCAGAGCCTGATTTTAACAAGGGGGTGAGCGTCTCCGCCCGAATGCGCCCACGTGGAATGGCAGGCGCTATGCTTGGCGGTTCACGTTAGCTTCGGGCAGAAAGGGAGGGGGCAGTGATTATGTGCGCCCGGGAGCTGGGCAAATTGGCTTGCATTTTTTAAAACGAGTTTAGGAGCAAGCCGCCAACCAATCAATGGCAGATCATGCCTAAAGAGGGGAGGAGTAAAGGAAGCAGTCGGGGAGCCACTGAGGTGGAGGAAGTCTTCCTGCTTGTTCAGAGGAAAGAAAATCCCACTCTGCCCTCCCTCATAAATAGGGGTTTGTCAGCAGTTTGTCACAGTGGAGGAGGAGGTATCTAAGCTTATGCCCTTCAAGAATGTCCTTGAAGAGGGCTTTTACCTTTCACCTGGTGGCACGGGAGCTAACTTTTCGAATTATTGGGGGTGCTAAGCTCACTGTAAATAACCCTTCCCTGGACATATACAAGGAATTTTCTCAATTATGCCCGGTAGGGAATAGTAAGTCTTTGGCATCAAGTTAAGCCTAGAGGTCTAGGCTTGGGGGTTCAGTTAATTTGCCCTTGCTGTATGGCAGGGCAAGGGGAAGAGGTATTTGATAAGATTTACTGCAGTCACCTTGCTGCAGATGGCAGGTAGCCCAGTTTCCTTTCCTTGGTTGAATGTTAGAACGGGTAACTGGCTTAGACCACCAATAAACAAAACTGCAGCCATGTTAAATCCCATAAATGTTTTGACATTTTGAAAAAGATTGTTTTGGTGTTTTATTGTTAGGTAAGTGGGTACAAGTCTCACATCCCTTGTTAAAATGCAACACAAATTGCTAAAAGCAATCAGCTCTATCTCCTAGTTACAGACTCCAACTCCATACAAGTAAATTCGGCAATATACATAATGCATTTCAATTACCACACACTATTATGTTGTGTAAAGATTGTACAGAGGGTATTAAATGATGCAGTGTATAAGAATGTGGTGGTTCAAAAAGTAAGTTTTAAGTTCTTGCTTATGTTTTTTAGAGACCTATTTCAGTGCTGTAAATCCCATAATGCACCAAGATAGGGTGTTCATTAATCCAGTGGCGTACCAAGGGGGGGGGGGCGCGGTGGGGGCGGTCCGCCCCGGGTGCACGCCGCTGGGGGGGGGGGGGTGCCGCGCGCCTGTTGGCTCTTCGTTTTCATGCTCCCTCTGCCCCGGAACAGGTTACTTCCTGTTCCGGGGCAGAGGGAGCATGGAAACGAAGAGCGGACAGGCGCGCGGCACCCCCCCCCCCCAGCAGCGTGCACCCGGGGGGGGTTCTTTCGCCGGGAGCTCGCGCTGCACCCGGGGGGTTATTTCGCCGGGGGGGGGGGGTCGCGCTGTTCCGGGGTGGGGGCACTGCACCCGGGGTCGGGGCGCATCGGCGATCTGCCCCGGGTGTCAGCGCCCCTAGGAACGCCACTGCATTAATCCAAGACTGTCCCAAAATCTCCAGCCTAGAACTGGGTAACTTGGTACCTCTGGCACTTACTTCTGTACAAAGCCATTCTCAGAAAATGTGAATTATGAAAGCACAGGTGTATTGTCCACAATGACCTTAAGAAGGTGTTAAAACATATCAGTCTCTCACAACAGAAAATAGCACGTGGCAGTAAATTATGGAGACCTGATCAGGCCCCAAACAATTAATTTAAACAGCGGTCATCTACGAAAGACTTTATTACTTTGCCTCTTTCATCATCAAAGTTACTTCAGCTTCCTGTGATGTTTTCTTACATTTAAGATTATACAACCTCATCCTTGGAAGGACACTTCCTTTTTACAGTGAGAGAACAAACTCTGTAGCTGCAGCCTGTTAACTGTCACAGTTGCAAGCAAGGACTGTCTCCATGGCAACAACAGGCGCCTGCAACAGTCACTGGGACGTTCTGCAATGTAGGACAATAAGAAAACACCAAATCATCTGAAGCCATTTGAAATAGACAAAAAACATCCAGCCTGTGGGTGAAATAACTTATAATGAAGAAACAGAAATTTTTAAAAAAGCAAAGTAAAACAAAAAGTATCACATAATTTCTGAAAACTCTTCCAAATAATAAAAGTGGAGTAGAAGAATAGCTTAGTGAAAAGAGCACTGGGCTAATAACCAGGCAAGCCAAGATTCAAATACCCCTGCTGCTCCTCATGGTCTTTGGCAAATCACTTAAAACCCCATTTCCTCAAGAACAAACTTAGAGCCCTGATTACTAAGGTGCATTAGTGTTTAACGTGCCAACAATTAGCGCGCGCTAACCGTGTAGGCGCCTATTGGGATATTGTAGGTGTGTACACTGTTAATGCACGTTAAGAGTGCTAATGCGCCTATAATGCGGCTTAGAAAACAGGGCCCTTGGGGGCGTTAAGTCCAAATATATATTTACCCCGATTCTATAAAAGTCACCAAAAATTGCATGCATAAATTTAGGCACGTGCCTAATTTGTGTGCACAATTTAATTGATTTTAACAACTAATTAGTGCCAATAATTGGCTTTTTAATAAACAATTATTGGCACTAGTTAAAATCAATTAAGATGTACGCACGTAAATTTAGATGAATGATCTGCACCTAAATCTTACGTGTGTCCCAAAAAAGGGAGTGTGAAAATGGGAGGGTCATGGGTGTTTCGAGTTATGCACAGATTTATAGAATAAGGGGATACCGCACATAAATTTAGGCATAGTCATTTGCACTGTGCTTTCGTTGGTGCAAATGGATGCATTTAAATTGAAGCATGACCCCTAGCTTTAGGCGTGGCTTACAGAATAATGCTTAAGCGGGTTTTTTTCGGCACCAATTTTTTTTTTAGGCACCCTATATAGAATCTAGCCCTTAGAAACATATTTTTAAAAGGCTTACTGCAAAACAATTTAAAGTGTTTTGTGGTAATTTGCCAGTTTGTGTGAGCTAATTGTGAATTACTGGTTTTTAAAAAGTATTTTTGGGAGGGGGCATGTCATGGGCAGGGAATGAGAGTAGAAGCATTATCCTGCTAGTGCATATGCATTAGCACATTAACTGAATAACACAGAATTAATGAAAGAGCACTTCGGGCTTCTTTTACTAAACTGCGCTAGCAATTCCTGTGCGGTAATGCCGAGAAAATCCATTCACTTTCAATGGGCTTCGTCGGCATTGCTGCACAGGAATCGCTAGCTTGGTTTGGTAAAAGAGGCCCTTACTGTTCCTGCATTCATTTTTTTTTTTTTGCAAGTCCCACACACTAATGGAAAATTTATCATGGGACTTGCAAAAAATATATTTAAAAAGCCCTAAATATTGCCATGTTAAATCTGGGCTTAGCCCTTGGGAAACACATGTGTTAAAATGCATTAGGTCCAGATTTTAATGCATTTTAGTAAAAGGGCCCCTTAGATTGTAAGCTCTCCAGGGCTAGGGAAATAGCTCAACTATTTGAATGTAACCTACCTTGAGCTACAACTGAAAAATATTTGAGCCAAATCTAAAACTAAATAAAATAGATCAAACTTGCTTAACAGGATACTATGGAATGACACTGAGTAGTTTGTAATCCAGGGTAACTAAATTCAATTTCAGCAAACACTTGCCAGGAATGACTTTGTACAGGTGGAGGGGCATAATCGAAAGGGATGTCCAAGTTTTCATGAGGATGTCCTTGCAGAATGTCCCCAACCAAGGGCGGGGAAACCCATATTTTCGAAACAAGATGGAAGGCCATCTTTTGTTTCGATAATACAGTCAGGGACATCCAAATCCTTAAATTTGGTCGTCCCTAGACTTGGTTGTTTCTGATTTCCGGAGATAATGGAAATCAAGAGTCCAAATTTATTTACTCTCTCGAAGCTCACATATTTGCTTCTGATGTTGTGTAATTGCATATCACTTGCATAAATACAGTAGTGCTTCCTGTGTTATTCAGTGTTGTATAGTAACTAAGTAAATGTAACTAGTTACTATATTAAGTAAAAGTTTTGATACTCTTACTTATAAAGTACAAGATAACATTTGTTACTTTTACTGAAGTAAAATTTCACCCATTTTTACTACTTTTACTTAGTTATATCTGATGCTTGCAGTTAAAAGTAAAAATAGAAAGCAATTCCTCAGTAAACCAAATGAAACAGCAAAACTGGGAACAGGAGTTTGATATTGCAAACCTTGTCACGCAAACAGTGGATCATCTCATCGTAAATTTTGCTGTTCAGTGAGTATAACCTATAAGAACAGTGGAGTTACCTATGTTTATTGAACTAGTTAGTTACTAGTCTCCAGCCAAATAGATGAGTTGGATCACTTTAAAGTGGAGATGAAGGTGAAGCTGGTCACAATTCTTAGTGAACTGACATATGTCTCTACCGCAACAGACTTCTCATCATCCCAGGGAAATTTTACATTGGGTAACTGTCGACTGGATTGATGAGTCCTTAGGGAGGAAGTCTGCTTGTCTGGCCTTAAGACAGAAGGGTTCCCACACATTTCACGTTCTTGCATCATTTCTCAAAAATATTCAGAGTTTGCCATCAGATGAAAAACTGTTAGAACAACAGACAATGATTCCAACTTTGTGAAAGCTTTCTTTGTAATTGGACAGCATGACGATGATAATGAAGATGAAGATGTAAGTGATGATTTAGACAGCACTACTTCTAATGCAGATGATAATGACAATAATGATGATAAAGTATTCATGGCTATATGGAAGTCAAGTGTTTCAGAGATTCCCTTGATCATAACCTGCAGACCCAGTCAGAAGACATCAGTAATACTGCAACCTGGCCTTATTTGAAGGAACTTTTTATCAGACTGAACAATCTTCTTTTTAGCTGTCTGGATGTCTCAACGCCACCTGAAATTAAATATGACCAAAACCGAGCTTCTCATTTTCCCCCCCAAACCCACCTCCCCGCTCCCCCCGTTTTCTATTTCTGTTGATGGCTCTCTCATTCTCCCTGTCTCCTCAGCTCGAAACCTTGGGGTCATCTTTGACTCTTCTCTCTCCTTCTCTGCTCATATCCAGCAGATTGCCAAGACCTGTCGTTTCTTTCTTTACAACATCCGTAAAATCCGCCCCTTTCTTTCCGAGCACTCTACCAAAACCCTCATCCACACCCTTGTCACCTCTCGTTTAGACTACTGCAATCTGCTTCTTGCTGGCCTCCCACTTAGTCACCTCTCCCCTCTCCAGTCGGTTCAAAACTCTGCTGCCCGTCTCATCTTCCGCCAGGGTCGCTTTACTCATACTACCCCTCTCCTCAAAACCCTTCACTGGCTCCCTATCCGTTTTCGCATCCTGTTCAAACTTCTTCTACTAACCTATAAATGTACTCACTCTGCTGCTCCCCAGTATCTCTCCACACTCGTCCATCCCTACACCCCTTCCCGTGCACTCCGCTCCATGGATAAATCCTTCTTATCTGTTCCCTTCTCCACTACTGCCAACTCCAGACTTCGCGCCTTTTGTCTCGCTGCACCCTACGCCTGGAATAAACTTCCTGAGCCCCTACGTCTTGCCCCATCCTTGGCCACCTTTAAATCTAGACTGAAAGCCCACCTCTTTAACATTGCTTTTGACTCGTAACCACTTGTAACCACTCGCCTCCACCTACCCTCCTCTCTTCCTTCTCGTTCACATTAATTGATTTGATTTGCTTACTTTATTTATTTTTTGTCTATTAGATTGTAAGCTCTTTGAGCAGGGACTGTCTTTCTTCTATGTTTGTGCAGCGCTGCTGTTGAACAAAAGTATGAAAGATTTGTTGAATAAAAGTATGAAAAATGCGGAGTGGAAGGCTCCATGATTACAACAAGCTGTTTTAACACTAACCCTCCTGAGGCATGAAAAGAATGTGGCAACACATTAGCCAAAGGCAGGCTCCAGAAAGTCTGTGGGCTAAAAGGTAGGGGGGTAATAGAAAGCAGATGTTCTGCACATGATTAACAGTTTGTGGTATTCAGAGACTTGCACAGGAATGTTGTATGAGAGAATTAGTCAGAGGCCCGGTATAAAACTAGAGGGGAACAAAGAGGTAGTAAGCATTTTGAATTTTTCTTTGTCTGTCTAGAGCATTTTTGATTTGCCTTAAGCTTGCTGTATATTGCTTGTGTGTGTAGATGTGTTTTGAGTAGAAATGCTTCCTGACTACCCCTATTGATGGTAATCAGCTTGTACACTAAACAAATGAGTACATTTTTTATATTAAATATGAAATTCGTCTAGCCGTCTCTTCAAGTGGCGAGCCAGCCAGGAGTAGGCCGCACACGGAAAAGAGAAGGCGAGACGAAGGACAAATTAAGTTGTTGTTAATGAAGTTTTTTACAGGATTGAAAGTAAAGCAAGCGTTGTTTAAACCTGATGATTTCTGTGCTCCACTGATGTGGGATTGATCAAACTACTGACGTGGACATACAGGTGATAACTCCTGGGCTTGCTAAAAAGAGAAATAAGAAGACGCGTGAGTAAGCTTACACTGTGGCCTTATTACCGATATATTTGTTTAGCTTTGTAGTTTTCTTTTTTGTATATTTTCTTTGTTTAAGTGCATTAGTTTATTTTTGTAGATTGTGGCTTTATAGGAGAAATTGTAATAGTCAGAATACAATGAAAGGGAAAGGGGCAGATAAGAAAGAAAAGCCTCCTGTATATGCTATGTATTTAGATTTAGATAGTTCAAAAAAATGCTCCCCTTTGCAGCATGTCATAGAATTATTCCCATTAGAAAAAAAACAGATTGAAAAAATACATGAGAAATGGGTCAAATATGGAGGAAAAGATTCTGTTTTGAGCTGGTCTCAGGATGGATCGTTTGATCGTCCAAAATTATTATCTCTCCTGAGCTATTTACAAGAAAATAAAAATAAAACTAGGCAGAAGAAAAGCTTAGAGAAGCATCTTACAATTTGGAATTTATTTTCTTTAGCAGCAGATCTGTTTCATGCTGATGTAGATAGGATACAAAAAGAGGCAGAAAGAAATAATCCCCCGTCGTATGAATCTAGCAGGGACACGTTGTGCCCCATAAGGGCGACTGATAAAATGAAGAAATCAAAGTCAAAGCGCCCTGTGCCATGCGCTGGGTATTCGGCTCTTGATGACCCCCCCAGTGAGTCAGAAAGTGAAAAGGGAGGGGATAATGAGGACAGTGATGTGGGGACTAGGGAACAGAAAAAGGAGAAAAAACGGGTGAGACAGAAAGAAAAAGGAAAATCTAGTGCAGAATCAGGCACTTACCCTGATTTGAAAACCCTAATTACATCAGAACAATATGACCTGGCAACTCAATTTGAAATTGAGGGACGACTGCGGATGTACTCCGAGCCTCCCATGACCATGTCAACCCCAACTCATAAGCGAACAAAAACTATGCCAACATCTTTAACCCCAGGGCCCCCCAGGCCAATTTTTCGAGGCACGCATGTGGCTGCAGAGCTTATGAGACTGAATAATACTAGATATGGTGAGGAATGGTGGGGGGCTACTAGACACTTGTTAGATGTAAAACGGCTCCCCTTGCCGTGCGATGAAAATGGTCCTAGTACACATGAGGACATTCAGGAATTATTAAAGGCTGTCCACAAAAATTGCCCGGGTATAGGGACTGGAACATTTGTAAAAGAGGGATTGGAATTCTGGGATAATTGGTTCCACAAAATAAAACGTGATTTGGAAGAAGAGGTGGAAGAGGAAGGTAAACAGGAGATTTGCAGCGCTTTAGATAGTAGTGCTTTACACATGCCAGTTATGACGCGCTTAGACGCAGCTGGCAATCGAATACAACAGTACAAACCATACACCCCCGTAGATGTTACAACTTTAGTTGCAAAAATTCCCAGTATAGTGAAAGGAGCTCGTATGTGGTTAGATGGGATAGAACAGGCAACTGCAGGGACTCAATTGACTATTGGAGATTTTAAAGCCCTGTGTGCAGCGTCAGGTATTAGTATTTCTCAACTGGCAGTGCAGTGTGGATATCAGCGCCTGCCATCACATACTGTGGATGGGGATGTATACGCAGGGAATAGTAAGGCTGCTCTTTCTGCAGCTCTGCATGTGATGTATCCAACACCGATTGATTTTTCAGCCATAACGGCAAATAAATGGGACCCTAAAAGGTAAAATTATGTATAATCATACCTGATAATTTTTTTTCCATTAATCATAGCTGATCAATCCATAGACTGGTGGGTTGTGTCCATCTACCAGCAGGTGGAGATAGAGAGCAAACTTTTGCCTCCCTATATGTGGTCATGTGCTGCCGGAAACTCCTCAGTATGTCGATATCAAAGCTCCATCTGCAGGACTCAGCACTTAGAGAATTACACCCACAAAGGGACACTCTGCCCAGCTCACCACCGCCGAAACGGGGGAGGGGAATTAACCCAGCTCATCCCCACACAAGTGGGGGAGGGGAATTAACCCAGCTCATCCCCACACAAGTGGGGGAGGGGAATCCGTCCAGCTCATCCCCGTGGAGCGGGGGAGGGACACCACACCCGCCGATGCGGGGGGATCTGGCTTATCCTGCAACCGCAACCGCGGGAGGAGCTGACTGACCCTAGCACCGCCGAAGCGGGAGGGGTACAAAACTGCCCTACAACCGCACGAAGCGGGAGGGAGTGCCGGCAGAATTTATGTCTCAATCCAGCCCCGTAAAACGGAGGGGAGAGGAATGCAGCAGCTCACTGTAACACAAACTCGTCTCAACTCTTGAAGAATCCAAGTGAAAAAACTTGAACCCGAAGTCTTCCTGAAGTAACTGAAGACTAAACTTGAACCTGAAATGCAACCAGAATAGAAACCATACAGATATCTGGGCGGGGCTATGGATTGATCAGCTATGATTAATGGAAAGAAAATTATCAGGTATGATTATACATAATTTTACCTTCCATATCATCAAGCTGATCAATCCATAGACTGGTGGGATGTACCGAAGCAGTACTCACCCAGGGCGGGACATAGAAATCCCTGAACGCAACACTGAAGCTCCACACCGGGCCTCCGCCCGTGCCGCCACAGTCAAGCGGTAATGCTTGGAGAATGTATGGGCCGATGCCCAAGTTGCCGCCTTGCATATCTCTTCCAAGGAGACGGACCCGGCCTCTGCCATCGAGGCCGCCTGAGCTCTAGTGGAGTGAGCCTTCAGCTGGATAGGCGGCACCTTCCCCGCGGCCACATAAGCCGCGGCAATGACTTCCTTGACCCATCTTGCCACTGGAGGCTTAGCAGCCTGCAGACCCTTACGAGGACCTGCCAACAGGACAAACAGATGATCCGATTTCCGGAATCATTGGTCACTTCCAAGTATCTGATGATGACTCGTCTCACATCCAGATATTTAAGAGCAGAGTACTCCTCTGGGTAGTCCTCCCTACGAAAGGAAGGGAGACAGAGCTGCTGATTCACATGGAAGCGAGAAACAATCTTGGGCAGGAAGGAAGGCACTGTGCGAATAGTCACTCCTGCCTCAGTGAACTGCAGAAAAGACTCTCGACATGAGAGTGCCTGGAGCTCGGAAACTCTTCTGGCTGAAGGATAGCCACCAAAAAGACTGCTTTCAACGTCAGGTCTTTCAGAGATGCCCTCAACAAGGGTTCAAAAGGCGGCTTCTGTAATGCTCTGAGCACCAGGTTAAAATTCCACGCAGGCACCATTGAGTGCAGAGGAGGGCGCAGGTGCTTAACTCCCTTGAGAAAACGCACCACATCTGGCTACGAAGCCAGGGAAGCACCCTTCAGGCGGTCCCTGAAGCAAGCCAGGGCCGCTACCTGGACTTAAAGGGAACTGAGCGACAGGCCTTTCTCTATTACAAGAAATTCTATTCACTTCTCCAGCAATTAATATGTTAGACTTTCTGCCCACATTCGCCACGAATTAATATGTTGGAAGAAATGAGTTATTTTGGGGAAAATAGCTCTAGAGCAACTCGCCACTGCTTATAATTTAAGAGCAGGTGCTGTATTTATATTGATTTCTCCACCAATCACCAAAGGTGATAATTGCAATAAATTAAATATATTAAGTATATATATATTCAGAACACAAAGAGACCATATTTTTAGCTTCAAAAAGATTGATTTAATTTACAATTGCACACAAGAGGTAGGTTTTAAAAGGGATCTTTACAGGTAATCTGTGCTTAAAATAGAACAAAGTAGCAGGTAGATCAAAAGTTGTTACTCACAAGTCCTTGTTACACAGTATGAACAGCATTAGGTAAGCACATGTTTTAGGCGCAAGGCTTCAGCGGAGCGGACCCCAAAGAGAGCAGCAGTTTCCAAGAGAGGCAGGTTTCCAGAGGAGCAGGTCCCAAGAGAGGCAGGTTCCAAGAGCGGCAGGTCCCAAGAGAGCGAGCTGGGCTGTTTCCAGGCCTTTTATAATGTTAGCAGAGAAGCATGGTGTGTGCATGTCTTGGATATTTTGCAAGGCATTATGGTTAATGTAGTCTCATGTCTGCACACGACCCCTGAGTTGGTCTCATGTCTTATGACATCACGGTCTGGATTTTGCTGGCAAATGTCTTTTGATGTCCTGTTCGCCACGCTGCAAAGGTACGCCAAACCCTGGCGTAAGCAGTAAAAGTAGAGCGCTTCCTCGCTCTCAGCATAGTGGCGATGACCTTGTCTGAGAAGTCCTTCTTCCTCAGACGCTGCCGCTCAATAGCCAGGCCGTAAGCCCAAAGGGGGAGGGATCCTCCATCACCACGGGACCCTGATGTAACAGACCCTGCTCCACTGGCAGCCCCACCAGGATTATCCAGCCCGGATGCTTTGCCAATCGGTCTAGCACCCTGCCCAACATGGGACAGGGCGGGAACACATAGAGAAGCTCTTGTGTTGGCCACTGTTAGAGGAGAGCATCGACTCCCAGAGATCGAGGGTCCCGTCCTCTGCTGAAAAAACGCGGCACTTGGCAACTGGCCGATGACGCCAATAGATCTAGGCTCGGCTGGCCCCAGCGCTTCGTGATATCCAAGAACGCCTGAGCCGATAACTGCCACTCTCCGGGATCCAAGGTATGGCGACTGAGAAAATCCGCCTTGACATTCATGACTCCGGCAATGTGGGCTGCTGACAGCTGCTCCAGGCTCGCTACCGCCCACTGGCATAGATTCACGGCTGCCTTGGCTAGAGGGGCGCTCTTGGTACCTCCCTGGCGGTTGACATAGACCACAGCCGTGGCATTGTCCAACAGGACCCGTACTGGCTTCAACGCCAGTACCGGGATGAACTCCAAAAACGCCAACCGAATGGCTCTGAGTTCCAGGAGGTTGATAGACCACTTTGCCTCTGCAGGAGACCAGAGCCCCTGCGCTGTCCTTCCCAAGAAGAGGGCTCCCCAGCCCGACAAAGAGGCGTCCGACGTGACGACAATCCACTCCGGGGTCACCAGAGGCATTCCTGCAGACAACTTGTCTGTCTGCGTCCACCAGCTCAGCGTCTTGCGCACTGCTGGGTCCAAGGGAAGGCGCACAGCATAATCCTCCGACATCGGAGTCCAGCGCAGCAGCAGAGATTGTCGAAGTGGTCTCATATGAGCCCTGGCCCAGGGCACTACATCCATCGTGGCCGACATAGAGCCCAACAGCTGCACATAGTCCCAAGTCCGAATAGGAGAGGCTACTAGGAACTAGTCCACCTGAGCCTGAAGCTTGACAATCCAATTGTCTGGCAGGAACACTCTGCCCACTTGGGTGTCGAATCGAACTCCCAGATGCTCCAGGGACTGAGTCGGGCGCAGCTGGCTTTTCTCCCAGTTGATGATCCACCTCAGGAAGCTCGAAAGAGCAACCACCCGGTTCACAGCTTTGCCGCACTCTGCATAAGAGGGGCTTGGATCAACCAGTCGTCCAGATAAGAATGGACTTGAACTCCTTCCTTCCACAGGAAGGCCGCGATGACCACCATTACTTTGGAGAAGGTCCGCAGAGCAGTAGCCAACCCGAACGGGAGGGCTCTGAACTGGAAGTGTCGACCAGTACTGCAAAACGCAAAAAGCGTCGATGAGGAGGCCAGATGGGAATATGCAAGTACGCGTCCTTGAAGTCCAAGGATGCCAGGAACTCTCCTGCCTTCACTGCCGCTATAACAGAGCGGAGGGTCTCCATGCGAAAGTGCCGAACTTTCAAGGCCCAATGGACCCCTTGAGGTCGAGGATAGGCCGTACAGAACCTCCTTTCTTTGGAATCACAAAGAAAAAGGAGTAACATCCCTTGCCAGGCTGATTCTCTGGCACCGGAACGACCGCCCCCAGGCGGAACAGATTGTCCAAGGTCTGCTGCACTGCCACAGCTTTGACCGGAGACTTGCAGGGAGAGAGTACAAACCCGTCTTTTAAGGGTCGGCAGAACTCTAGCTTGTAGCCGTCTCTGATGACTTCCAGCACTCAAGCGTCTGAAGTTATTGTGGTCCACTCGCCCATAAACGAGGACAGCCGTCCTCCAATCTGCACTGAGGCGTGGACCAAGGCCCCGTCATTGGGTACGAGACCCTGGGGGAGGACCGAAGGGAGCACCTCCGGGACGGCGGTCTCTGCGAAAGGAATGCTGCTTGGGGGAGAAGTTCCTCTTGAAGGAAGAGAGGGCAGAGGAGCCCGACCTGCCCGGGCGGTACCGACGGGCTTCCTGAGCCCGTCCTCTGGAGGTACCAGGGCGAGTACTAGCCCGAGCCCTGACCTCTGGTAACTTCTTGCCCTTAGACGTGCCGAGATCGGTCACGATTTTGTCCAGCTCGACCCCAAAGAGCAGCTTGCCTTTAAAAGGCAATCTAGCCAGGCGGGATTTAGAGGCATGGTCAGCAGACCAATGTTTCAGCCAAAGCCACCGCCGCGCAGAGATTGTCTGAGCCATGCCTTTAGCTGAGGCTCTCAAGACATCATACAGCAAGTCTGCCAAATAGGCTAAGCCCGATTCCAGGGCCGGCCAAACAGCCCTCAAGGAATGATCCGAGGGGGAAGCCCGCTGCACCATAGTCAGGCACGCCCTGGCCACATAGGAGCCGCAAACTGAGGCCTGCAAACTTAAAGCAGCCGCCTCAAAGGACGACCTTAAGGCCGCCTCCAATCCTCTGTCTTGGGCGTCCTATAGGGACGTGCCACCTTCCACTGGTAACGCCGTTTTCTTAGTCACCGCAGTGATTAAAGAATCCACGGTAGGCCACAGAAAGGCCTCACGTTCACCTTCAGGCAAAGGATAGCGGCGGGACATAGCCCTAGCCACTTTAAGGCTCGCTTCCGGGACATCCCATTGAGCCGAAATTAAGGAGTGCATGGCATCATGCATGTGGAAGGTTCTAGGCGGGCGCTTCGTCCCCAGCATAATGGCAGAGCCAACAGGGGCTGAGGGAGAGACGTCCTCCGGAGAGGAAATCTTCAAAATGCCCATGGCCTGCACTAACAGGTTGGGCAAAACCTCTGAGCTAAAGAGCCGCTGCAGAGGGGTCATCCGCTCCATCCGAGCGGGGATCCGTCTCCTCCAAGGAATCCGCAAAGGACCGTTGGGAGACCTCAGACACGCTGCCCTCATCTACATCGGAGGAGACAAAGTCCTCCAAGGCCTGGGAATCAACCCGAGGGCGTTTACCTCTGGGAACCTCAACCTCTTTACCAGACGAGGGAGCAGGGGCAGCGTTTTGCATGAGGAAAGCCTGATGCAGCAGCAAAACAAACACGGGGGAGAAACCCCCCAGACTGTGCACTTCCGCAGCCTGGGCAACAGCCCTAGGCGCACCCTCAACCGGCGCTCGCAAGAGCGGGGGAGAGACATGCTGCGCATCCAAAATGGCGTCCGGCGCGACACTCCGCGAAGGAGCCGCGCGGGAAGAACGGCGCTTAACTTTAGCCGCTTTTGTGCCGTCGCCCAAATTAAGGGCGTTCATGGCATTAATGTCTCCAACCTCAAGGGCGGCCCACGAAGAAGCCGTCCGAGCCGCGTGGCCGGCCAAGATGGCGGAGGCGAGGAGCGGGGGATGGGCGTTTATGGCGGGAAAAACCGCCACGCCGGAGGAAGGACCGGGACATTCATCGGTCACGAAACTGTCACCCAACAAGGGCGAATCAGGCTGTAAGACCCCCGCATCCCCTCTAGAAGCGCTCAAGCGATCCGGGGAGCGACCCTTTGCGCCCTCGCCCTCCGACGCCATATGCCACGAGGAGAAGAATCGGGGAACCCCCCTGCCTGCTATAAAAAGGTAAAAATTACCTGCTGTCCGCTCCGAGCTGTAACGAACTGGTGTCCCAGTGAGTAGCTGCAATGAACGTTTAAATAAACGTCGAAATAAACGCCTTTAAGGACGTTTAAAATTTTTTTTTTTTTTTTTTTTTAACGGAGCCAGCGGGAGGGGGGAGAAAAGGAGGGACCTGGCACCACCAGGTTTGCACTTGCTCAAAAGAGCCCTCAACCCCAGGCACTCAACAAAACCTAAAAATTAGGCTTGGAGGCCTAGCCAGAGCTGCTGCTGTGTGTGACCACCACCTGCTGAGATAGAGAACATACAGAGGAGTTTCCGGCAGCACATGACCACATATAGGGAGGCAAAAGTTTGCTCTCTATCTCCACCTGCTGGTAGATGGACACAACCCACCAGTCTATGGATTGATCAGCTTGATGATATGGAACTGATTTTTCGGCACATTTGACAAAATGTATAAATTTGTATAAGGCTCAAACAGGGCAAGATGCAGATGTGGATCATAATGTAGCAGTATTTTTACACCTATTTATGTCCACACTGCCTGATAATATGCGTAAAAATTTAGACGCTGTCATTGCCCTGTCCTCAAAGCCATGGCCAGAAATAAGAGAGACATTGATGCATTTTAGTAATGTGCATCGTAAACTGATAGAGACCCCACAGAAAGAACAGGCTAAATTAACTTCTAAGTTAATGACTATGCAGTTAAAGGATTTGGAAAGCAAGGAACAGGATAGAAATAAAAAACAGGAAACAATGGTAATGCCCTCTGCCTCACCTCCACAGGTCATTTACTATGTACAACCGGGATATAGCCGGCCGTACCAACCAAGGGGACGAGGCATGGTTAGAGGCAGGGGTAGGGGTCGAGGGATGCAAGGATCAGGACTATCACCTAATAGAAGGGCACATGTACAATGTTGGGGATGTCAGCAATTTGGTCACTATGCTTCAGAATGTTATCAGAATGCAGGAATGCCCCAAGTACAAATGCAGACGCAGCAAGGATTAATGCCACAAGTAGTAGGGATACCTGCGAGTGCCCCGCAGACTGCAATACAGCAGCCGGCGACGCAATCACAGGGACCAGGGGCTGCAGTACAGAGACAGGGTACTGTAAATGCTTTTCCAACTTGGCAGAATATTCCAGACCAATGCTATTGACTGGAAGCAAACCCGTGTCAGGAAGAGGGAATGATTTTCAGGTTAGACACAAGGGAACCCTTTATTACATTGACAATTGGCAAATATGGAACTCCTGTGAGATTTTTGATAGATACAGGGGCGAGTACCTCTGTGTTGTGAGCAAAACCACAGGGAGTTAAACTTTCAAATCAGTATAGAACAACAGTGGGATTTACGGGGATAGAACAAAGAAAAAGGCTAACAGAACCCACTCTGGTTCGCTTGGAATGCCAACCGCACGGTTCAAGGGAGGCTGTGGTACCCTTCTTAGTGGCACCTGATTGCCCAGTAAATTTGTGTGGTAGAGACTTATTGTCTCAATTAGGATTGTGTTTAGATTTTGGAAATAAAGAAATACCAAGTTTGCTCACCATGGTTCAACAGTTGAATAATGAAAATAAAGTAAGGGTTATGGAAGAATTACCACAACATATTTGGAGTACAAGTGATTCACCATATGGACTAGCCATAAATGCAAAACCCCATAAGATAGAATTAATAGAAGGGGCAAAGGGGCCGAAGCAAGACCCTTACCCCATACGACCTAAATTAGTATCCAAAACCTTGGAACACATTGATAAATTATTGAAATGTGGTATTATTGAACCTTCAGTATCCCCGTACAATACCCCATTGTTTCCTGTCCCGAAAGGGGAAAACAATGTAAGGATAGTACATGATTTAAGAGAGCTAAATGAGGTTACAAAAAATCAATTTCCGATTTGTGCAAATCCTGCTACTCTTTTGCATACCCAGAATATATATGCATATAACACTGTTATTGACTTGTCTAATGCATTCTTTTCAATACCTCTTCATCCAGAGTCTAGGGATTTGACGTCATTTATAGTACAGAATGAGGCATACAGGTGGACTAGGATGCCTCAAGGCTTTACTGATAGTCCATCGGTATTCTCAAAACAACTAATGATGGATTTAAAGGATTTCAGGAGTCAATTGCCTGACACGGTGTCATTGTTTGTCTATGTAGATGATATTCTACTGTCTGCTGAGACTGAAGCAGAATGCCTAGATTGGACTACAAAATTATTTTTGTTATTAGGAGAGTTAGGATATAAATGTAATAAGGAAAAATGTGTTATAGCTCAGTCTACTGTCACCTTTTTAGGACAAAATGTTTCAGCAGAACATAAGGTCATTATACCGGAAGTTATATCTATTTTAAATGAAACTCCGGTACCGCAAACAGTTACCCAGTTACGTGCTGTTTTGGGAATGTTAAATTACTGCAGACAATGGATACCAAATTATACACAAAAAGTAATGAGACTTTATAAACATTTGAAACTGCCCGCAGCCACACCAAAGAATACACTAATTGTATTGGAAGAACAGGATAAAATAGTGCTGGCTAAGATTGTGAGGGATTTGTTATCTCCAGGACCGTTAGCAGTAATAGATATCCAATCACCTGTGCATTTGTGGGTAAAAGACATGGGAAATAGTTGGGCAGCTATGATTAATCAAAACAATGAAGTAAATGCACCAGTAGCTTTTTTGTCAGGCTCTTTTAATCATGTGGAAAAGGGAATGAAAGAAATACCAAAGTTACTGACAGCTATAGTGGCTGCAGTAGGTAAATGGAGAGCACAAATGCCTTTTGTTCCTATTGTAATACATACCAACCACACGATTAAAACGCTGTTGAGCCCTAGCCAAACAGCATTGACAGCCACTAGATTTGGAAAATATCAAGCAGTACTTTTAGGACAAGATATAAGAATAATACCATTAACTAAAGAACAGAGAAATAAGATAGATCTGCTTTTTCCTGTCGATCAAGAGGGTGAGATCGATACTATAGAAATCCCTACATTTCACTGTCTTACTTTTGAACCCTTATCTGATGGGTTAATATGGTTTACAGATGGAGCTTGTGAAAGGACTGTTGCAGGCTTTGCCTGCGTGCAGGTAGATGAGAATCTAAGAAAGATAATGCAAGTACAATATAAAACCCCTCCTGATCATACTGCACAGCATGCTGAACTTTTAGCCGTTATTACAGCCTTACAACACACTGATATGACTCAAAATGTCACTATATATACTGATAGTGGTTACGTTGCAAGTTCACTACAGTATCATATATTAAAATGGCAGCGTAGGGGGATGATAACCAGTGCAGGTAAAAATTTACAACATTACACATATTGGAAATTGCTGTTTGAAATTTTGGCAAGAAGGGAACGTGAAGGTAGAAAAACTGCAGTTGTGTGGACCCCGGCCCACACTGAAAAGCCAACCTTTGAAGCACTAGGTAATGCAATGGCTGATGCAGCAGCAACGGAGGTGGTTAAGCAAAGTGAAAAGATTTTGTATAATACTAGACAGACACAGGAAGGGCCACTTACGAATGTAGATAAGATTGAAATGTGGCAGCCAGAGGGACAGGAAAGTGAAAAATGGTTGAAGAGAGGATGTATGAAATTGGGAAGTGAATGGTTTAATGCAGAAGAAGGATTACCTTGTATGCCAATGAGCCAGGCGATTAAGGTATTGGCTGGTTGGCATGCAACCATGCATTGGAATAAGGAAACAATGAGACAACAGTTTGAACAAAGGTTTTGGACCTTGAAAATTGATAACTTGATTCAACAGGTTGTGCAAAATTGCATGGTATGCAATATTAACATACCTAAACGAGGTCCTAAAATATCACCTGGGACACTTCCAATACCAGAAGGCCCAGCAAAAGAATGGTATATCGATTTCACTGATATGATTGTTCCAGTGCAGGGAAAAAGGTATTTGTTAGTTTGGGTGGATGCTTTTTCAAGGTGGATAGAAGCATTTCCATGTAAAAGGGAGACAGCACATGAAGTGGTACAATGCCTGGTAACTCATATTATGCCAAGACATGGGTGTCCGTCTAGAATAATTTCTGATAACGGGACACATTTTAATAACAGTGTTTTGAAAGAAATGGAAACGATTATGGGTTTAACACACAGAAAAGTATCAGTGTATCGCCCCACCTCCAATGGTTTGGTGGAGCGCTACAATGGTATTTTAAAAACTAAATTGAGAGTATTACTGAAGGCTTTAAACAAGGAAACAGCAGGTAAACCATATACCTGGCTTGATTTGTTACCATTAGCTTTGATGGTTATAAGGGCCCAACCTAATGGGCGTACTAAATTGACCCCATTCCAAATTCAGACAGGACGTCATTTCTTCCCGATGCAGACAGCAAGTACTGATAGCACAGCTCAGTACTGGCAAAAGCTACAACCTATGTTGAACCTGACAAGTGATATGATCCGAACAAATGTAGCATCACAGGCAGGGACTACTAATGATGTTTGTGCTTTTAAAGTAGGTGATCTAGTACTGCGAAAGAACTTTACACATAAAACATGGAAGGATCCTGTGTATGTAGGACCTTTTGCTATCACGGCCCTTACTCAGACCGCTGCCCGTCTGGAAGGTCATACTTCTTGGATACATTTAGCAGATATTCGACGAATTAATAACATTGAACAAAATGTTGAATTTGACTGATTGTATCATATGTGCCCACTGATTGACATCATCCTTGTCCTTGCCAGCTATGATGAATGGGACTACAATGATAAAATTGAGTGGGCACCATGACTGTGATCCCAATAATACCTGTGTAAGAGATGATGAAAACCTTCATTGGACAAATGAGACTATTTATAAGCAAGCCTTGCTTATGGACAAGTACCCACAGACATCATGTTGGTGTCTGATTAATAGTATGACAACTGAACACATTCCCCCGATAAAGTGCACTTACATGCAGAATGTTGTAACAACTGATTCAATGAATGTTATGCTTTTAATTTGTGTAATTTTTAATGCCACATTAACTAATGCAATTGGGCATTATCCTTATAATTGTTCTTATATGAAACATAAGAATGACAGTGTACTTCCCTTTGATGAAACTCACTGTCTGTATTCAAAAGAAATATAAATTTTGTACCCTAGTACAATTGAATCTGTTTAATGCAACATGTATTAGCATGTTTGCAAAGATGTGCCAGGATGCTTTTAAAATAACAATGATAACTGAAATCAAGAATAAATAGAACTTTAATATGTCAGCCAAAAATATTGAAAAAGCGTGCAGAAACTGAATGCCACAAACAAGGGGGGAGGAAATTTAGAAGGGAGGTAAGGATACAGACTGGAGCTAAAACAGATGTTTGAGTCCTGGAATACCAGGCCTCAAAAGGGAGGATTTGTTGAACAAAAGTATGAAAGATTTGTTGAATAAAAGTATGAAAAATGCGGAGTGGAAGGCTCCATGATTACAACAAGCTGTTTTAACACTAACCCTCCTGAGGCATGAAAAGAATGTGGCAACACATTAGCCAAAGGCAGGCTCCAGAAAGTCTGTGGGCTAAAAGGTAGGGGGGTAATAGAAAGCAGATGTTCTGCACATGATTAACAGTTTGTGGTATTCAGAGACTTGCACAGGAATGTTGTATGAGAGAATTAGTCAGAGGCCCGGTATAAAACTAGAGGGGAACAAAGAGGTAGTAAGCATTTTGAATTTTTCTTTGTCTGTCTAGAGCATTTTTGATTTGCCTTAAGCTTGCTGTATATTGCTTGTGTGTGTAGATGTGTTTTGAGTAGAAATGCTTCCTGACTACCCCTATTGATGGTAATCAGCTTGTACACTAAACAAATGAGTAAATTTTTTATATTAAATATGAAATTCGTCTAGCCGTCTCTTCACTGCATATGCCTTGTAGCGCTATAGAAATGCTAAATAGTAGTAGTAGTAGTAGTAGTAGCTGTGCTGGATTAATGACTCACAAGCACACTCGTATGAGTGAGTCATTTTCAAAACTTTAGTTTTACTAAAAGCAAAGTGGATTGAATTGTAGATCAATAAAGTTGTTGAGCTAAAAACATTAACAATAGTTGCATTCATTGTAGTTGCGGTACTTTTACTTTTTACTCAAAAAGTATTATATTAAGTATTATATTAAGCAATAACATTTTACTTTTACTTAAGTACAATTTTTCAATTTGTTCTTCACTGTGCTTTTTATTTTTACTTAAGTATTAAAGTATACATTTACATCTGCCTTCCATTTTTACTTAAGTACTTCGATCTAGTACTTTGAACAACACTGGTGGTGTTAATATCAGGGACCTGCATATTGCTGCAATGGACCTGAGTATGACATTTGAGGCAGCATAGAGGCTTGCATAAAAATATTTAAAAAAAATTTTTTTGAGGGTTGGAGGGGGTTAGTGACCACTGGGGGAATAAGAGGAAGTCATCCCCGATTCCCTCTGGTGGTCATCTGGTCATTTAGGGCACATTTTTGTGGCTTGGTCGTAAAAAAAAAAAAGGACCAGGTAAAGTCATCCAAGTGTTCGTCAAGGACACCCTTCTTTTTTCCATTATCGGTCGAGGATGCCCATGTGTTAAGCACGCCCCAGGCCCGCCTTCGCAACGGCTCTGACACACCCCTGTGAACTCTGGTTGTCCCCCGACGGAAAGCAGTTGAGGACGCCCAAAATCGGCTTTCGATTATGCCAATTTGGGCGACCCTGTGAGGACGCCCATCTTGCAATTTGTGTCGAAAGATGGGCGTCCTTCTCTTTCGAAAATAAGCCTGTTAGTCATCTATAAACACACCTAATATTTTCAGTAAGGAGACAAGTCACCACTGAGACTGTTAATGTTATAGTTAATGTCACAGGTGTGGAATTTTAACTGGAAAATAATGTATCTTTCGTTTTTCTGTGTTTAATTTTATTTTATTCATTATAAACTAATGTGCAATCATGTTAAGTTTAGAGATGAGCAAAATAATGTCATGGGAGTAGTTTGGATTAAGAGTTGTTAGAATTTAATATCATCTATATAGGTGAATGCTGCTACAGAGCTGCCAAGTTACCCATTCCAAGAAGGAGACTTTTTGGCCGGTCCTGGTTTTAAACTTACATCCCAAAGCAGTGTAGTATTTGTAGTCCATGATTCTATTTATTGAAATCCGTGATGCAGGTCCCATAATGCACCAGGATGAGGTTGGCAGAAATCCAGGACTGGCCAAACAGTCTCCCTCCTGGAATGGGTAACTTGGCAGCTCTGATGCTATTAGTTCCAGTGATTTGATAAGATCAAGTAACGATGTCAATGGTGAAAATTTTGGCTACCCAATTTTTGTCAGTTGGGGCCAGGCTTCAAATTGTTGAACATAAGGTTGCAGAGAGCCAAGTGAAGAGGACTGAGTAGATATTGTGGAGAATAAGCTTTAGGAAATAGAGGCCCAGCAGAGCTCACTGGTGATTTGCAAGCAAAAATGGAGAATACAGAAAATTTATTGCAAAGGAAGAATTTGAATTTAACTTTCCAAGGATTAAAGATATTTCTGACTAAGACATGTTGAAAAGATGCTCATTGGAAGTTTTTAGTGTGCCATCTCAATTCCTCCCATATCAAAAGCATATCATTTATCGCCATATAAAAAGGTGGAAGTCAGGTTTTCCCATATCCAGTTCAGGAGAAGGTTCATCCAGATATTCCTATCCGCATTTTTGGAGACGTCTGTTGAAAGGATGGTGACTCTGGCAGCTCTGCTTGTTATGCTAGTATTGGACCCCAACAGAGATTGGCTCTTAAACATTTTTTTAAATATAGGGGAAAACCCTTTTTCAGTTGTTAGTCTACATTTTTCCTGAAAAGCAACCTTAGAGTGCTGCAGTTGGGAAGGTTATTTTTCCTTAAATATCCTTGTAAATTCTTGATGTATATAAACCGCTTTTGATGTTGAAAGGCAGTATATCACATTTTAATAAACATAAACATTTAGTATAAAAATGTGTCATATTTGAACCCTCACAATTTACTCTTTTTTTGTCATGCAGAAGGGTTAGCTCGATTGCTCCCCAGGATAAGAATCTGGACCTGTATCCTGGAATAAAGGACTTTAGCCTCATAATGGTACTTTGAGGCCCTTTATTAAATGTGCTAAAATTTGCAGTTACTGCAGCTTAACGTAGGAATTTACCATACAGTAGCTGCAAATTCTACATGGCACCTTTTGGGGGCATCCCCACTCTTTTTATTGCAGGTTGTGCATTAATAGTCATATTGGCACATGGTACCTGCTGAGAATTAACACAGGGCTACTCACTACCAGGGGCGTAGCTAAGTGGGGCCACAGGGGCATGGGCCCCCGCAGATTTTGCCCTGGCCCCCCTGCTTTCACCCCCCGCCAACGACTCTCCCCGCCAAATTCGACCCCCCGCCACCGCCAACCCTCCCCCACTGCCGCCATCAGGTACCTTTGCTGGCGGGGGAGGGTTGGCGGCGGTGGGAGGGGGGTCGAAAGGGACGGAGGAGGGGTGGCACCACCGGGGGGGGGACTAAAATGTGCCCCCTCACCTCGAGCTCTGGACACCCCTCTCACCGAAGTCTGGCTACGACCCTGCTCACTACCTTCAACTTACAATAGGAGGTGGTAAGCGGTTCTGGGTTAATTCTTCATTAGCATGTGGTAGGGGTAATGCAATAGGTGGCTAACATTTGCATGCCCACTCTCCACCCATGACACAGCCCATGAGGGAAAAATCTGAAAAGTGCAGTAAAAGGTTCAGCAAAATCCCTTAACGTGATCATGCCGTAGCCTGTTTCTGCGCATTAATCACACATTACAGGCATAATAGGGAAGTTTCTATATATGGCGCCTAAAAAAACCAGCGCTGAAATCAGTGCCGACTGACCAATTTCCCCACCTATAACCACGCCCCTTTTTGACTGCGCGCATTGGAAATTCGGTGCACATTGATACAGAATATAGTTATCGAGTTTTGTGCCTAAATTCTTTTTTTTTTTTAATTCTTTATTAATTATTCCTTTATAACATTCACAAAATGAACATAATAATCAGAAATCTCTGAAAATTACTAATCAAGAAAATTCTAATCAATGCCAATTAGTCATTTTTGCTTATTATGTGCTGTTATCAGCTCTCATAAGCTTGTTAAATTACGCACTTTATTACAGAATCTGCACTGATTTCAACGCTGATCTCTACACATGCTATATAGAATCCAGGGGAATACCCTTTATTTCTTATTAGTAATTTTTTCCTTACCCCCCCCCCCCCCCCCCCCACACACACACACCTTTTACAAAGCCGTGCTAGCAGCTACAAGTGTGGTAATGTTGGCACAGGGGCTGTAACAGCATTACCATGTGGCAGCTAGCGCAGCTCTGTAAAAGGGGGGGGGTCCCTCTCCCCATTTCTTGTGGACTGGTATAGGCTGAGGCATCCTGTGGTAAGTTCTAAATGTGCACATGCAAACCACATGCTAAAGTTTAATTTTTCTGGGAGGGGGCAGAGAGTAGGCATTGTGCACTAATCAGCTGGCATATCAATACTGCCATGTGCTAACTGATTAACGCAGGATTAGCATGTGAGCTCTTACTACCTACAAAACAGGTGGCACTAAGGGCTCACACGCTAATTTTTGGTAAAGGCCGCACGCTAATGGCAACATTAGTGCATAGCCATTAATTTGGAAAATGGAAAATCAGCCATTTTTTGGCTGTGGTACAAATGGCCTTAGTACATGCAAAAAAAACCCCACCTAAGGCCACTTTCTACCGCAGCTTTGTAAAAGGACCTCTAAATGCTGATGATGTGTTAAATGAATTTACTTTGTATTCATTTACGCTCACAAAGATGCTCAGAGCCAGAAAGACATTACTGAATGTATCAACCATATATCAAAATACAGTGAAAGAGGCTGACAAGTGACTATGAGCGCTTACATTTTGACAGTGAAGTGTTTTGATTTTGTTCCCAAATTTATGGCATGAAAATAAGCCTTCTCACAATTCATAAATGCCAAAATTTAGTCATATACATTCTAGCTATAATTAAGCCATCGTATTAACTATAATATGAAAGGGTTTCCTAGGAATGAGTTCATTTTCCATAGTCCATTGTTCTGTGTTGCTAGCCTTCATGGCAGTGTCCATGCATGAATTCTATAGAGTGAGGTTATGTTGCCTTGTACTGCCAGGGGGTTGGCCTCTTGTGAGTTGGGAGGCCTATTAAGCTCTCCAGACAAGAGCTGCTTGTTTCAAAAAGGCTTGAAAGGTGACAACAATGTCTATGCATGTGTTATGTTTCTAGATGAGTCACAGCAGCTGGTATGTGGACGGCCAGGATCACCATTTAGGCCATGACAAAGAGTATCATAAGTCCAAAGAGATACTGTGTAACATCCAGACATCTGGAACACTGAATATGCCTGCCCCCCCCCCCCTCCCATAATCATGTTCTCTGCCTTCTCCAATCTCAGTATGATTTTAAAACAGATTATTTAACACAGATTACCTAGTCAGGTAATTACTATTTGTGAACAAATGCAAAACAGTAATTGCAATCTATGAGCAGTTTATTCCAGTATGTGTCAACAAACCCAGATTTCTGATTTCAACATTCAATTAAGAGCTACAGCAGTAGACAATGTTGTCACAGTATAATGGCTCCTGGTTGCAACATTAGTACAGTACCGTAGCTTGCACAGAAGATGCATTTTTCAAGCTAAAGCTGAGAATTGATCGCCCGATATTCAAAGCAGTTTAAGCGGGCACAAGAGGCTCCTGTCCGCTTAAATTGCTTGGAGCCACCCAACCGCTGATATTCAGCGGCATTTAACCGGGCAGTACTGCTGACTATCGACTCTGACAGCCCATATAGAAAGTGGGCAGGTTAGGGACGGTACAGAGGGTGGTACTGTGGAAAAGCCAGCAGTTATGCACTCAGGTGACTGCTATGACAGAATGGGTTTTGGGAAAAGACCTGTAATGCACTTCTAGCCTGCTGAAGCTGGAGGACTGAGAAATGCTGGGGGGGGGGGGGGGGGGGGAGGGGGGTCCTAGGGTGGAAGCAATAAAGAAATGTAACTGCATTGCTGCTGATACAAATTGATTTTAAAATGGTAGGTAAGGGAAGAGCCTCCTCCATATAGCCGATGGCTGGGTAACATGGAAAGTATGGCATCATTTGAAATGTAAGTGTACAAATCAAACAAAAAAACCTAGCAGTGATGCATTACTCTTTGCATATTTCTCCTGTACAAAAGGGCATAGGGAACAAATGATGAAGAGAATGGACATGTATAAAGGGTAGATGGCATGTAACTGGGAGACCGTATGAGGGAGAAATCAAGAGATATTGGCTTGGGAGGAAAGAGTGAATGGATGAGAGAGAAGGATGACGGGGGGGGGGGGGGGGAATTAGGCAAAAAGGGTCAGAGCAGAGAGATAATGAGCTATTCCTGGATAAGAAACAACCAGGGGAAGAATCTTGCTTAATATTAATCTGTGTTTGCCAGAAAGGTTGACAGCATAACGTTTCTACCTTCTTATTATTTCTCTGTTTCTATGTTTATTATATGTTATTGTATATGACTGACTGGTTACTTGTATGACAGAGGTGGACATAGGGGAAGCCAGTGCTTGCCCTGGGATTGGTAGCATGGAATGTTGCAACTCTTTGGGGTTCTGGAATGTTGCTACTAATTGGGTTTCTGCCAGGTACTTGTGACCTGGATTCAGGGCCGTGCCTAGGGTCTCTGGCGCCCCCCTGCAGACTATCAGTTGGCGCCCCCCCCCACCCTGCAGACTATCAGTTGGTGGCGGCGGCAGCCCTCCCCCCCCCCCCCCCGTGAAAATGATCGCTCACCACTTGCCACACTGACAGGAATTGTCAGCAATATTCTTAGAAACAAACTGCTATACATTGCAAAATAAGATAGCAGATGTAAATTCTCAAAGTGGACATATTCCAAACACTAAAATGAAAATAAAATGATTTTTTTCTACCTTTGTTGTCTGGTGACTTTCTTTTTCTGATCATGCTGGCCCAGTATGTGATTCTGTTGCAATCTGTCCTCTTAACTCCATTTCCAGGGCTTCCTTTCCATTTATTTCTTTCCTTTCCTCCTTTCTTCTTCATTTCTGGTCCTCAGCTTCTGCCTATTTTCCCCTCTCTCCCTGAGCGCTGCCCTCCCAATCCATGCCCATCCATGCTCCTCTGTCCCCTGCCCCCTCCATTCATCCTTTTCCAGCAATTCCCCTCTCTCCCTGAGCCCTGCCCTCCCAATCCATGCTCCTCTGTCCCCTGCCCCCTCCATTCATCCTTTTCCAGCAATTCCCCTTTCTCCCTGAGCCCTGCCCTCCCAATCCATGCCCATCCATGCTCCTCTGTCCCCTGCCCCCTCCATTCATCCTTTTCCAGCAATTCCCCTTTCTCCCTGAGCCCTGCCCTCCCAATCCATGCCCATCCATGCTCCTCTGTCCCCTACCCCCTCCATTCATCCTTTTCCAGCAATTCCCCTCTCTCCCTGAGCCCTGCCCTCCCAATCCATGCCCATCCATGCTCCTCTGTCCCCTGCCCCTCCATTCATCCTTTTCCAGCAATTCCCCTCTCTCCCTGAGCCCTGCCCTCCCAATCCATGCCCATCCATGCTCCTCTGTCCCCTGCCCCCTCCATTCATCCTTTTCCAGCAATTCCCCTCTCTCCCTGAGCCCTGCCCTCCCAATCCATGCTCCTCTGTCCCCTGCCCCTCCATTCATCCTTTTCCAGCAATTCCCCTCTCTCCCTTCCATGACCCCCCCCTCGCATCCATGCTCTCGTCTCTCCCCTGCCCTCCCGCTCCCATTGTTCAACTGCCCGCCCTCTTCTCTCCCCCAAACATCCTTTTCTTTTTTTTCTTTTTAAATTTACCTCTGTGGCGGTTCCGGCTGCGCAGCGTCAGTGAAGGAGGCGGCGCTGCGCTCCCGTCTCTAGCCTTCCCTTCGCTGTGTTCTGCCTTCTTCTGACATCAAGGAAATGACGTCAGAAGAAGGCGGAACACAGCGAAGGGAAGGCTAGAGACGTCGGGAGCGCAGCGCCGCCTCCTTCACTGACGCTGCGCTGCCGGAACCGCCACGGAGGTAAATTTAAAAAGGAAAAAAAAAAGAAAAGGGATGTTGGGGGGGGGGGGGAGAAGAGGGCGGGCAGTTGAACAATGGGAGCGGGAGGGCGAGCGAGGTGAGCATGGTGCGGCGGCGCCCCCCAGAGGGAAGCGCCCCCCTGCCATGCTTACCTCGCTTACCGTGTTGGCACGGCCCTGCCTGGATTGGCCACTGTTGGAAACAGGATACTGGGCTAGATGGACCACTGGTCTGACCTCATCGACTTGCCACCCAGGAACACTAAAAGATCACGCACATTCCTAAATCTCCATTTCCCCAGCTGCAAAGGACTAAAATACAAATTAACACATGCATCTAGCTTTTCCTACATAGGCACGCAGCTATGGAATGCATTACGACTTGACATGAACACCCAGCACGACTTAACCAACCTTCGGAAAACCTGCTTCTTCAACAAGGCATACCGCAACGATCCTTCATATGAACTTTAATGCATTATCACTTTATCTATTATTCCGAATATGATCTCTTTATACCTGTTTGCTTAATTTTATTTTGTCATTCATGTTCTCTATGTAATACCACTTACATCTCTCACTCTGGAATGGCGATTGCCATGACGGAACAATGTAAGCCACATTGAGCCTGCAAATAGGTGTGAAAATGTGGGATACAAATGCAACAAATAAATAATAAATAAACTACAAAAACAGAAACTTTTTGTAGCACCAGAAATGTCATGTGCTGGGGGGTGGGAACTACCACCGGGCTCCTGCGGTAGCCCGGCAGTAGTTCCAGATTGGCGCGTGGCAAACCTGTTGTCTTTGACAGCTTTGAAATCCTAGAACAGAATGGACCTTCAATTGAGCAGATGATTTCACAGATCTTAAGGAAGAAAGCAGCACTTTTGGTATAGGACCACAGCATACTGTTCCAGTGGAGTAAACAGGGCAGGCGTTCTGTTTAAAAATATATATTTTAAAAGGCCATCTCTCAAAATTATGGCACACGAGTTTATGTCACACCATCACAATAACTGAGAGATAAACTGATGGTGTAGGATCACCAGATCATATTTCCTGTTGCAAAGACCGTATGAAAATGACTCATAAAATTTGAGATGTTTGATAGCTGTGGATTATTTTTCTCTGAACAGAAGGAAGAGCCTCATGGCAAGAGCTGGCATGTAAGTAAAAAAAAAATAATAATAATAATAAATCTGTTTCTTTTAAAACTTTATCATGCTTTTGCTTACATTTTCAGCTAAAAACATGAGAAAAATCCAAGCCTACCTTCTCAAATATATTAACCAAAAAAGTTTACATAAATCATTCACAGCTTTGCCCTAGTGAAGACTTGATACAATGATGGACATTTAAATACTTGAAATTTGCTAACAATGTAAAAAAAACATCATCTTTTCTGTGGAAAGAAATTTGTAGAACTGGGAGTCATTATACGAAGCTCAAAGAAAGTAGTTTCAGAAACAACATCAGGAAACACTTTCCACGGAAAGTGTGGTGGATACCTAGAATACCCTCCCAGAACAGGTGGTAGAATTTAAAATGGTAACAGACTTCCAAAAGCTATGGAATAAATAGAGGATTGTTACTTGCAAAAAGGCAAGGGATAGCAGACGCATGACTCAGTGGCACCAGAGGCTACGAGGATAGCCAGAGAGTAGTGGTTACAAACCTAACAGCAACAAGCTTCTAACAAGGCACTGAGATGATGTAATAAAAGTGAATTTTAAAGATTGTTTTTCAACTTTGCCTTGACCGACCAGTGCACTCGGGGTCTGTATCTTTAATTAGAAGTAATTCTGTTTAACTTTGTGTAAAAATAAGTTGTAATGTAGAAGATAAGACATAGCTCTAATTAATTTGGTATGTGAAGAGGGGGATGGCGCTTGTTTTCGAGTTCAGACTGGCCACCTGGACTTGGAAACATGTGACCACATTCCCACAATATGGTGTGTTTACCTATTCTCAAGCATTTTGTAATTTTCCTTAGCTCTGAACATGAGTTCTAAGCCTTACAAAAAGGGGAGTTTCAGTGAAATTGGGAGCTCATTTGTGAGTAACATACAAACTGCGCAGAGAACCATGTTTCCTGGTCAAAGAAACTCCTGGCTTTCGCTGTGAACGGGGCCCTCCCAGCTGATGATAAGAGCCTGGATGATGTAAGGACCAGTGATGATTGTTTATACTGTATTATTTTGCTTCTTTCCTGGTCTAGGAACTCTTAGCATTGCTTAGATGTAGAGACCAGTGATGTAATGATTGTTTATAGATAGGTATTGTTTCTTTTTAATCATATAGCTACTCATTGTGTGTATATAGCTAATCACTGTATATGTCTTAATCGTATATATTTTAATCATTGTAGAATTTAGAACCTCTAAGAAAGGTCTCATTTACCTAACATAAATCCAAAAGAATCCACAGTAATTACTGAGTAGTCTGTGTTAGTGAAGCAGGCTATAAATCCATAGCAGTATAGATGACCTATAGGGAGCAAAGTTATACTCCCAACAACCTATGCTTCCAAGAAGCCACCACTGTTCCCTCTAAGTGGTATTCCTCCAACTGCATTGCTGCCAGTGGGTGGTAGTGCTTCAATATTGTGTTTTCAAAAACTAGGGACAGGCAGGTTCCCTGGAGTCCTGCAGAGCTTCCCTGGTGCTCAATATTGAAAATGTTATAGTGACACAGTGCCCCCCACTGGAAGGAGAGTAGGGGAGGACTCAGAGGGAACAGTTGAAGGCTAACTTGCAAAGAGTGGACCTATCAGCAGTGGGATGGCAGCATCAGGCTTCCAAGAATACACTGGACCAGCCTGTATAGAGTGACCAAGATTAAAAGTCAAACTTCAGTGAACATGAGAAACCTGGATGTTTTTTAACAATAAATTTGCTAGTCTGGGCAGATGTGTGAGTTTTTACAACATTAGGTAGCAATACATCGAAGGGAAGGTTGTTGGATTTACTATTGGTCTTGAAAGAATCACACAGGAAGCTGACAGGGTGTAATAGCACTGGTGGTGGAAGCCATCACTACATCAGATTCTGAGCATTTTTGGGGCTGATATGGTGGATAGAGTTGCAAGGAAAACTGAGGTGTTCGGGCAGAGAGCATGGTGGGTACGGAGTTGGTGCTGGGTTAGGTGTAGGGGTTTGTGTGCACCTACTGAGGATGGAGGTGTCACTCCTGACAGATTGGATGGCATGATTTGGGGGGGTTTTCTGCCAAATTTGTTACACAACTATGTTACAATAAAGCTTTTTTGGACTTTTTACCCCAGTTCTATCTCCTTCCTAGTTCAGTCCAGTCATCATTCAACAATTATAAGAGAAGGAAAATAGACTGTGGTTTCCTCACAATCCTGTATAATTCTTTTAAATGTATACGTGAGTTATGTTGTTGCTGCTTGCCAGCTTACACTGAATATCTGGTCCAAAAACTTTATAATTTCCAAATGAGATTGACCTGGATGACCCTCATCTATATAATTGTCAGACTTGTGAGTTCTTGTACCAAGTACAGCGCTGCTGAGCCCGGTACTCAGACCAGGTTCTGCTTGGCAGCCGGACAACCCCGGGTTTCACCTGCAATGACCGCCGTTCCCCAGAGGTTGAGCCCCTAGGTGTGGGCGGCCTGCAAGACTTACAAGATGGAGCTGGAAGCGGGGTGGTGAACGTATTGGCCAGGCAGGCAGCAGGCAGAGGAGTAATCCAGGAACAGGTAAAGTCAATAGGCAGGCAGCAGGTCAAGAGAGTAATCCAGGTACTGGCAAAGTCAGTAGGCAGGCAGCAGGTCAAGAGAGTAATCCAGGTACAGGCAAAGTCAGTAAGCAGGCAGCAGGTCAAGAGGATAATCCAGGTACAGGCAAAGTCAGCAACGAGGGACAAAGTAGAGAAGAAGCAAACTACTGCGCAAGTAACACCTACCAAAGTAGAAGCCGAAGCATGGAGTCCAGGAAGAGCTCAGCTGATAAAGTGCTGGTGTCTGACATCAACAGGAACCAGCAAGGAGAAGAAGCACAGCCATAGGACAAGAGCAGGAGAGAGCAGACACAGGTGCATGGAAGCAAAGCAATCAAGGAGCCTGCAACCACCCTCTCTCCAAACGAACCCAGAGAAGAACTACACACACATGGCTCAGGGTTGTGCCAGTCAAGTGTGCGTGTCGACGGGACCCCGCGCAGCCCGGGGATGCCGTTTGCATTGAGGTAGGGGACATGACAGTAATGACTTAAAACACGCCATCATTTTCCTCTGTTCTACTCTCAGTAGCCTCCTACAATACAGAAAATTACCCATTGAACATTATTAAAAATATATATTTTGGGGGGCGGGGGGGTTGCCGGGTTCTTGAAGCCTGGATTAGCCGCTGTCGGAGACAGGATGCTCGGCTTGATGGACCCTTGGTCTTTTCCCAGTATGACGGTGCTTATGTGCTTATGAGAGTAGCCTGACTTCATAGGCGGTCGGTGGCCCAACTGTTTGGGGAGGCTAAACGGGCGGGGTTATGGGTGGTGCCGGGGGTGGGGCTTACATCCATAATTGTCTGACAACACACAGGAAAAATAAATAAATAAAAGTAAAATAGTCACAATTAATACCTTTAACAATTCAACATCAGATCCTCCAAAACATTATAAAACCACACAATCTTTCCACTGCAAAACACTATACACAAACTTGTGCAAAAACCCACTCATAACCTTACCAAACCATAACAGCACTAATTCCAAGGACAGGACGAGCTACAACCTTATGCATGGAAAGGCAGCACTGTAATTACACCGGGCTCTAAAACACCAGTACACTACCTAGTGAAAAAAAAAAAAGGGCTGCAAATACTATATGCTAGCAGAATACTGCACCTTGATCACACATGAAAAACACATGACAACTGATATGACAAAAGGAACTAGAAATCAAAAGATATGAAAGCAAAATATTGAACTGGAAAATTACCTCAAGAAGTCAGACTCAGCATGCAGCAATACATGCAAAATATCACAGATGCACATTTCCAAAAGCTGACATATTCCAATTAATACATTCTGAATAAAATACTTTTTTCTACCTTTGTTGTCTGATCTATTCGCTTTGGTCCCAGTGTCTTCTGTTTTATGCAGTGTCTTCTTTCCATTTGATATTCTTTCACTCACCATGTCCACCATCCTCCTGTGTCCTTATGCGTTCTGTCTAGCATCTGTGGCACCCTGTCCCTATCCTTCCTCCAGTTGCAGCATCTGCCCTCAAAGCGTTCCGATCCAGTCCTTAAATTCAGCATTTCTCCTCACTCCCCTCCATTCATCCATCCATGTCCAGCAACTCTCCTCCCTCCCCTGCCCTCCATCCATATCTAGCAAATCTCCTCTCTCCCCTGGTCCTTCCATCCATCCATCTAGCAAATCTCCTCTCTCCCCTGATCCCTCCATCCTTCCATATCTAGCAATTCTCCTCTCTCCTCTGCCCTCCCCTACATGTCCAGTGATTTCTCTTCTCTCCCCTGTCCCGTCTACCCCCTCTCCTCATCCTTCCATCCGTTTTCCCTCTTTATCTCCCCATCCTTCTGTTTTCCTCTTCTCTCTTTCTCTCCATATCCTTCCATTAATAAGTTGGCGAAGAAAAGAGAGGTGCTGTTGGGAGATTTTAATCTGCCAGATGTAGATTGGAAGGTTCCGTCTGCCAAATCTGAAAGAAGTAGACAGATTGTGGATGCTTTCCAAAGTGCTCTGCTCAGACAAATGGTGACGGAACCCACGAGGGAGGGAGCAACGTTGGATCTGGTGCTCACAAATGGGAATAGTGTGTCAAATGTCAGAGTGGGTGCACACCTGGAAAGCAGTGACCATCAAACGGTTTGGTTTGATATGACGGCTGAAGTGCAGGGCGGACACTCTAAACTCAAAGTCCTGGATTTCAAGCGTGCTGACTTTAGTAAAATGGGGGAATACCTGAGGAAGGAGCTGATGGGCTGGGAGGACGTACGAGAAGTGGAAGGACAGTGGTCCAGGCTGAAAGAAGTAATAAATAGGGCCACAGACCTTTATGTAAGGAGAGTAACTAAAAGCAAAAGAAAAAGAAAACCGATATGGTTCTCCAAGCAAGTGGCTGAGAAAATAAAGGCTAAAGAGTTGGCGTTCCAGAAATATAGAAAATCTCAAGAGCAGGAACACGGGGAGGAATACCGGATGAAACTGAAAGAAGCCAAGAGAGAGGTACGTCTGGCAAAGACGCAAGCGGAAGAACAAATGGCTAGAAATGTAAGAAGGGGAGACAAAAACTTCTTCAGGTATATTAGTGAAAGGAGAAAGACTAAAAACGGAATTGTGAGACTAAAAGATACAACAAAACGCTATGTAGAAAATGATGAAGAAAAAGCCAATTTGCTAAATAGATACTTTTGCTCTGTTTTCACAGAAGAAAATCCTGGAGAAGGACCGCTAGGGACTGGCAAAAGTACACCTGAGAATGGAATGGATAGAGCACAGTTCACAGAAGAGAGTGTTTATCAACAACTTGGAAAGCTAAAGGTGGACAAAGCTATGGGACCGGACGGGATCCACCCCAGGATATTGAGGGAGCTCAGAGAGGTTCTGGCGGGTCCTCTTAAAGATTTGTTTAATAAATCCTTGGAGACGGGAGAGGTTCCGAGGGACTGAAGAACGGCGGAGGTGGTCCCTCTTCACAAAAGTGGTGATAGGGAAGAGGCTGGAAACTACAGGCCGGTAAGCCTCACTTCGGTTATTGGTAAAGTAATGGAAGCGATGCTGAAGGAAAGGATAGTGAATTTCCTGGAAGCAAATAAGTTGCAAGATCCGAGACAACATGGTTTCACCAAAGGGAAATCGTGCCAAACGAATCTCATTGAATTCTTTGACTGGGTGACGGGAGAATTAAATCAAGGACGTGCTATGGACGTAATCTATTTAGATTTCAGCAAAGCTTTCGACATGGTTCCCCACAGGAGGCTCTTAAATAAACTAGATAGGCTGAAGATAGGACCCGAAGTGGTGAACTGGATTAGGAACTGGTTGACGGACAGACACCAGAGGGTGGTGGTGAATGGAGTTTGCTCGGAGGAGGGAAAGGTGAGTAGTGGAGTGCCTCAGGGATCGGTGCTGGGGCCGATTCTGTTCAATATATTTGTGAGTGACATTGCCGAAGGGTTACAAGGTAAAGTTTGCCTTTTTGCGGATGACACCAAGATTTGCAACAGAGTGGACACCCCGGAGGGAGTGGAAAACATGAAAAAAGATCTGAAGAAGCTAGAAGAATGGTCTAACGTTTGGCAATTAAAATTCAATGCGAAGAAATGCAAAGTGATGCACTTAGGGAGTAGAAATCCAAGGGAGACGTATGTGTTAGGCGGGGAGAGTCTGATTGGCACGGACGGGGAGAGGGATCTTGGGGTGATAGTATCCGAGGACCTGAAGGCGAGAAAACAGTGTGACAAGGCGGTGGCCGTAGCTAGAAGATTGCTAGGCTGTATAGGGAGAGGTGTGACCAGCAGAAGAAGGGAGGTTTTAATGCCCCTGTATAAGACGTTGGTGAGGCCCCACCTGGAGTACTGTGTTCAGTTTTGGAGGGCGTACCTTGCGAAGGATGTCAAAAAAAATGGAAGCAGTGCAAAGAAAAGCTACGAGGATGGTTTGGGATTTGCGTTCCAAAACGTATGAAGAGAGACTTGCTGACCTGAACATGTATACCCTGGAGGAAAGGAGGAACAGGGGTGATATGATACAGACGGTCAAATATTTGAAAGGTATTAATCCGCAAACGAATCTTTTCCGGAGATGGGAAGGCGGTAGAACGAGAGGACATGAAATGAGATTGAAGGGGGGCAGACTCAGGAAAGATGTCAGGAAGTATTTTTTCACGGAGAGGGTGGTGGATGCTTGGAATGCCCTCCCGCGGGAGGTGGTGGCGATGAAAACGGTAACGGAATTCAAACATGCGTGGGATGTGCATAAAGGAATCCTGTGTAGAAAGGAATGGATCCTCAGAAGCTTAGCTACAATTGGGTGGCAGAGCAGGTGGGGGGAAGAGGGGTTGGTGGTTGGGAGGCGAGGATAGGGGAGGGCAGACTTATACGGTCTGTGCCAGAGCCGGTGATGGAAGGCGGGAGAGGTGGTTGGGAGGCAGGAAAAACTGCTGGGCAGACTTATACGGTCTGTGCCCTGAGAAAGACAGGTACAAATCAAGGTAAGGTATACACATGAGTTTATCTTGGGCAGACTGGATGGACCGTGCAGGTCTTTTTCTGCCGTCATCTACTATGTTACTATGTTACTATGTTACATTCGTCTACCCCTCTCCCGATCCTGCCATCCAACGTCTACCCCCCTCTCTCCCGATCCATCCAGTATCTCTCTCTCTATCCCGTTCCTTCCATCCAGTGTCTCTCTCTCTATCCCCTTCCTTCCATCCAGTGTCTCTCTCTCTCTCTACCCTTTTCCATTCATCATGCCCCCTCCCTCTCCCCATCCTTCAATGTTTCTCCTGCTGTTAGTTTCTCTCCCTACCCTTCCTTCCAGCGTCTTTCCTCTTTCACCTCCCCCCCCCCCCACTTTCTCCTCATTTTCAGCAGCTTTTCCCTTTCTCCAGGACTCCAGCCCTTCTCCATGTCCCCTCCTTCTCTCCCCATCATACTTGCCTAGTGCCTCCCGATCACCCTTCCACCAGGTATT
This sequence comes from Microcaecilia unicolor, assembly GCF_901765095.1. Lineage (NCBI taxonomy): Eukaryota > Metazoa > Chordata > Amphibia > Gymnophiona > Siphonopidae > Microcaecilia > Microcaecilia unicolor. The sequence continues at coordinate 51,765,570 of NC_044036.1, forward strand.
AAATTGTTGGCCACTGCTGCTTCTCCTCTGCAGCAGCAGCGCCCCGACAAAAAAAAAAAAAGTAACACGCATTACTTACATGCCCCTAAAGCAGGAATCAGCTGGGAGACACCACGCAGCTGCAACCGCATTGGAGGAGCGTTGGGCAGGAACTGCACCGGAGAGGGGCCGGCCCGCACACGAGAACTGCAAACAGTAGCAGCTTTCCTTCAAGCATGGGCTGCCGGCACTGCAACCGCTCCTCTCCGTCCCCGGAGCAGAGCAGGAAGTCGATGTCAACTTCCTGCTCCTCCAGGGGCAGAGAGAGGAGCGGCTGCAGCGCAGACAGCCCATGCTTGAAGGCTACTACGGCCCCGCTCTTGCCGCTTTACATTTTTTGTTTTGTGGCGCGACTCGCACCAAAGAGGAGAAGTGGAGACTTTCCCGCTTTGGCGGGAGTGCAGGAGTCTCCCGACTTCGCAGGTCTGGGTTTGTGTTGGGTGGAGGGAAAGTGGCTACGTTTCGGGGGAGGGGGGGGGCAATGCCCATGGGCGGGGAAGTTCACACAGCTGGGCTGGGGAGGCTTAGAGGCTCATTTTCAAAGCACTTAGCCTCCCAAAGTTCCATAGAAACCTATGGAACTTAGCCTCCCAAACTGCTTTGAAAATATGCCTCTTAGCCTCCCCAAGCCTCTTATACGGGGCGCCTATGCCTGACTTTAAAGGTTATACCTAGAGCCTAGTCACTAAGGAATCAATATTCAAAACAATATAAGCAGGCAAGACAGACTCTTACCCATGTAAATCTTGCTCAGAGGGCTGGCAGACAATATTCAGTGGCACTTAACTGGTCAGTACTGCTGAACATCAGCTCTAATCAGCCATTTCGGGCAGCGGAGATTTGTTCCAGAGGCAAACTGAGAAGGAGCCAGCAGTTAGGCGGATATCGGCAATACTCAGTGCCAGGGTCTGTATAGCAAAGTGGGCAGACAGGACTACACAAAGGCAATCCTAACTATACCCGCTTAGCTATGCGGATGCCTGTGCTGAATATCAGAAATAGGTGGGATAGAAATAAATAAACAGCTTCCAGATAACCATCCTGTAGCTTTCCATATCCCCCCTTCATCCCAACTCTCCCAATATGAGCTGACCTACCTCTCTTACCCAAACACAATAGCAGAAACTCCCTGCCACATGACATGACCCAATTCCGATCCCCCCCCCCCTCTGGGCCCAGACCCCAACAATAAAAGCCTGCCCATGATGTGACTGGGCATGACCCCCCCCCCCCCCCCCCATTCCTATCCCCTTCCTGAGCCCGACCCCAACAACAAAAGTCCTCCTGTCCCAGTAGCCTCACCCCCCCCCCCCCCCCCCCCAAGCTTACTTAACCATCCCTGGTGGTTGAGTGTATAATGCGGGCAGAAACAAATCTCATTCGCTCCTGCCCCGGCAGCTCACACTGAAAGAAGCCATTCATGACATCGAATGGTAGTTGGGTCCAAGAGGTGGGATCAGAATTGGGGGGGGGGGGGGGGAAGGGTCACTTCATGAGGGAAGGAGGGGGCTTTTATTGATTAAGTTGAATCCAGGAGGGGGATTAGAATGAGGGGGGCTGGAGGGACCTGATATCCTCTTATGTGTGTCCCTGCCGGTAATTAGCCAGGATTCACATAAAGTCCAGCAGCCAGCACATGCCCACTTAGCCCCAGATATTCAGTGTCGGGCCCAGACAAGACCTGGCATTGAATATCCAGGACTAATTTAGCCAGCAATGGTCAGCACTTTAAAAAACAACACTGACTACCATCGGCTGTATATTGAGTAGTAAAATATTAATAAAACAGGATTAAGGCACAAGCAAACTAGGCATGTGCCCAGGGTGCAAATATCTAGCAAATAAGTCAGCTCTAGACAGTCAACTGCCAGGAGATAGAAGAGTTGGGAGGGAAAGGACCAGAGCCACATTGTCCTGGGAAGTCTATTCTCTCCACCACCTGTGAACTGTCCTCCATTCAGCTGGAGTCCTCAGTGAGCAGCATTACTTAATTGCTGCTATTCTCTACACAGAACCAGATGGAGCACTATGGGAATTTTAAAATGTTTTTATATTATTATGGGGGACTCAATGTACTTGTTTGCCTGCAGCCCACCAAATGGTTAATCCTGCCCTGATTAAGAATGATTCCGTGTTTTTGTAAACCATCTGTGACTAAATCCATTGTTCTGTAGCAGCAAGTGAACTACAGTTATGGAATGCACTAATTTATCTGAAATTATCTGAAAAGGCATTCATATAATTTTATCCTTGCACTTTTTTTTTCTCTGTAGCTTAAACACAATAAAAGAAAACACTGCAGGAGAAAAACACTGTGAATTTCACCCTTTCCTCTTCAAAATATATTTTGTTTACAAAAACATTTTTTTCTAAGTGCCCATTCTAGCTTTTTCACAACTCTTCTTTAAAAGGAGAGACAGCTGAAAATATCTGGATAAAAACATCTAATTTCTGAAGCTTTTTATTAAACATCAAAAGCATTACTCTTTTGTGTCATCTAAAAACGTAAAACAAAATCAGCAAGACCCCCCCCCCCCCCCCCCCGCAAAAAAAACTAACGTTTGCAAACTTTTCAGATGAGGACTTTGTTCTGCTTACTTCCTCACCCTACAATTCGCTGCTGTCAGAAAAGCATCAGCAGAGGACAGTAACTGCAGACCATAGGAAAAAGTTGGTTATATGGGGCAGTGTAGCAATGGGAGACAAAACAAAGTTGAAGTTTATCTGAGCCTTCTTTTCAGCAAATAACATGGCTTTGCTATGAGTCAAGTGCTGGACCTCTGCAGGCTGATCTACTCACACCTCAATTACCATTCACTAAGCACAGTAATGTAGTGCATGAGTACATAAGCATCGCCATGTTAGGGCAGACTGAAGGTCCATCAAGCCCAGTATCTTGTTTCTAACAGAGGCCAATCCAGAATTACAGGTACCTGGCAAGATCCCAAAAGAGTAAAACGGATTTTATGCTGCTTCTCCCAGGAGTAAGCTGTGAATTTTCCCCAAGTCCATCTTAATAATGGTTTACGGACTTTTCTTTTAGGAAGTTACTGATGATTAGAAGACTGCAGTCTTCTACCTTTGCTAGAACCTGTGGATCAGAGTGGCCCACGGGGTGGGGGGGGGGGGTGATCGAGTACCCTATACTTCAGAGGAGGCAGAGTGTCTGCAACTGAAGCAGCAGCAGGAATTGAGGGGACGAGGGGGACAGTCAAGTGGCATCTTGGGACGCGCACCCAAGAATGGCCAATCTGCAGTAGTGCTGCGAGCTGCAGCCATGGAAGGTAAAACAGGTAGCGGGACAGTCTTTTTAAACCCTGCTAAGTTAACTGCTTTTACCACATTCTCTGGCAATGAATTCCAGAGTTTAATTACACAGCGAGTAAAGAAATATTTTCTCCAATTTGTTTTAAATTTGAAACAGTGGCATATTTTGTTTGTTGTGAAGTTTTAAAATAATGGAAAACTCAAATACAAGATAAAGATAAAATATTTACTACTTAATAGATTCATTGCATGGATTCATTGCATGCCCACCTAATCCTTTTATTTTTGGAAAGATTAAAGAAGTGCTTCACATGTAACGGTTCCACTCCACTCTGGATTTTATAGACATAAGAACATAAAAATAACCATATTAGGTCAGACCGATGGTCCATCTAACTCAGGCCCAGATGCACAAAACTTTAACAACCCTTTAACCACCCTTTATCGAAGAAATTGCCAACCGTTTCATGTACTAAAGCCCATTTTTCGAGGACCGTAGCAGCTAACGAAAATGGAATGCAGATGAGCAATTAGTGTAGAAACCCTTTTGAAATGACATGCACTCACGTTTTCCGATTGGTTTAAAGAAGGAAAACGCCTCTCGTTAGGGCTCTCCGGCTAAAAACTCTAATGTAGAACTAAAAAAAAAAAGAACAAGGGGGGTGAAAACATGCGCCAGGGGCGTCCTTTATTGACGCCCCAGGTCGCCGCTGCTCCCCGCTCCCTCTGCAAGCAATCCAGAAGTTAAAAAATAAAGGACCGGGAGGAGGCAAAGACGCTCATCAGGAGCGTCCTGTTTGAACGGCCTTGCCCCACCCCCACCCCGTCCGAGGTCGCCGCTGCTCCCCGCATTATAAATTTAAAAAGCAAAACGAAGACATCCTTACTTTAGAAGCCCCGGCCGGCCCCCCTCCATTCCTCTGTACTCTTCTGTCAACAGCTCCACCTCCTGACACCCTCTGCCCTGTGCCCCGCCTCCTACGCGGGTCCTCGCCGCCATTCCCCCCCCCCTCCATCGGGCCCCCCTCCCTCTTACCGGGCCCGTGCAGCACCTCTCACCTCTATGTGAAGGCGCTGCACGGGCAAGAAGATCAGCTGACGCCTCTGTCTTCCATTCTTCCTTCGCGTCTCTCTCCTTTTGGGCCCAGTAAGAGGGAGGGGGGCCCGATGGAGGGGGGGAATGGCGGTGAGGACCCGCGTAGGAGGCGGGGCACAGGGCGGAGGGTGTCAGTCAGGAGGCGGAGCTGTTGACAGAAGAGTACAGAGGAATGGAGGGGGGCCGGCCGGGGCATCTAAAGTAAGGATTTCTTCGTTTTGCTTTTTAAATTTATAATGCAGGGAGCAGCGGCGACCTCGGACGGGGTGGGGGGGGCAAGGCCGTTCAAACAGGACACTCCTGACGAGCGCCTTTGCCCCCTCCCGGTCCTTTTTTGAGTTTTGTTTTTATTTTGGGAGCCACGTGTTTGTTTGTTTTTTGTTTTGACAGTGGAATGCGCAGAGCAGCCAGCATAACGCTTGGCTGCTCTGCACATGCTTTAGGGGCCTTTTACCGATGGGGATTACGGACGTAAGATACCTTGTACTTTTCAATACCACACCGAACATTTCTGAGCTGTTTTTTTAATGCATTCTTCATTTTTTTAAATTCGCTAAGTACTTTTACGATTTTGATTTTTTTACGTTTGGTTGATGCATCTGGGCCTCAGTATTCAGCTTCCAACAGTGGCTAATCCAGGCCACAAGTACCTGGCAGAAATCCAAACAGTAGCAACATTCCATGCTACCCAATCCCAGGGCAAGCAATGACTCCCCTCAGCCTTCCTCAAATCCCCCTTTTTCTTTCTGAATGCTTCTCCCCAGTCTTGGCTCAGGTAGCTTTTCAGTCATGGTTTTCTGAACCAGGAGTTCACTCACAGCACAGTCTTTATACAAACCCCTCTCTGAGCTGCTAGTCAACCCTAAGCTGTCACATGGGGGCTTTCTCCCCATATTTGCCAAGGTCTTATGCTGCCCATCCTTGCTGTACCTCCCTTACTAAACTTCCTTGTTCAAAGCTGAGAACTGCTTTTTATGCAGTAATTTTCTAAGAAAAATCAGCTTTGTCTTCCCTGTTTTATATATTCCAGCTTTTTCAATGAGCAGAAGAGAAAACTCCATAACTAGTGTTCTAACTGAACATGAAGCACACTCTCTTTATAATAAAATAAAGATTTTCATGAAAAAAATGGAATTTCCTTGCATACCTTTTTACTCCCCCACCCCAACCCCAACATAACATTTGTTCCTTCTGGCTTACACAGAATATTTTAAGGATTTTTAAGCTACTGATTTAGCTTCCTGCTTCTTCCCCTTTCTAGCTTCCAACCTAGAGCAATCCTTCTCTTTCTATGCTTCCTGTCTTTGGGGCACTCTTTTCTCCCCTTTTGGGGCTTTTTACCTTAGGTTAGAAGGGGGGTGACTATAGATGCTGGAGCTGGGGGGCAGAGCTTTGCCCCCCCCCCCCCCCCCCCCCACCAAACAAAAAGGTGTTTCGCTGCCCCTGGCTACATGGTTTCTGTCCTGAAGAAACTTTCCTATCCCTTTTTTCACAGCCTCAGCTGCCTGCTTATGAGGCTGTAAGAACAGGAGACTGGAGAAAACCCTGCCTAGCCTTACCATTGATTGTGTTTTTAGTACATGCCGTAGCTTTTTGGCCTTGCTTTGCTGCCCCTATTGACTTACGCAAATGAGGCCTAGCAATGAATTTCTGTATATGGCCCTGCATTCCTATGCATCCCTCTCAGGCCACCCTTTCTTCCAGGTAAACAACCTCATTTTCTCTGTTGACAAGCTAGATACAGTCAGCCATGTTTGGACTGAGAGAGTGCCTGGAGAAGGCGATGGTTCTCATTTTACATAAACCGGCACTTACATTTTTATTTTGCATAAATGTTTAAGAACTCATTTTACAAAACCAGGACAAGCATGTATCAAACCCAAGCGCATGCATATGGAAAGGGGGCGTGGTTTGCATGTGTTTTTGGCACGACAAGGATGTGTCAAATTAATACCATTTCAGAAGGACTATATATTGACACCCCCCCCCCCCCCAATATTTGCCGTTATTAAACCAGCAAGGAATGGCTCCTAGCCAGTTAAATAGCTTTTACCCAGCTAACCACTAATATTCAGCAGGAGACAGCTGATTACCTCTGCTGAATATTCACGGTTAGCGCAAAGCAGCTAACTAGTTATATCGCGCAAAATAGCTGCTGTCCTTGAATACTCAAGCGCTGGCCAGCTATGTTTAGCAGGCAAATTGGACTGCATAAATGCAGTCCTATCTTTGCCTGCTATTAACTTAAGCGGCCACCACTGAATACTCACTTACCCTCCTGTTTACTAAGCTGTGCTAGTGGCTGCCATGCACTAATGCTGACACAGCCCATTCACTTTGAATGGGCTGTGTTGACATTGCCATGTGACTTAATAAACAAGGGGACAGCTAGTTAAGTTAAAGTCAGCCGATCACCATAAATGGCCCAGAAACTGACATATTAAAAGATACAAGTTATAGCAGATAAAAGGTGAACCATAGAGCTTGAGAATAGATGCTGTGAATTCAAACTCAAAACCAGAGGTGATATGGTGATGTTAACAGTCTGTTTCCAGGTTATTTGTCAATCCTTGTCTGTATTTTGTTGTGAAATCAAACTCTGTTTCTGCATAGCTGCAAAGAAGACAGTAAGCAGGCTATCTGAAAACACATTTTGAACAAACTGCCAGGAAGACCATGCTCAAACATATAAATCTGGAAACAGATATAAAGCTCTTTTCCATTTTTATAGTTACTATAACAAATTAGTTTTCTGTTTTCAGCACCCCCTCTTTCTTTTAAACAGACACAGCCCTCTCTTCTGACTTCCTTATCTGGTTATGCTCTTCATGTGTTTCTATAGCATCTGATATTACCCAAGATGATCAAGTATCTTCATTTTTTGGGGGTGGAACTTCTTCCCTCTCCGTTCCTCAGTCTACACTGTTAGCTATACAAAACGTATGTTAAAAGCAAAAGCATAATTGGTTAGAGACAATACCCTTATAGGCAAATAAACAGATTAAGAGAAGAGCTCTCAACTCAAGTCTTTGAAAGCAAAAAGCAGGTCTGGTTTGGAGGCTATCCACATACATTTGGTCCAAAATGCAAGACTGATTTGCATAGCTTTCTTTCCTTGAAAACCAGCCTTGTTTGCAGCCCTAGAGGGCCAGAATTGAGAATCCCTAGCAGAACTGGTTTTCACTTGTGGGCTCCCACTGACAGCCTGGGAAGGAGGAGAAAGGTGGTTTCCCCTGCCCCTCTCTGCACTTATCCTCCCCCTCCCACTGTTCCCTATCACCTTGCAGCTGTCATGTGCGGAGGATATCTTTATTCTCTTGACAGCCAATTCTACTAAGATGAATCTTTTGTTAATATCCTCAACTGTATCAGGAAGGTAGAACATTGAGCCGTATCTAGCATGCTAAAATTGAATACTACTAAAACTAAAATATTATGGTTGGGTAATCATGTTTCTATGTTTCTAATGGTCTCAGGCTAATTTCTGATACTTTGCCACTGAATATTAATGATTTGCTTATAACTGAATACTCCACCAAAGTACTAGGATTCCTAGTGGCTTCCTCTCTGATGTTTGACTCTCAGGTTAAGAATTTATATAAAAGATGCTTCTTTAAAATTAAACAACTGAGAGCTATTCAATTTGCTATATTAGAACATAAGAATATAAGCGTTGCCATACTGGGCCAGACTGAAGGTCCATCATGCCCAGCATCCTGTTTTCAACAGTGACCAATCCAGGTTACAAGTACCTGGCAAGATCCCAAAATAGTACAATACATTTTATGCTGCTTATCCTAGTGGATTTTCCCCAAGATCATCTTAATAATGGCTTATGGACTTTACTTTTAGGATGTTATCTAAACCTTTTTTAAATCCTACTTAGCTAACTGTTTTTACCACATTCTCTGGCAACAAATACCTGAGTTTAATTATACGTTGAATAAAGAAATATTCTCTACAATATGTTTAGCTTCATTGCGTGCTCCCTAGTCCTAGTATTTTTGGAAAAAGAAAACAAGCAATTCACTTCTACCCATTCAACTCCACTCATTATTTTAAAGACCTCTATCATATCTCCCCTCAGCTGTCTTTTCTCCAAGCTGAAGAACCCTACCTGCTTTAGCCTTTCCTCATGGGGAAGTCGTCCCATCCCCTTTATCACTTTCGTCACTCTTCTCTTTACCTTTTCTAATTCCACTATATCATTTTTGAGATGCGGTGACCAGAACTGCAAACAGTATTCGAGGTGCGGTAGCACATGGAGCGATACAAAGGCATTACAACATCCTCATTTTTGTTTTTCATTCCTTTCCTAATAAGACCTAGCATTCTATTTGTTTTCTTAGCCACAACCACACACAGAGCAGAGGGTTACAACGTATCATCAATGATGACACCTAGATCCCTTTTTCCTGGTCAGTGACTCCTAATGTGAAACCTTGCATCATGTAGCTATAGTTTGGGTTCCTCTTTCCCGCATTCATCACTTTGCACTTGCTCACATTAAACATCATCTACCATTTGGATGCCCAGTCTTCTAGTCTCGTAAGGTCCTCTTGTTATTTTTCATAATCGTCTTGCAATTTAACAACTTTGAATAACTCTGTGTTGTCAGCAAATTTAATTACCTCACTAGTTACTCCCATCTCTAGTTCATTTATAAATACATTAAAAAGCAGCGGTCCCAGCACAGACCCCTAGGGAACCCCTCTAGCTACCCTTCTCCATTGAGAATACTGACCATTTAACCCTACTCTCTGTTTTCTTTTAACCAATTTTTAATCCACAGTAGTACACTACCTCCTATCCCATGACTCTCCAATTTCGTCTGGAGACTTTCATGACATACTTTCTCAAATGCCTTTTGAAAATCCAGATACACAATATTGACCGGCTCACCTTTAGCCACATATTTGTTCACCCCTTCAAAGAAATGTAGTAGATTGGTGAAGCAATATTTCCTTCACTAAATCCATGTTGGCTTTGTCTCATTAATCCATGCTTTTCAATATGCTTTGTAATTTTGTTCTTTATAATGGTCTCTACCATTTTGCCTGGTACAGACGTCAGGCTCACTGGTCTATAATTTCCCGGATCACCTCTGGAACCTTTTTTAAAAATCATTGTTACATTGGCCACCCTCCAATCTTCCAGTACCACGATTGATTTTAAAGATAAATTATATATTACTACCAATAGTTTCTGAAAGTTCATTTTTCAATTCTATCAGTACTCTGGGATGAATAACATCTGGTCCAGGCGATTTGCTACTCTTCAGTTTGTCAAATTTCATTCAGAGATTTCATTCAGTTTCTCTGACTCATCAGCTTTGAATATCATTTCTGTCACCAGTATCTCTCCCAAATGTTCCTCGGCGAAGACCGAAGCAAAGAATTCATTTAATCTCTCTGCAATGGCTTTGTCTTCCTTGAGTGCCCCTTTTATCCCTCAGTCATCTAGCAGTCCAACCAATTCTTTTGCCAGCTTCTTGCTTCTAATATATCTAAACAAAGTTTTTACTATGTCTTTCTGCCTCCAACGCAATCTTTTCTTCAAAGTCTCTTTTTGCCTTCCTTATCAGCACTTTGCATTTGACATTGCATTCCTTATGCTGTTTCTTATTATTTTCAGTTGGATCCTTCTTCCATTTTCTGAAGGATTTTCTTTCAGTTCTAATAGCTTTCTTCACCTTGCTTTTTAACCATGCCGGCTGTCATTTGGCCTTTCTTCCTCCTTTTTTAAAACAGGGAATATAATTGGCATGGGCTTCCAGGATGGTATTTTTGAACAGCATCCACGCCTCATGTAAATTCTTGACCTTCGCAGCTGCTCCTCAATTTTTTTTTTCACCGTTCTCATTTTATCGTCTCCTTTTTGAAAGTTAAATGCTAACATTTTGGATTTCCTGTGTGTACTTCAGAGCTGATATCAAATCTAATCATATTATGATCACTGTTATCAAGTGTCCCTAGCACCATTACCTCCTGCACCACATCATGCGCTCCACTAAGGACTAGGTCTAAAATTATTCCTCCTCTTGTTGGCTCCTGTACCAGCTGCTCCATAAAGCAGTCCACTTAGTTGTTATCTCAGCGCCCAAAACTACGCGCTTCCATTTACACCAACAAAAACATGGCGTAAATCCTGGTGTGTAGATTTAGGTGCACTTGGCCATATTCTATAACTATGTGCATAAATTTTGAAACGCCCATAACCACGACCCTTTTTAACAGCACATGTTAAAAGTTTGGCACACTGCATTACAGAATACGCTTAGCGAACTGTGCATGTAAATTCTATTTAATGGCAATTAGTGCTCATTATTGCTTGTTAAGAGCTGTTATCAATGCTGAATAGCTTAAGCCAATTAAGTTACACGTGTTGTTATAAAATATACTTGGATTTTGGCACGGATCTCTAGGTGCACTAAATAGAATCCAGAGGTTAATACATAGCAGCTAAGTGGCTATACTGCACGATATAACCGGCTAGCCACGAACATTCAGCACATCACCAGCTAAGTTTGGCAGCCAAATTGGACCATCCAAATAGCAATCCTATCTTTGGCCGCCATAAACTTAACCAGCCAGCACTGAATATTGACTTGGTTGGTTAAGTTTAAAACAGACAAAAAAAAAAAATATTCAATTCCGGTCAGCAGAAATGGCCCAGCACTGATTATCGAGGCTGAGCGCCGATCGCAGGATTTAGCCAGCCTGCCTCCCGCAGGTTGAATATCAGCCAGTTATTCTATAATAGCATCTGAGAACCCAGATTTTGTTATAGAATCCTAGTGGCATTTACACGCCAACATTTATCTGCGCCCACATCTGCCATGTCAATAGCAAGCGTAATATAGCACCTTAACGCATACCTTGCAGTATTCTGTGCGCATAAAGTGGAACCTGCCCATGCTCTGCCCAAGCCCCACCCATGTATACGCCCCCTTGCATTTACACACTAAACAAGTTGTGCACATATGTTATAGAATACCACTGACTGTGTGGCGTGAGTGGGTCCAGAGGGCGGCTACAAAACTGGTCAGCAGTCTTGGTCATAAAACATATAGGTAGAGGCTCATGAACCTCAACATGTATACGCTGGAAGAGAGGCTAGAAAGGGGGGATATGATAGAAACGTCTAAATACTCAGTGGCGTATATGTACAAGAGGTGAGCCTTTTTCAAATGAAGAAAACCTCTGGAATGAGAGGGCATAAATGAAGTTAAGAGGAAATAGGAATCTGAGGAAATACCCTTAGCCTAGTGGTTAGTGCAGCAGACTTTGATCCTGGGGAACTGGGTTTGATTCCCACTGCAGCTCCTTGTGACTCTGGGCAGGTCACTTAACCCTCCATTGCCTCAGGTACAAATAAGGACCTGTATATACTATGTAAACCACTTTGAATGTAGTTGCAAAAACCACATAAAGGTGGTATATCAAGTCCCATTTCCCTTCCCCTTCCCCTCTTTCACTGAAAGCATAGTGGCTGTGTGGAATGGCCTCTTGGTGGAGGTCCTGGAGACGAAGACTGTGTCAGAGTTTAAGAAGGAGAAGGACAGACATGTGGGATCTCTTAGGAAAAGGAGGAGTTAGTGGTTACTAAAGATGGGCAGACTGGATGGGTCATGCGGCCCTAATCTGCCATCATGTTTCTATGTTTCTACTTACACATGTTAACTGTAACAATCACACGCATAGGTGCTTGCATTCTATAACATGCATCACATGTGCAACTGATGCCTAACTTTAGGGAGCTGTTATAGAATGAAGGGGTTAAATGTATAGCTCCATTGGAAATTCACCCTGAAGTAAGTATTGTATGTAGTCGATGATACACTATTAATAAACAGAGTAACTCATAATACATATTTTGGCCTAGTGGTTAGGGTGGTGGACTTTGGTCCTGGAGGAACTGAGTTTGATTCCCACTTCAGGCACAGGCAGCTCCTTGTGACTCTGGGCAAGTCACTTAACCTTCCATTGCCCCATGTAAGCCGCATTGAGCCTGCCATGAGTGGGAAAGCGCGGGGTACAAATGTAACAAAAATAAAAATATTTGGCACAGACTGGTTAGAGTCCATGCTTGGATCTGCTCTGAGGCATGACAGCAACAACTAATGACTTCCCCGATCCCTACCCCCCCCCCCCCCCCCCAAGTACAAAAATGTAAAGTACATGAATACTATAACAGTGAAAGAATGAACTGTTCTAAGGAAATATGGAGAACTTGAATTGTAAAGGCAATTCCTCTGTTTGCTGAAAAAAAATAGGTCAACAATTCAAGTGTCACTTTGTATTATCTGGACAACTGAGAATGCATTTTCACCCTAGGGATCCTCTTTCAGTCTACAGACAGAGAACAGGAGAAAAGCTTTTGAAGACAGGACCTTTAACTATGCATATACCCCCCCCCCCCCCCACCGATATTCATCCGGCAGTAGGCAGTGCAGTTACCTGCCGCTGGAGCCACTGACCCCAGACATTCAATGCAGGGCTGTATCCAGCAACTGCCATTGAATATTCGATTTCAGTTTTGTCCATGGCAACTTAACTGGTTATGCTGGTATTCAGCTCTAACCGGTTAAGTGTTTAGCAGTTAAAGATGGGCCTGCTGTAGAGGGTTAGATGAAAGCAGAGTGGTAGACTTCTATGGTCTGTGCCCTGAAAATGGCAAGGACAAATCAAAGTCAGGTATACGTGCAAAGTATCACATACAATGAGTTTATCTTGTTGGGCAGACTGGATAGACCGTACAAGTCTTTATCTACCGTCATCTACTATGTGTAATGGAAGATTTTAAAGATTGTTTTTCAGCTCTGCCTTGACCAACAGTACACGCGGGGTCTGTATGTTTGATTAGAAGGAATTCTGTTTGTGTGAAATGTGGAAGAAGATAAGACACAGCTCTAATTAATTTGGTATGTGAAGGGAGAGGTGGAGCCTGTTCCGAGTTCAGACTGGCCACCTGGACTGAGAAACAGGTGACCACATTCCCACATGACTCAAGCATTCTGTAATTTTCCTTAGCTCTGAACATGAATTCTAAGCCTAATAAAAGGGGAACATTTGCCAGTGAAATTGGGATTTCGTCCTTGAGTAACGTACGTACTACGCAGAGAACTATATTTCCTGGTCAAAGAAACTCCTGGTTTTCGCTGTGAACAGGGCCCCAGCTGATGATAAGAGCCTAGATGTAGAGATTAAGGACCAGTGACGTATGTATATTATGATGTATTATTGCTTCTTTTCCTGGTCAAGAGACTCCTAGCATTGCTTGGATGTAGGGACCAGTGATGTAATGATTATTTCTTTTTAACTATAGATAAGTATTGTTTCTTTTTAGGTATATAGCTTAATCATTGTGTATCTTTCTTAATCATTGTGTATCTTAGGTAATAATGAACCTCTAATAAAAGTCTTATTTACCTAATACGAATCCAAAAGAATCCACAGTAATTATTGAGTAGTCTGTGTCAGTGAGGCAAACCAGGTCAGAACACTGTTAACTATGTTAAGCACTATTTAACCGGCTAGGAGTAGTTCATGGCCAGTTAAATAGCGCTGAATATCAGGCCCACAGTGTTTAATGGCGCTTGCTATAAAAATGCTAAATAGTAGTAGTAGTAATAGTAGTACTCTAAAAACCTTAATGGCTTGTGCAACATCCCTTCCTGGAATCTGTTGTGTAGCTAATTCAACCCTATTTAAAGCCCCACTGCAGTTGGCAGTCTTCATGGCTCTTAGGCTTCTTTTCCCCTTTGCGAGTCTTATTCTTCAGCTTCCTTTCAGAAAACGTTTACATTTCTATATGTTAACATTCTGTTCCAATAAAAGATATGCACTTTCAGCAATACTCTAACCAGGATGGTTCAGTTCCTGGCTCTGGTGTTCCATTCCTTGGTAAGTTGGGGCTGCAGATCACTGGGTGGTACTGTTTCACTATCACATTTTCAATAGTTAGGGACAGGCAAGCTCTGCAGGACTCTAGGGAACCTTCCTGTCTCTAGAGATTGAAAACACAATCCTGAAGCACCCCCCACCCCTGGCAGCAATGCAGTTGGAGGACTCCCACTCAAATTAGAGGAAACAGTGCTACAGATATAGCAGAAGGAAGAGGGCTACTTGGAGGAAGAATATATAATTTTTAGCACCACCTAGTGGCCAGATTTAGGGCCAACAAACACAGGGTTGTGGAAGCAGCTCAGTTTTGTGGCCTCCCTCCCCTCTTCCTTACCTGCAAGTAGAGGGCTGAGTTGGGAAAGTGATAGAAAATAGACCAGGTTCCCAAACCTGATCCTGGAAGCACCCCAGCCAGTCAGGTTTTCAGGATATCCATAATAAATATTCATGAGATAGAAAGCTGTGTTTTAAGCTGCTTCTTGAACCGAAACAAATCATTACATAAACATAAGTGACCTTTGAGAGCATTCCATAGCTGCTTACAAGCCACTGTAAACGATGAGGACCTTATTTCTGCGTAATGTGATTGCATAATTGGATCCAGTGAAAACTGCATTGTTTTATCCGATCTCAAAGATCTGGTTGGATGGTATACCTTCAAAATTTCACGAAAGTAGGCAGGTTCTTTTAAATAAACTCTATAAAGGGTGCGCTTAGCGCCAATCTTTTCCGGTGCCCATTTTTGAGCGCCATTTATAGAATTTCCCTCCAAATGTCTTCTTTTCTCAGTTGTCTTCAGGTAGCAGGGCCTCACTCCTCCACTACCCCGCTGGCTTTTCCTTCTGGCTACTCTTCTGTATTTAACCATATGCAAAAGACTGTTTACGCAAGCAAGAACTCATGTGTACAGATGGACAAACTCTCCCCATCAGCCAAACGCACCTAAAAAAGATTTCTCTTTTAGATATGTTATCAACATATTTCTTCAGGCACAGGGAGATATTTTTGGCAGAAGCTTTCAAAAATGACAGTACAGTCTACAGGAGAGATAGAGCTATTCATTATCCTCTGAATGAAAATCTAACGCATCAATACTTGAAGCACGCTCAGAGTACCTTGCTAAGCATAACTCTTTCCAGGAAGTCACCTGTCATTTGCTCTCGCTTCTAATGTGAAACTACAACATGAAAAGAAACACACGGGTCCTCCACTTATTTCTTCTTATTAAGGGAGATAAAAGGACTTCAGATGTCACAAGATGTTTTAACAGCCACGGTTCACTGTGGCTACACAACACATCTTTAGCGATGACTCAATCATTGGTCCAAAAATCCCCGTAGTGAAAAATTCATAATAACACTTTTCCTTAAATTCATAAGCAATTTCACTGTGCAATATTCCTTTTTTTTTCAGTTTTCTTTTTTTCTTACGTCTTTCCACAATTCAAAGTTATATTTAAAGCTTCATGAGAACTAGATTAGCCCCCTTAATAAGAATTGATAAGAAGAAATAAGTGGACCCGTGTCAGTGGCGTCGCGAGGGCAGCTGACACCCGGGGCGGGTCGCCGCTGCGCACCCCCCCCCCCCGGGTGCAGCATGACGCACCCTCCCCCCTCCAGAGTGCAACCCCCCCCTCCCCCGAGAACATACCTGCTGGAAGGTGGTGAGGGGCGGGCGGGAGAGCCAATCCGCCGAGTGCACGCCGCTGGGGGGTGTCGGCATGGAAACAGCAAGGCGCCGACACCCCCCAGCGGCGTGCACCCGGGGCAGACCGCCCCACCCCCCCCACCCCCTTCCTACGCCACTGACCTGTGTGGTTCTTTGCATGTTCTAGTTTTACACTATTGGGACCAAAAGGATTTTTGACTTTGCCATTTTTTTTGTTTATTAAACCCCCACTAGCGGCTGCAGTGTGCTAATGCCGACACTGCCCATTCAGTTTGAACGGGCTGTGTCGGCATTGCTGCGTGGCTTAGTAAACAGAGCGGTAAGTGTTCTAATGTGAAGCAACATTCAGAGAACCGGAAGCCATATCCTGGGCATAAGACAAGATAAAAAAAAATCTAAAGAGCTGGAATAGGCAATGCAAAGAAATGACAGGCGAAAGCCATAAAAAGTCACCTCACAACAGTGGTGTGCTGGAGCAGGCTCTCACAGGCTCGCAAGAGCCGGTTGTTAAGTTTTTAAGAATTTTGGGAGCCGGTTGTTAAAGTAGGGCCCTCCATGGCTACTTTAACAACTGGCTCCCAAAATTTGGGCTTGAGCCCCCTGCTGAATTATCTTTTACTTTGCTGGTGGGGATGCTGAGCTCTGCCAGCCAAGTAAATAGACTACTGCTGCTCCCCGCTCCTTGTTTCCAGCTCTGGGGAGCAGGCTGGGACTTCTTGAGCATGTGAGAGAAGTTCCAGCATGCTGCTCAGAGCAAGACGTTGGGAGTGGTGGCAGTCCATTTATTGGCTGCCAGCAAAGGTATGCCTAGCGTGCCCGCACGAAGGGAGGGAGGAGAGAGAGGCAAGTGTTGCTCCCCCACCCCACCCCCCCGGCCACCCCTGGCCCTTCCAGCTGCAGAGCTGGCTACCTCCGGAGAAAGAGCCTGTTGTTAAAAATTTACCAGCACACCCCTGCCTCACAATCAGACTCATATTCAGCATCTGCCTTACCACGGAATGGAAATGTAAAAGAGACATCAGCTCAGCCTACCACAGGGATATTTTACACCACTAGTGCATGGGGAACACATGTACTTAATGTTTTAATCCTAATTGTAGCACGTGTGCCTTTCTGTTAAGCCTTCCCCACCCCCAACAATGCCAAGTGAAAGCATTGCCTTGTATTTTAAAATTATGGATGGCTGTGAGCTGCAGATGGAGGTGAGATCATTTCTTTATTTAGTATGTCACTAAGTAGCATCACTTACTCCATAAAATTAACTATTCACTGCCATAAAAAAAAATCAAATGTAGTCGAGCTTTGTTTGCTTAAATGACGATGTGATCGTTACAGAGCAAAGTGGAAAAATCATGCCTGGAAATTACATAAGCATGTTTTTGACCTCTACGTTGTCACAAAAAAGCAAGACACTTGCGGACCAGTCCTATAAGGGGCCCTTTACAAAGCTGCCGTAAGCACCAACTCATGCTTACTGCAGCAAAAAAAAATGGCATACCGAGGCATCCTACGGTAATTTCAGGATGTGTGTGCACTACTCACACACTAAAAACTTTATTCTTTTGCAGTGGGGGAGTCTGGGGGTGGAGAGTGGGCATGTTCTGTGCTAATCGGCTAGAGCAACTACACTGCTAATTAGCGCATGATTAGCGCTTTCCCTACTGCCTACACAATAGGTTGGCGGTAGGGATTCGTGCGTGAATAATCACATGCTAATGGGCCATTAATGAAAAAAAAATCTGAAAATCGGACATTTTATCCCAGTGGCTTAGTGTCCAGGAAAGACCCACATAAGGGTATGCTAAGGCCACTTTTTACCATCATTTGGTAAAAGGGTCCCTAAAAGTAGAAGCTAACATTTATGTGTGCGTTAGATGAGCATAAATGTTTAGAATATTACCGCTTACACACATTTGAGAATGCAGCAGGTATTTGCACAGGGGCGGATCATGGACTGTGGGTGAGGCTCCCACTTATGAACATAACTTACAGAGTACTGTAAGTTAAGCAGATTCCTGCTCCATTTAGCTGCTCGCACTTACACCAACTCTGTGGCTGGCGTAAGCGATCACACCTACACAGTAAGGGCCGGATTCTATATAAGGCGCAGCGAGTAGCACTGGTTAAATTGTGCATGAAGCCAATTTATATGCACTGCTCAACTGAGTAACGAGCCAATTAGTCATGATAATTGGCAGATAACAACCAATTATCATCACTAACTGGCAATAATTGGAATTTACATGTGCTTCTTTGTAGGCATATTCTAAAAAGAGCAGCGTGTAAATTCCAATGCACATAGGTGAAAAGGGGTGTGGCCACGGGAAGAGTGTAGGCATGTTGGGGTGTCAATTAAGCGCGTTGTTACAGAATTCAGGGGAATGTGCATACATTTAGGCATGGGTATTTACACCAGGTTTTCAGTGGCTTAAATGGCCGTGCCGAAATGTATGTGCACTCCCCGGCCTGTGCGCTTTCTATAAACCTTACTCCGTAAGGAGTTCCAGAGTCTAACTACATGCTGAGTAAAGACAAACTTTCTCCTATTTGTTTTAAATCTACCATATTCTAGCTTCATCTTGTGTCCCTTGGTTTTGTTGTTGTTTGAAAGTGTAAACAAACGCTTCACATCTGTCCGCTCATTATCTTGTAGACTTCTATCATATCACCCCTCAGCCGCCTTTTCTCCAAGCTGAAGAGCCCTAACCTTCTCAGCCTTTCCTCATAGGGAAGTCGTTCCATTCCCATTATCATTTTCGTCGCCCTTCTCTGCACCTTCTCTAATTCCTCTATATCTTTTTTGAGATGCGGCGACCAGAATTGGACACCCTCCAGATGCCCAATTCTGAGCGCCACGTTATGGAATTGTGCTTGAAAACAAAAGGAAATGAAGACGAATGCTTAGAAGAGCGATTCCATTCCATCTTGGAAGAAGGAAGAGCAGCTGAGTACACCATGTTCCCTAAGAATACCTGGGAGGAACACTAGAGTGCTGTTTATAGCAATTACTAAAGGATGAGTGGTACAAGACTTTAAAGCAAGATATTAGAACCTGAAAGAGAAAAAAACTGTGTAAACTCAAGGGGGCCAATATTCTGACCATAGGAGGTAGCCGGGCTGCCTTCTGCGGTTGGCGCTGAGCCCAGATATTCAATGCCGAGCTGTTTCTGGTGACCAGCGCTGAATATCCAGTTTATTTTTGGCCAGTTTCAACTGAACCAAGTCACTATTTTTAGCCAAGTCAATATTCAGCTCTGGCTGGTTAAGTTGAAGCCAGCCAAAGAAGATAGGCCTGCTATTTTGACATCCCAAACTTAGCCAGTGGTGCGCTGAATATTCGTGGTTAGCCGCTTAAGCACTATTTAACCGGCCAGGAGCCATCCTGACTGGTTAAATAGTGCTGAGTATCGGGTGGAAGGAGTACAATTTTGAAAGTCACGGATGCAGGTAAAAGTGTTTTACCTATCTAAATTGGCTGACTGAAACTGCCCTCCTTCCATTTGGAGAAAACAAAATCTGCATTATTCCACAAGAGATGGAATGCCTATGGGTGTGTTTAAGTCAGAAAACCCAAAATAGCCTAGAAAGATTCCATTTTCAGATGTATGAAAAAAGAACCCTGGTGCAAATGTACTTTGGATCCAAACACTTGATGCAAAGACTTGAGGTATAAAATGCCCAGTCTGTATCCCAAAGAGAACAATCTGAAAACTGCCCCTGGTCTGGCTTTCTGGGATGTATGGTTCCGCTAAATTTAGAAGTTTGATTTCTTTTATAGCAGTTTTTTATGGCAATCTCAAAATATTATTTGATTAGCTTTTTTTTTTTTCACAGAAAAAGCAGCAGATACCTGAGAAGGGATGAAGACAAAAAATGGAATTCAAGGAGTGGGAAATATACACTGACCCCTGGATTCTATACTGGGCAGGGGCGTATCTGTAAGGGAGCCACAGGGGCCAGGGCCCTCGTGGATTTGGCCCTGGACCCCCCTACCGACGGCCCTCGCAATCCCCCTCCCGCCGCCAACCTGCCGTCGCCTACCTTTGCTAGTGGGGGACCCCAACCCCCTGCCAGCCGAAGCCGTCTTCCTTTGTTGTTTGATTCTTCTTTCTGAGTCTGACTCTGACGTCCTGCACGTACACAACGTGCAGGACATCAGAGTCAGACTCAGAAAGAAGAAACAATGAAGGAAGACGGCTTTGGCTTGCGGGGGTTGGGGTGCCCCACCAGCAAAGGTAGGCGACAGCGGGCGGAGGATCGGCGGCAGTCGAGACGGTCGTCGGGCGAGCCACAGAGGTGGTTCTGGCGGCGGCGGGGGTGGCAGAAATGGCGGCGGGGGTGGCAACGCCGGGGGGGGGTCGCTGGGGGGGTCGCCGGGGGGGGCCTAAAATGTGCCCCCTCACCTCGGCTCTGGACCCCCCTACCGGCGAAGTCCAGATACGCCCCTGATACTAGGTGCCCAAATTTGGGCGCAGAGCCTAGATGCACAAGTAAACTAGTCAATTTGGCACTAACAACCAATTATTTGCATTAATTGGAGTCGACTGCCACTAATCTGACCATGCGCAAGCCAAAAGTGGGTGTGGCCATGGGAAGAGCATGGGCGGATCAAAGCATTCCAAATATTTTGGTGCAGTCTTACAGAATACTGGGGTTAAGCGCTCAACTTGGGCTTACATCAAGCTTCAGCAGGTACAAGTTCTCGCACTAAAGTTGGACGTGAGAATCCACTCTAAACGCTATTCTTTAAGGGGTGATCAGCCCAGAGCGCCCTTTTGTCACGTCTGTGGTTGTGACCACCCTCAGACTTACCTTATTTCTGGGGGTCAGCTTCTAGCTGGTCTCTGTCTGTTTCTGTGTTAGTTTTTCCTCTGTCTCTGTGTACTAGCTGCTCCCAGCATGGTGCTGATTGCTTCACTATACTGCACCTGGGTGTGTTGCCTGAGTTCTGTTTCCTATTTCTGGCAGCCGTCATCCTGGTTGGATCATTGGCCACAGCCATCTTGGATAGATCATCTCCTAGGAAGCCATCTTGGAGTAACGAGGACAGGAAGGAAGCCCATATTTGGTCCTTGGAGATCTCCTGTGGGGGCAGCCATGTTGGAGTCAGCTGAGGATGGTTGGCTCTGATTGCCCTACTAGAGTGCACCTGTGCGGGTTAGCCTCTCTATATTCAGTATGCTTTCTGCCTGAGTCCTGTAGCTGTGACATCATCAGTCAGGCCCTTGATAAGGGAGTGGTGTTCTTCCATGCAGGGCCTTTGCAACACTAAGGTCCAGGTCAGTGTTTGATGCAGGTTGCGCCTCTGCATTCTCTGACTTAGCTTTGTCTTATAGTTTATGTTTCTAGTCTGTACTCCTACTTGTTAGTCTCTTGTATCCTTTCTTGTATCCAGCCTTGCCGGTTCCCTTTCCCTTTTGTCTGAGTTCCTTGTTTCCCTTGTGCAGTTAATACTGCAGTTCTGCTTGTCTTGGTGCCTGTGGGCACTTCTGTTTCCTGGCTCCCTGTTCCCCGTGGGCCTCTGCTTCCGTCCCAGGGGACTAGCCTCCGTGTGTTGTCTTTGGACTTCACGTCTGCTTGACTTGCCTTGATCTGACCTCTGCTAGCTCCTGACTACTCTACCTTTGCTGCCAGTCCTGACCTCTGCTAGTTCCTGATACTCCTCGCTTGCCCCCTGCCCTGACCACTGCTGGTTCCAGTTTTCCTGTAAGTCCTGCCAGCCGCTTGAACCCAGGGGCTCAACTCCTGGGGAACTTTGGCTAAGTGTAGGTGAAGCGTTCTCCAGTCCAGCGGTTCCGGTCCAGGGAGTTCCAGTTCAGTGCGTACCACTCCGGTGCGTTCCAGTCCAGTGTGGTCCGGTCCAGTGAGTTCCAGTCCAGGGCGCACTAGTCCAGTGCGTGGCCGTTCAGTGTGTTCCAGTCCGTGCGTTCCGGCTCGCCTGTCTGCCTCGCCGGTGTGCCTGCCCAGTGTCGGATGGTGGGTTTGCCTGCTGCTGCCGCTCCTCGTCAGCAGTCCAAGGGCTCACGTTCATTCCAGGGTCTGTTCCTGTCTACCTCGAACCCAAGAACCTGACAGACCTGAAATCTTTATAGAAAAGTGCTCAGCACAGATTTTCCCAGCACCTACATTTTAGAGCCATTTACTGAATCTGGTGGAAACCAATGACTGAGCACCTCAGTCCAACCAGTTAAACCCCTAATCACCTTACTGGGCAAAATGGATGTGCTATTTCTGTTGTTATCTACTGATATCTTCTATGGTACTATTAATCAATATGTAAGAACCTGGTGATGCACTGTGGATTAGAAGCTTTTTTTTTGTTGCCACTTGCCCTTAATGTATGGTCTTCAACCATGAACAAAGAAATATTCTTCACTAATAGCAATTGGTTCTAGCACAAGAAAAGGTTCTCACTAGCAGACACTATTGCGTAATTGTGCACTTTTACTAAATGCCTCATTTAGTGAGCTTTTTTTACCTATAAATGACAGAGGCTGAGGCATAAGCTTTGGAGGATGACATGGACTCAATAAATGGAGTGGAGGAGTGGCCTAATGGTTAGTGCAGAAGGCTTTGATCCTAGCAGCCTGGGTTCAATTCCCACTGCAGCTCCTTGTGACCTTGGGCAAGTCACAACTCTCCTTTGCCCCAGGTACAAAAACTTAGGCTGTGAGACCTTCTATGGAGAGAGAACATACCCCAGGTACAAATATATAGTAAAATAGAAGCCAGTTAAGTACATCTTTTTTTGAACTGTCTCAGCTTTTATCAATAGCAGGAAGACTGGAGAGAACAGCTGTATGAATCTGGATGTTAATCCTACTTGTTTTGCCTTTTTGATTAATATGTTATATATTTTCCTTCAGTTTTCTTTGACTTTACTCCCCTACATTGTCATGGACTTGAATATATTTTATATTTCCTTTTTTAAACTTTTTTTTTTATTTCCTTTTGTGAAATGTTTTCCTAGATTTCTGTACAACTGAATCTTCCTTGGTGGTATATTATAATTTTAATAAAAATTGAAATTAAAAAAATTCCTTCCCTGAGAGGTCTTACAGTCTAACCCCCCCCCCCCCCCCCCCCCCAAGTTTACTAAGCCACACTAGAGGCTGCCATGTGCTAATACCAACACAGCTCGTTCACTTTGAATGGGCTGTGTCGGCATTGCCAAGCAACAGCCACCAGCATGGCTTAGTAAACAGGAGGGTAAGTTTTGTAACTGAAGCAATGGAGGGGTTAAGAGACTTTCCTGAGGTTACAAGGAGCAGCAGGATTTGAATCCTAGCCTTCCTGGTGCTCTAACCACTAAGCTACTACTACTACTTAACACTTCTATAGCGCTACAAGGCATACGCAGCGCTGTACACCATATGGGCAAGACCTGTATATGACTACCTGCATAACAGTATTAATACACTCTATGGCTATCTGTCCTACATGTTACACTTGTTATTCCAGTCCTAGTCTGCTTTTTGTACAGATTGTGAACTGCACCTATTTATTTAAAGATAATGTGATGAAACAAGGGTCAGCGAGAGGCTACTGTTGCCTGAGACTACCAAATTCGTTCCTTTAGAATCTGAATCCACCTGTGAAGAGCAGTAAATCACCAGCTCTGACACACCATGTTTTCCTTTATCATAACTATGATACCCTTAAACATTTAGATCTGGCTATAAGAATTCAGATCTGTGTATTAAAAAAAAAAAACATTTAAGGTAAGAACATAAGAATAGCCATACTGGGTCAGACCAATGGTCCATCCAGCCCAGTATCCTGCTTCCAACAGTGGCCAATCCAGGTCAAAAGTACCTGGCAGAAACCCAAACAGTAGCAACACTCCACGCTACCGATCTCAGGCTATGTTTAATGCTGCACAAGGAATACGAATGAAATGCAACAAAGAGTTCTTGTACCATCAAGCAGAACTGTTCTGTCATTAAAATTCAGCTGCAAAGGTCAATGTGAGTTGCTCTACTATTTGTATTAATGAAACAGGAGAATATCTCATCTTTCTATTGTTCTGGCTTCAGACATAGATCTTTATTCTACTGCTATTACTAAGGTCATCATAATAATATGAAATGATCTTGTAAATTTCACCTAAACAGGATCTCAGTGAAGTTTAAAACTCTTGTATTTCGGAAGTCCCTGTCTATTTTGACTAGATAGTACGTAAAGTTTCACACAGAAGAGGGAACAGGAATATTTGTGCTAAGATACAGGACCAGTGCAAGGTTATTAAGCTTATTAATAACCTTAGGGGCCCTTTTACTAACCTGCGTAAGCGTCTATGTGCACCCAACACGTGCCAAAACAGAGTTACCGCCCAGCTACCGCGTGGCTCTTGCAGTAATTTCATTTTTGGCGCGCGCCTGAAAATAATTTCTATTTCAGACATGCGTATCAAGACACGTGCCAAGTGGCATTTGATGTGCGTAGGTCATTACCGCCCAGTTACCACATGAGACTTTAGCACTAGATCAATGGATAGCGGTAAGGTCTCAGACCCAAAATGGACGCACGCCAATTTTTGATTTTGCCGGATGTCCATTTTCGGCAAAAATTTTTAACAGGCCTTTTTTACAGGCGCGCTGAAAAATGGATCGGCGCGCGGCCAAAACCCGCGCCTACACTACCGCAGGCCATTTGTCAGCGCATTTTTGGTAAAAGGACCCCTTAACTTTACGCTCCTAGACCTCTCCATACCCATACTGAAATTTTGATAATTGAACTCCATACCACCTCTCCTAAAACAATCTTTTTTTTTTTTTTATTTGAAAGAAGTCTTTATTGTTCAATGAAACATAACGTAACATAACATACATTGCACAAACATCAAATAAGTGCTATTCTATGGTAAGTACAAAAATTCTTGTAAGAGCTTCTCCATTGTGGTGATTATCAGTTTCATCATTCAAATATTAACATCACGTAACTTCAAATTTTATCGTTTATACCATTTTTTCCCCCTTCCCTTCCCCCCCCCCCCCCCCCCCCACTGCCCACCCTCCCTCCAAGAGGACACAGCTAACCGTTAACAAGCATATTACACTCAGATAATCAACATGCTAAGCTGATAAGTCTTCAGAGGGAACACTGTTCCAAACCAGTTTCCATTTTCCCATCTGATTTTTGCGCTCAGCCATCAATCTCTCCATTTCACTTACATACCTCAGTTTGCGAAGCCATTTTGTTATTGGGGGAACCCCCTCCCTTCGCCAGTGTGAGGCTACAACCACTCTTGCCGTTCCCACTACATGAGTCGCCAGAGTCTGTTTACATGCTGTTAGGCCTGCAATCCGGGCAGAGAACAGAAACACCTCAGGAACCCATGGGATTGTACCTCCCAACCATTTCTGCATCCTAAAGTGGACCGCTCTCCAAAATGCACGGATTTTGATGCAGCCCCACCATATGTGCCCCATTGTGCCCCTGTGTCCACAGCTCCGCCAGCACATACCCGAGGAGGACGGAAATATCCTCTGTAAACGAGCAGGGGTGAGGTACCACCTGTATAATACTTTCACTGCGTTCTCCTGCAGGGGTACATGTGTCGACACTCTCACCACGCTTCTTTCTATTCTCTCCCATTCAGGTTCCTCCAGGCACCTACCCAGTTCCCTTTCCCATCTATTCCTATGCTCCTCCCTATAAATTGTCTGCTGACTTATGATGAGGTATAGATGACTGATCAGGCCTCGAGAGGTTGCAAACTTCTCGCACACTTCCTCCAGCTCCAGCGTTTGACGCTTCATCACTTCTCGCACCGCTTTAGTCTGGAGAAAATGCGCCAATTGACGATAGGCAAATTCACCTCCCTCTACCCCTGGGTATCTCTCCTTCAAGGCCTGAAAAGACAGCAATGAA
The DNA here is from genome assembly GCF_901765095.1 of Microcaecilia unicolor. NCBI lineage: Eukaryota > Metazoa > Chordata > Amphibia > Gymnophiona > Siphonopidae > Microcaecilia > Microcaecilia unicolor. The sequence continues at coordinate 51,791,418 of NC_044036.1, forward strand.
TCCCCATCAAACATTTGACCCCATTTTCTCACCCCTATCTCGTACCATTTAGTAAATACCCCCTTGGTGGTACCCGGTAGGAATAGAGGATTAAAGGCTATGGGAGTGTCACGGGTCAATATGCACTGTCTCTTTGGGAATAAGCTGTCCCAATAATAAAGTGTTGTAGTTATAGATGGGCAGGCTCGCTCCTCCAGAGTTCTGAAAGATGTTGGTAACCACATAATGGCACTCAATGGTTTCTCACCCAAGGAGTGTTGTTCTATGTGCACCCATTGACGGTCAGGATAATCCTGATGCCATTCGAGTGCCGCTTTCCCTTGTGCTGCTCTATAGTACCAGGCAAGATTGGGCACTCCCAGCCCCCCCCCCTCTCCGCTCTTTGTATAAGAGGGACCTCGCCAGCCTAGGGTGCTTTCCGGCCCAGACGAACCGCACCAATTTATCTTGTAAAGAAGCTATAAATCGCCTGGGCATCATCACAGGCAGCACCTGGAAAAGATATAGTAGGCGGGGTAGTATGTTCATTTTGAGAATAGCTATTCGCCCAAACCAGGATATTCCCAGTTCTCCCCAACGCTCTAGGTCCTCTGCAATAGTTTTACCCAAACCCTTATAATTGGCATTAAAGAGTTCCGAGTAGTCCCCAGTCAGATTGACTCCTAAGTACTTGATTTGTTTATGCGCCCATCGGAATGGAAAGGAGATCTTTAGGGTGTCCACCACGTCCTCAGGAAGCGTCACGTTCAGGGCCTCTGATTTGGCCATGTTAACTTTAAACCCTGATACAGCAGAATATTCCGCCATTATACTCTCAAGATGTGGGAAGGTGGTTAGAGGCCGTGTTATCAGCATCAGTACATCGTCAGCGAATAATGCTATTTTATGGGTTCTATCTGCTATTCTGACTCCTGAGATAGTAGGATCCGAGCGCACTCGAGCTGCAAAAGGCTCCATCACCATAGCAAACAATAAGGGTGATAGAGGGCACCCCTGTCTGGTGCCTCTGTACAGCGTAAACATCTCGGAGTTTCCACCATTGACCCGGACACAGGCCCTTGGGGATTCATAAAAAGCCTGAATCCACCTCCTAAACTGCATTCCAAACCCCATAGTTCCCATTACCTTATGCAGAAAGGGCCAGTGAACCCGGTCAAAGGCTTTCTCTGCGTCGAGGCTTAAAATACAGAGCGGCTTCTGATTTCGCTTAGCTAGGTACATGATGTCCACCACTCTTCTAATATTATCCATCGCTTTCCTGTATGAAACAAAGCCTGTCTGGTCAGGGTGGATAAGCACTGGGAGAATAGGGGCCAGCCGGTTTGCCAGCACCTTGGCCAGGATTTTTACGTCAGCATTTAAGACCGATATAGGTCGATAGGATCCACATTCGCATTTATCTTTTCCTGGTTTAGGTATTACTGCTATCCATGCCTCCATCATTGACATCGGCAGAGGCCCCCCTTTCCCCACCTGGTTAAACAAGTCTGCCAATAGGGGCGCTAGTTCTGGGGCGAATTTCTTGTAAAATTCATTGGGCAAACCGTCCAACCCAGGTGATTTACTCGATGGCAGGCTACGAATAGCCACCTGAATTTCCTTAGGGGTTACCGGTTCATCTAAGAAAGCCTGCTGATGTTGATTCAAAGAGGACAGCTCACTGCCTTGTAAATATTGGTCTACCAAGTCCGGGGGAGGGTTAAGTTCTTGGGCATACAGTTCTTGGTAGAATTCCCTGAACCGCTTACGTATGTGTTCAGATTTATCTAAGTCCCTCCCACCTACTTCACGTATCTTTAAGATAGTCCGCTCGGCTTTTTGCCGGCGCGTTCTAATAGCTAGGAGGCGCCCCGCCTTATTGGCAAATTCATACGAGCTCACTCTTGTCTTTGCTTGTAACAAGCCAATTTGTTCTGAGTAGATAGAGTCGAGTAGCTCACGCTGTGCAGTAAGCTCCCGCAGAACTCGTGCCGACCCGCTACCCTTATGTTGAGCCTCTAACCGGCGAATGCTCTCTGTACAACTCGCTATCTGTGCCTTACGGGTCTTGGATTGTTTGCTAGCCAATTGCAGGAAATAACCCCGAGACACCGCCTTCATAGCATCCCACACCGTGCTAAGTGGAGGCCCTGATTCCAGGTTAAACTCAAGATATTCTTGTAGCATTTTTTTATAGCCTTCCACCGCTTCCCCTTCCTGGAGTAAACCTACATTTAATGACCATCTTTTATCCTTGTGCTCTGCTCTAATGTTTGGCAAAGTTACCCACACTGGGGCATGGTCCGAAATGGTCATGCTACCTATCCCCGCTGCAGGTCCCCACTCCACTAATGTGACATCTAGAAAAATATAATCGATACGGGAATAGGAGTTGTGGACTGGTGAATAGAATGTGTAGTCTCGTTGTCTCTGATGTTTCACCCTCCACAAGTCCAATGCACCTAGTGAGGATGCTAGGGATCTCAATGCCTCTGAGTCTTTCTGTCCCTCAACTCTAGGGACTCCTGTACGATCTAGTTTCGAGTCCATCACAGCATTGAAATCCCCACCAATGACAAGGGTGCCCCGTACAAAAGTGGCCAGAGAATTTTTAACTCTCTCAAAGAAGTGTGCCTGTCCATTATTTGGTGCATATATAGATGCAATTGTTAGGTCCACTTGGGCAATTCTAATATGTAAAAAAATATAACGTCCCCCCGGGTCCCTCTTTACTTTAATCACCTGTGCCCCTACTGCTCCATGGATTAATATCGCTACTCCCCCCTTTTTAGATTCTGTTGCTGAGGCGTGGTACACCACTGGATACTCTGAATGGGAGAGAAGTCTTTCATGTCTACCCCTCAGATGTGTTTCCTGCAGGAGAGCCACATGTGGTCTAAGCTGTTTCAATTCTTTATAAAACTTCTGTCGTTTCTGAGGCATGTTAAGCCCCTTTACATTATATGATATTATCTTTAGGTCTGTGCCCATCTGTGATTAATTAATCAGGGTTAACCTGTGACATCTTTACATGACCCCTCTGTACCATATCAGCTTTGTTCTCAGCCCTGTCCTCCCCTTCCCCTTCCAGAATCCCCGTCTCCCACCCGCGCCCTCCCCTGCTATCCCCCCTCCCCCCATCCCAGTCATTCTCACCACATGAGAGGCCTATGACCCTCAAGTGGGATTCGAGGAAGTTACCCAGCTCCCACACAATCCCCGGCCCCAAGTCCAACCCCCCCCTCCACTCTTAACAGATCTAAACAATCATTGATTCCCCCTCCTCCCCCGCCTTGAACCCACATTCAGGTCCCTTATACTTCAGTATACATCATATTCATATCGTTACCGATTCATTTCTTCTTATAAGTCTTAAGGATATGGCTAGAGGCCTGTCCATCCCAGGTCTCACAGTCTACAGGTCGAGATCCACGCTCACTGCAGCCCTCCACTCTCCAGATCTTTAAAAACACAGTCTCTGATTTCCCATCGAGCCTATGCAGCCCAGGTCAACGATTTTGCTTGCTTCTCTTGGGTGATTCTGGAACTCTTTGCCAGCGTTGAAGCTTCGCCCTTGTGGCGGGCGCCACCGCTCCAGGAGGGGCTTTTGCAGGCACAAGGTCTGCAGCGTGCAAGGTCTCCCATGCCTCCTGTAGGTTTTGCACCCGATGCTTAATGCCCTTCAGTGTAAAGTTCAGAGAAAAAGGAAATCCCCATCTGTACTGTGTCTGATGTTTGTTCAGGATCTCCAGCGCTGGTCTCATCTGCCTTCTTAACTGGAGGGTGTATTGCGACAGGTCTTGATAAACCTGGATCTGGGCTCCTCCATATTCCAAGGTCTTGTTCTTTCTGGCCGATGCCAACACCCTTTCCTTGGTCTCATATTTATGGAACTTCACAATGATATCCCGTGACTGTTGCTCTTTTCGCGCCCCCAGTGCTCTGTGTGCTCTGTCCAATTCACACCGGAACTCTCCGTCCTCCGGGCCCAGCAAGGTGGAACAAAGAGTTTGCACTATTTCTGCTACATTTTCGATTTCACCACCTTCAGGGACGCCACGAAAGCGAAGATTATTCTGCCGTCCCCGATTCTCAATATCATCTAATTTGTACTCCAGGTGCGCATTTTTATGTTCCATCTCTTGTAGCAGAGTTGCATGTTTATGTAAAGTTTCGGCGTGTTCATCTATCTTTAGTTCTGCCTCCTCCATGCGGCCCCCCAGCTCCCTAAGGTCGACGCTAAGTGTGTCCATCCGCTCCAATATTTCATCTTTGGATTGTTTGATCTCCATCTGTATATTGGACAGAAACTTGCGGAGTTCGCCGGTCATACCTTTTTTTGGAGGGGGGGCTCGCGCTTCAGACAGGGAAAGCGCCGAGTCCGAGTCCGACGGGGAGGCGCGTTCAGGAGATTCGCGGTGTTTTGCGGCCTTGCCTGCCATGCTTTTCTCCGCTTTCTCCGCTTCTTTTTTCCGCGTAGAAACGGTTTTACTCATGTTGTCAGCTGTTTAGAGGAGGAATCCACTAGCTGTTGCTGTGCTTTTCTCTCGTTAGATCGCTTTTTTCCCCGATAATGCAGTGGAGGGTGAGGGAGCCAAGAAGCTAGGCGACCATGCTTCCCTGTGACGTCACTTCCTCTCCCCTAAAACAATCTTTTTAAAATGTATATAAGTGTAATAGTAAGTACTGATGGATCTTTGAGTTTGTGCGGCTATCACAACCTATTGTCTAGTTTTAATTGCAACTGCTAGTTGCTGTCCCCCCTCCCTCCCCCAAGATGCTGCCATAGGCAACTGCTTAGCCTGCCTAATGGTTAAACCGGACCTGGTAAGGTAAACTGTGACACAGGGAGATAATGTTATTCACACAGAGGAGCTCATGTAATAAGCCACATGTTACAGATATGCACAGTTCTCTAACAGATATTTTTTTTAAATTATGCCTGATGTACTGAACAAATTGTATGCAAATAATGTACACAAATAAAATGTGCTCATACAAGGAAAGTGCATGCTGATCGCAATGGAAAAACGCATACATTCTAGCGTATCAGGTGTGCATTAGAAGCAGAATCAGTATTTTGCACAGAGATTTCACTGGGACATGGAGAAGCGCTGAATACACTTATATTACATGCAGTAATCCGCAAATTCTATATAGTTCATGAAAAGACAGGCACCAGTTCAGTAATAATGTCTCCATTACAACAGCAGGTACACATCAAAATGGTGGTGTAATGGCAGATATGTGTGTAAGTACCAGGGATGTAGCTACGGAGGGGCCACGGGGGCCTGGGCCCCCGCAAATTTTGTCCGGGCCCCTAGTCTGGCTGGCGGGGGCCCCAACTCCCGCCAGCCAAAGCCTTCTTCAGCGCCGGTCTCTGGCGCAGCCGTGTTCGCTGCCTGCCCCCCCCCCCCCCCCCAATGCATGCACAGGAGGAGCAAGAAGAAAGAACAGCAGGGGGCAGGCAGCGAACAAAACTGCACCGGAGACCGGCGCTGAAGAAGGCTTCAGCTGGCGGGGGTTGGGGATCCCCTCAGCCAAGCTGAAAAGCCCTAGCCTCCTTAGTCTTTCTTCATAGGGAAGTTGTCCCATCCCCGCTATCATTTTAGTCTCCCTTTGCTGCACCTTTTCCAATTGTACACAATGCTCGAATTAACCCTCCTGCTCTTTATTATATTGGCCTCACATTCAGTAGCAGAAAAGCATCTTCAACATTCCCACTCATTCAGGGGTCTTTTTACTAAGGTGCACTGAAAAATGGCCTGCGGTAGTGTAGGCACCTACTTTGGGCACGCACAGAATCATTTTTCAGCACACCTGCAAAAAAAATGCCTTTTTAAAAATTTTTGTCGAAAATGGACATGCAGCAAAATTAAAATTGCCGTGTATCCATTTTGGGTCTGAAATCTTACTGACAGCCACTGATCTAGCAGTAAAGTCTCATGCAGTAACTGGGCGGTAATGACCTATGTGCGTCAAATGCCATTTGGCACACATCCGATACGTGCATCCGCAAATTTGTTTTTTGGACGCTCGTATCGGACGCGTGCCAAAAATGAAATTACTGCAAGAGCCACACACGTTAGCCGGGCGGTAACTCCATTTTGGTGCGTGTTGAGCATGCGTAGACGCTTACGCGGCTTAGTAAAAGTGCCGCTCAGTGCTCCAACCACAACACTGTACCTTCACTGAAAATGAGCACTGATCAAAAGGCTTAAAAGTGAAAATAAATTACAAGAGACATGTTGTTCATCACCTTCTAATGGCACTTGACAATTCATAACTACCTTTTCCAATTGAAGACCAAATTATGATGTAGTCTTATTCATGTTTTTAACATACATCTATAGATAACAGACCACTGAGGACAATTACTGGGTCTGTATCATACAAGATCCTTCGTACCTGTATTGAATAGAGAAAGGTTATTGTTGAATAGGTGGTGTGAATCTTCTTTCATGACTGGAAACTTTAAAAGCCATGTTAATTTGGTACAATAACACTGACAGAGGCAGATGTGGCACCGTATTGACTAGCCAATGTATTGGGACAAGAGCTTTCAAGGACTGGAGTCCCTTCATCATATGCATGAAGTGAAATTCAGGACACGGGGATATATTCATGAAAAGGTATGGGGGAGGAGGAGGAGAGAAAGCGATCCACAGATAAAGTATATAACAGCGTGTGTCTAGTTATAAAATTGCCCTGCTGAAGGGTAATTTTAGAAGAGGGTGCAGGGCAAGAAAATGGAGATATAATGGCTGCACAGTTCAGTTGAACTAATACAGTCATTATCTCTCCTTTTCCGTTCCCTGACCTGTACTTTTTCAAGTATTAAAAAAGTACAGGTCAGAGAACGGAAAAGGAGAGATAATAACTGTATTAGTTCAACTGAACTGTGCAGCCATTATATCTCCATTTTCTTGCCCTGCACCCTCTTCTAAAATTACCCTTCAGCATGGCAATTTTATAACTGGGCACACGCTGTTATATGCATTTTGCGGGTTTAAGTGGTGCCTTAACTGGCATTTAAGCATTCAAGTGCATGATGCACTATTTTATAAGGGAGGACACATTTATTTATTTATTTAAAATCTTCTATTCCGCTCTATCTAAAGTTCTCAGCAGATTACTTAATCACATACATAACTTAAAAGCAAACTAAACATTCAAACAACATCACAATAATATCTTAAAAATCAAAATCCTAAAACAGATACTACATCATCGCTCATGGACCCAACTGTAGGCCTGCATAAATAACAATGTCTTAAGCTCTTTTTTAAATTCTTTGAAATTTCCTTATTTACACTGACAACTTATTCCAGTAAACTGGACCAGCAAAATTAAAAAAAAAATCTTATTTCTATACTCTTCAGAGCGTATAACATAATGAGATGGAATATCTAGTAGTTTCTGAGTTGCTGATCTCAACGATCGATTTGGTTGGTATATATGAAGCCTTGTTGCAAATATCTCTGAGACTTGTGTAAAAAATCAAGCAACTTTGAAATGGACCCTGTACTCAATAGGTAACCAATGCAAGCTTTTCAATATTGGTGTAATATGCTCAAACCTAGCAGTACCTGTCAAGACCCTGACATCAGAATTTTGTGCTATTTGTAAAGCTTTGAGTCCTCTGAAGCCCCAATAACAAAACAGTTGCATAGTCAAAACATGAAGTAATTAAACTCTGTACAACCATTCTAAAATATGGTTTCAACAAATTCTTCAACTTTCTCACCAAACGCAGCTTCAATTACACATCTCTAATAATCTTAGAAACATGTACTTTCATTGTTAAACCATCATCAAGCATCACACCTAAATCTCTCAACATTCAAACAACGGGAATAAATTTGTTTTCATGATGAAACATTGTAGGGTTATCAAGTGAATCATATGTTGTCAACAACAAAATCTAAGTCTTATTAATGTTTAATTTCAGACTATTTGCAGACATCCAACAGTTAATAGACTGCATTATCAACCTCAATCTTGCAAATGTATCTCCAACACTTTTTTTCCAATGGAATTACAAACTGTATATCATCTGCATATAGTCTAAATTGTACACCAAAAAAATTGAGCAACCTACAGAGAGGGGTAACTGCAAGGGAGGTATGGGTAGGATACCTTCTACAAAAGGGGTGCTCAAGCTCAGTCCTCGAGGGCAGCAACCCAGTCGGGTTTTCAGGATTTCCACAATGAATATGCAGGATCTATCTGCATACAATGGAGGCGGTACATGCAAATAGATCTCATACATATTCATTGGGGAAATCCTGAAAACCCAACTGGGTTGTGATCTTTGAGGACCTGTTCTAGAGTACTACAAGTTGCATGTACTGCGTGGCGTACTTAGGAGTCCTTTTAACAAGCTGGGATAAAAAGGACCCTGCGGCAAATGGTACATGCCGGAGCTGGAACTACCACTGGTGCCCCCATGTTCGGCCGGCAACAGTTCCAGATTACTATGCATTAAGCCCATGCTGGGCTTACCACCGCTCTGTAAAAGGGCCCCTTCAGCTTGCCTACTTAAAACAGCCATAGACCTGGCATAAGTGGGCACACCTAAATGTAGGCGTATCAATTTTGACTTATGATAGTATTCTATCAGGGAATCTTGGCGCCAAGAAGCTGCTCTAGAATTGGCACTCAGCATGCAGCATCGAGGCACCAACTTACAGAGCTTTCTACCTTTTCTAGAAATTGATTACCACTTGTATGCAGATCTAATAAGAGTAACACTAGATATCTGAAATCACGAAAAGAAAATGAGACTCAACTTGCACACACGGGCAAGATAATTTTATACGATTCGCTAAGTATTTTATCCCATAAATACAAAATGAGAAATACCCTGAATCTCAGATAGGATTTCAGTTTAACATTTATAAAAGATCAAGTGCAAAAATATGCTGCACTGGAATGCTAAACTGAGTAATGAAAGCACTTACAGATTTCAGAAAAACAATGAAAGTCTGTGTAGAAACGAAGCTGCGCCTCAGCCTCAGTCAATGGTGAGTTTCGATACAGTCATTCCAGGTCACCAACCCAGAATCTTTCTTTGTCAGCCTGGAGCCTTCTAGAACTTCCTCTGCTCCCTCCACTGCAGCTGAAGTGGAAAGTGAAATCCCCCCCTCCCCAGCCCTGACCCGGTACTGTTTTTTTTTTTTTTTCATTTCCAGAAAATTACCAATCACTTCAGCTGATTACCAATGACTTTGAAATTGGCAGGAAAATATTTTCTTCTTAACAAAAAGGACACACTGAAAACCTTCCAAGTCATGCCAATGTACACAATTTTGGAAGACAATCCTCAAAGATAGAAAAAAAATAAATAAAAGTTTTCAGAGTTGATGAACTGCTTAAAAATAAGGAGGAGGAAGCCAATATTTTAAGGAGAGATCTGCCACAAATGGTGGAGGAATGCTCGATCCCCATGATTGTGGAGCACACAAACCAAAGAGTGGGTAGATAGACTCTTCCAAAAGGCACATGGGAGATGCAATAATTCTTATGTGTGAGAATTAATTGAAAATACACCAAAAGACTCAACACAGCAGCTGTGTTTCGGCACGTATGCCCCTGCCTCAGGAGTCTGAAAATAATGGTGTACAATAGGGTAGATTGTGCACCCAATGTTATACACAGGAAAACAAGAAATATTTCTGAGTAACAATTTACTTCAGTACAACACAGTTCAATGTCCCAGTCATGAAAGGCATACGATTCTGGAGAAAATCATATAAAGTGACCGTCGGAATATACCAAGGGATTTTATGTGTTCTATGGTCATAGGGATCGAGCGTTCCTTCACCTTTCATGGTTGATCTCTCCTGTCCGCTTTCGGTACCATGGTCAATATTTTAAAACTGTGGAATTCGTACATTTGAAGCCCAGTTTTGCATAGGCTATCTAGATAGGAACTGAAACATCCATGATGGGGCATGTTCAATTCCCAAGTATTTTATCAAAGGCAGATGAAAACAGATCCTTTTGTGAAATACATATAAGAATGACATAACATTTATTTACTTTTTAGAAACACATTTAGGGGGTTAGTTAAAGTGCAGTAGAAACCGGGCTTTAATTTACTAATGGGAGTCACTAACCTACAGTATCTCAATACCAGAGAATAGTGACTCCTGTAGTACATGAATAATGTAGCTTGTGATCAACCTCATAGGCTGCACTATTCATACTGCCTGGGAGCATCGGGGTGCCAACCCCCGGTCTGATACTCCTGGGCCACATCTCCACATTCCCATCCTCCCAACAACACACACACACATACACATAGCACAATCTACACTGCTTTTGGCAATACTCCGTACAAAATCCCGGGGAGATGAGGTAAGCTCTCCAAAACTCATTCTACAGAGCCCCACCTCATCACTGTTTCTCCTCCAACCACCGAACAACCCACACTTCTTATGCTCTACAAAACAGAACCTACACACTGTTCCCTAAACATTTGCATACTGTCTATTCAGTCCCCACCACTTCAAAGAACGTCTCTCCTCGGTCCACACGGTACAGCACATCACCCCCCAGTTCTTTCAACTAAACAACAAGATCTGCCCCCCAACTCACCTCTACCAGCATCCTGCCACTGTTGCCAATGGAATCCATGGGCACTAGGACCCCGTACTGTCCACTTCAGCTCCTCTGCACACAGACTTCACACACCCACTTCTCACATCCCCATTTCAGGCCTGCACTGCACCATGTACACACTATTTATGAACCCACTCTCTCCCCACTTCTGATACAGTCTTATTACCCCAGCATGGTAATACACGCAATGTACAGCACCAGACAAACACAACTGACCCCCTACCCAACAACATCCATCCACATATGGGGAACTGCTAATTCCCCCAGCACTGCCTTCCTTCCTATACTGCTTCCTCACCCCTTCCCTAACAGACACCTTCCACTACTCCATACAGCCCATAGGCCACAGTACACTGCAGCTCCAACTTTTATGTCTGACACGGGGGATACATAACTCATCAGAAACCCAAACACAAGGGCACATAATTTATAATGCATCTAGCACCTTCCCCTACCCCAGCAAGGCAGCCAGAATGTTACAGGCTATGAAGAGAGCTCCTTCCCTTTAGAAAGAAGATGTACTAGAACATCACAGGCACCAGGAAATTTCCCCAGAAATACTCAACTTTTAAGTCTCTCCTAGTACCCACAGAGATAAAGCACAGAAGAATGGTCATGGTGGAAACGACTAATCAAGAAACTGGAATGAAGAATCATTGGGAAAGATGCTGCACACTGATAAAAGGATGTGGAGCGTGGTGAACACTAGAGAAAAAGCATAAATTGAAAGAATGCAGAGATTTCCAAAACCAGATGAAGATACAGGGCTCCAGGAAGGACTTAGGCAAGGAGAAAGATGCAAAGAAGGGGACGAATGCGGCACCAGAAAAAAGGATGAAAGACCCGGGGGAGGCTACATGAGGAAAAGGATGCGGGACTGGAGGAAAGATGCGCAGTCGAGTGTCAGCTGCCAAGAAAGAAACAGGGCAACTCTTGCTTACTTGGTACAGAGGCACAAAAAGGTAAACAAGCAATCCGGGAGCAAAAACGCAAAGGGGAGCCGAGCAGGTTGCAGGCGAGATTCTGCGCAGTTTCCCTAGACAAGCAAACGCAACCCACCACCTTGGCCATCACACCGGGACTTACCGTATGCAGTGGCTGCAGCTTCTCCCCGCTTGGCCATCCTAGATCAGCGCGGAGCAGCTCCAGGTGCTGCCAGCTGTGGCTGCCGGTGCCCAGGCTGCTGCCCACCTCCGCTGCCCAGGCTGCTGCTCTCCGTGCTCTGCGCAGGGCTTCCTTTGTTGCGGTGATGGCATGTGAAGCAGCGGCGGCAGCGGAGCCCGAAGCGCGGCACGGTGTGTTGGTACAACAGGGGCGTCGGCGCTGCTTCCGTTCTCCCTGAGCGCTCGATTCGATCCGCTGCCCCTTGTTCAGCCTGGGCAGCTCAGGCTAAAGTCGGCGCCGGAAGCGCTCCCCCTAGCGGCCGGCCAAGGCGAAGAGCAAAACAATATGAACACATTGGCGAGCAAGTGGCTAAAATATGCGAATAACCTCTTAGGCTGTAAATTGTCCAAAATAAGTGTACAGTTCCACATCTCTTGAACATTTTGTTTTGCCTTAACGAGCCTGTCTTTGCAAAGACCATTCGGCCATATATCTGATTGGCATGATGGAAGCATGTTCCTATATATTTCATTATAACCTCCTCAGTGCTACACCTGCCAGATCAAATACATTGGACAGAGTCCCCGTTGTGCACCGCAGAATAATAATGCTCCAGCAATCACAACATCTACACTAGATCCACATTTTGATACCTCCGAGTAAGTCAGTCTGTTCTCTTGAGAGGGCAAAGGGGCCAGATTATATAACAGATTGCCATGGTGGTAATTTTATGAATTTTTTGTACATGTACATAAGATAAAAAGGCCACTTATTAAATTCCTTCCCCCCCCCCCCCCACCTCACACACACACCCCTTAGAAGTATGTGCTAGTTTCACATTTGGGGGAGGGAGGGAGGGGAACAGCAACCATTGGGGTAATTGAGGAAGTGATTTGCCTTAATCCCTCTCAACTGGCAGCTGCTTAATCAGAGCACCTTTCTGTAAACTTTTCTGGATGTGCCGAGTAAAAAGTCTAAATAACAACGTCCATCTTATTGGACATAGATCCCCCTTCCTCTTCTGAAATTGAAGTTGGACGTCCATATTGTGGCCCTTCCCTAGTCCCACCCAGATCACTCCCTCCTGTCATAAGGATGTACTACAGTTTTAGACGTCCAGATCCTGGCTTTATAAAGTTGGGATTTGGACATCAATGCTATATGGATGTCTAAATGTAAGTTTTCAGATGTCCAAAAACATGAATAAAGCTTCTAAAATAAGGGCTATTGGTGACCTGTTGTAAAATACTCTCATATGAGATGTTCTGCTTCATTCAAAAATCAGGCACATCCAGCGGTGCAGCCACAGGGGGGCCTGGATCCCCCACTTTGGGCTCAAGACCCCTCCAAAACTGCAACACCTGAATTCAATTTATTCATTTATTTATTTTATTGCATTTGTATCCCACATTTCCCCACCTATTTGCGGGCTCAGTGTGGCTTACAATACATTGTAAATAATGGAAATACAATTTGTTACAAATCAGTTATGGATTACATTGTGAGATGTTAAGCGAAGACAAAGTCAAAGTATCGTTGGGGAATAGGACAAGGAAAAGAACAATGGAACCGTGGAAAGAGACAACGGGAAATTGATAGGGTAATAGAACATTAGCAAAAGAACATTCGGTATAACATTTTCTGTGAGTAGAGGTATCAATGGCTGGTGAGGTTATTGAAGCCCTGCCAGCTGGTGATCTGCTTCCTGAAAACAACAAGAAAAGCGTTTTGTGGAAGATTTGGACCCTCTTTTTGTTGATCTGCTGCCTGAGACACAAGCTGCCCCCTCCCCCACCTAGTGCTGGTTCAGGAATTAGGATATTGGTAGCATGCTCAGGGAGTGCTGGTATTAGCTGCTGGCAACACAACATTGACTTCCTTATCCCTGAGAAGCACGAGGAGAAGGTGGCGGCTCGGGCAGTGGATCTCTTCAGCTGGTAGAGCTACGGCATCCCCACCATGTTTTTAATGCAGCAGTGGTAGTGACAGCAGGGAGGAGGAAATGTATGGCCCTCCAGTCCACCATCTTTGTGGTCATGCAATTTTATAAAAGCCTTTTTTCTGCATATAGAACAGAGTTGAAGATAAAACAAAAAGGTAGATATTGTAAAAAAAAAATACAGTCTTTATTGATAAAATAAAACGATCCCAGACACTGATCCCAGAGCATTCTTTGGTACGTTTTAACAGCTGCACCAGCCAGGCTGATTTTGAAGTTTAACGTCAGCTGGTCACTTACTGCCCCTGATGTAGCCAGTCATTCTGGCAAAACATGGCCATGCCGGGCATTTTATGTTGAACCTCTGGGAGCTTTTAATTCATCAATAAAGACTATTTTTTTTACAAGGTCTGCCTTTTTGTTTTATCTTCCATGTTGGATTTGGAGGGTTGCCTTCCTTGTTGTTTTCTGACTATAAAACAGAGATTGCACACAGGAAAAAAAACCCTCATCTGGTCAATATTCAGCCAGTGGTAGTCAGTGATTGTCACAGGCAGAATTAGGCAAAGATATTCAATGTCAAGTCATGTCCAGACACTGGCATTGAATATCCAGGTCCATGCCAGCATGGACTGGCCATCAGAGCTTCTGCGAGTTTTGCCTGATATTCAGCTGAGACCCACATAAGATACTTATGCAGGCCCCAAATAAATATCAGCTGGGATCCACATAAGGTGATGTAGGTGCCCTTACCCTGTCCGATTCCCTCTGCTGATCCTAAGACCCCTTGCTTCCCCCCAAAGACATCAAGCCCCTGAACAGCCCCCCCCCCATAGGCCCCAAACCTCTCTATGATATCCCTGGTGGTCTAGGGGGTACTACAGGCAGGAGCAATGCCCACTTGCTCTGCCGGTTGTGGCTCCAGACCTCTGAAGGTGCTTAGGCCTAGAAATAGTGGATTCAGGTGTGAATGAATTTACTTACATAGTAGCATAGTAGATGACGGCAGAGAAAGACCGGCACGGTCCATCCAGTCTGCCCAACAAGATAACTCATATGTGCTACTTTTTGTGTATACCTGACCTTGATTTGTATGTGCCATTTTCAGGGCACAGACCGTAGAAGTCTGCCCAGCACTAGCCCCGCCTCCCAACCACTAACCCCGCCTCTCACCACCGGCTCTGCCACCCAATCTCAGCTAAGCTTCTGAGGATCCATTCTCAGATCATCCTATCATTGGTTCCTATCATCCACAAAAGTTGTGTATTAGTTTAATTATGTTGCAATTGTCACAACCATTCCACACCCTGCTCTGCACTTCTCAATTTCTTTTCTGTATTCTTCTTTCTCTCCCATCTCCTCCATCTTCATGTATATTCCACTCATCTTTTGATCTACACTTCATGCATCTGATGAAGTGAAATCTTCTCCTCAAAAACATCACGCCACAATGAACTAGTTAATCTATAAGGTGCCACACGCATCTGTCAGCTGCTTATAACTTCCTGGTATCAATTTCACCCTCATTAAAAAAAAAAAAAAGAGAGAGCTTTCCTTACAGTACACACAAAAATCAGGCACGTGATTTTTGTAAGGATCCTGTTCATCAGTATAAGCTCCTTTCTAACAAGTTCAGAGGTGTATGAAAAATCACACAGGAAACATTCAGAAAAGGTACATGCTGGTGGCAGCATCTTGCACCACTTAAAACATGGAGAGCTATTTTTGTAATAATCTGCCTGAATCCCAGACATATACCCCCTATTTCTATGCAGAATGTGCGCCCAGATATAGAATAGCACCAGTTATATGCGTAACTAAATTGGTGCTAAATTGGCAATTAATATGCGATAAATATAATTAATTGACTCTAACAATAACTAATTTGCAGTTATGCATGTAACTGACTTATGACCAATGTTCTCTCTATACAGAGCGCGTGAGCGATCGCTCATACATTTTAGAAGCTCTGCTCACAGATTTTATATAGTCGACTTTATACAGAAATGTATTGCTAATGCTGGTGCTCAAAACTTGTTGCTCACACAAAAGTAAATTTGCACATACCAGGCCACTCCTTGGAGGGAACATTGCTTATGATCCTATTCTATAAACTTACCCCTGATATTCAGCTGCTTTAATTGCTCACTGCCGGCTTTCAACCCGGACATTCAATGTCGGGCCGTTTCTGGCAACTGCCATTGAATATCCAGGTTTTTCAACACCAGCTAGCGCACGACCAGTTAAGTCAATATTCAGACTTAACTGGCCATGGTTAGCAGGCAAAGATAGGCCTGCTTTTTAGTACATAAGTACATAAGCACCGCCATACTGGGAAAAGACCAAGGGTCCATCAAGCCCAGCATCCTGTCTCTGACAGCGGCCAATCCAGGCTTCAAGAACCCGGCAAAACCCCCTGCCAAAAAAAAAATGTTTTTAATAATGTTCAATGGACTTTTCCCTCAGGAATCTGTCCAAACCCCCTTTAAATTCCATAAGGCCAGCTGCTGTCACTACATTCTCCAGCAACGAGTTCCAGAGTCTAACTACACACTGAGTAAAGAAAAACTTTCTCCTATTTGTTTTAAATCTACCATATTCTAGCTTCATCTTGTGTCCCCTGATTTTGTTGTTGTTTGAAAGTGTAAACAAACACTTCACATCTGTCCGCTCTAATCCGATCATTATCTTGTAGACTTCTATCTTATCACCCCTCAGCCGCCTTTTCTCCAAGCTCAAGAGCCCTAACCTTCTCAGCCTTTCCTCATAGTGAAGTCGTTTCATTCCCTTTATCATTTTCATCGCCCTTCTCTGCACCTTCTCTAATTCCTTTATATCTTTTTTGAGATGCGATGACCAGAATTGGACACAATACTCGAGGTGTAGTCGCACCATGGAGCGATACAACGGCATTATAACATCCTCATGTTTGTTTTCCATTCCTTTCCTAATAATACTCAACATTCTGTGCACTTTCTTAGCTGCCGCAGCACACTGAGCAGAAGTTTTTAACGTCATATCAACGATGACTCCCAGATCCCTTTCTAGTTCCGTGACTCCTAACGCGGAACCTTGCATGACATAGCTGTAATTCGGGTTCCTCTTACCCACATGCATCACTTTGCACTTGTCAACATTGAACTTCATCTGCCACTTGCATGCCCAATCCCCCAGTCTCGCGAGGTCCTCCTGTAATCGTTCACACTCCTCCTGCGACTTGACGACCCTGAATAACTTTGTGTCATCTGCGAATTTAATTACCTCACTAGTTACTCCCATCTCTAGGTCATTTATAAATATGTTAAAAAGCAGCCGTCCCAGCACAGACCCCTGCGGGACCCCACTAACTACCCTTCTCCACTGAGAATACTGACCATTCAACCCTACTCTTTGCTTCCTTTCAACCAGTTCTTAATCCATAGTAATACCCTACGTCTGATCCCATGACTCTCCAGTTTCCTCAGGAGTCTTTCATGAGGCACTTTGTCAAACGCCTTTTGAAAATCCAGATACACAATATCCACCAGCTCCCCATTGTCCATATGTTTGTTCACCCCCTCAAAAAAATGCAGTAGATTGGTGAGGCAAGACTTCCCTTCACTAAATCCGTGCTGACTTTGTCTCATCAGCCCATGTTTTTGTATGTGCTCTGTAATTTTATTCTTAATAATAGCCTCTACCATTTTGCCCGGTACCGACGTCAGACTCATCGGTCTATAATTTCCTGGATCGCCTCTGGAACCTTTTTAAAAAATCGGCGTAACATTGGCTACCCTCCAGTCTTCCGGTACCACACTCGATTTTAGGGATAGATTGCATATAGTGGGGTATAAATGTTCATAAATAAATAAATAAATAAATATTATTAACAGTAGCTGTACAAGTTCATTTTTCAGTTCTATTAATACTATGGGATGAATACCATCAGGTCCTGGTGATTTACTACTCTTCAGTTTGCAGAACTGACCTATTACATTCTCCAAGTTTACAGAGAATTCATTTAGTTTCTCCAACTCACCTGCTTCAAATACGCTTTCTGACACCAGTGTCCCTCCCAAATCCTCCTCGGTGAAAACTGAAGCAAAGAATTCATTTAATTTCTCTGCTACGGCTTGGTCTTCCCTGATCGCCCCTATTTGGCTGCTAAGCCTGGACAGTTAAGTTTTGACTATAGGGCTTAACTGGTCATGCCCCTGAAACACCCCCAACATTGGCACTAACTGGGCATTTTCAGTGGTGATAACTGGTTAAATGCCGCTGAAAATGACCAGTTATCTGCCAACATGCAAATTAACGGGTCAGCGGCTATTCCCAGCTGGTATCTCACACTGAATATCGGGCCCTTAACACCTAATTTCTATAGTGAACAACTGCAAGGGGGAAGTGGACATAGGTGGAGCAGGGGAGTGCCAAGCAATTAAGCGCCAACCTTATTGACATGGCAAAAGGGCTCAAGCCTAAAGTTACATTAGTAAATACTGACTTACACTAGTATTCTATAACAACAATTGTGTGTGTAACTGGTGATATAGAATTCAAGATTAAGCAACACATCGTCATCCAAGCGCCCAACTTTAGGCAACCTTTATAGAATTACCTCCATAAGCCACAGTGCAGAAATTATACATAAGAACAGAAACTGAACATCAGAGTTCATAGACCTGTGGTCTCACCCATTATGACAAGTCCAGCATGCCATTTCCACCAGTTACCAATACAGGTTACAAGTACCTGGCAGGATTCCAAAAGATAGCTGGATTCCATGATGCTCCCCCCCCCCCCAAGATAAACAGTGACATTCTCCAGGTCTTCCTTAATCATAGTTTATGTTGAGAGCATAGAATTCGAATCCCTGTGTCCCTATGCTCCCCCTCCCCATGTTTATCATCTCCCGTCTGTTTTTGTATACCTCCCTGTGTCCAGCTTCTCACCTCTCTTCCTCCCCCACACCAATGTGTCTCTCTCCTCTCTGACCCACCAGCTTCTCTCCCTCTCTCTTCCCTCCCCTTCCCCCCTCTAGCATCTGGCTTGCCTTCCCGCCTTCCTTTTTTCCTCTCCATTGTGGGTTTAGTATTTGACTCCCTCTTCCTTTACCTCCTTAGTTTGGTATATCTCTTTCCCTTCCCTTCCCTTTACCTTCCCTCCCCCCTCCCATGGGTTCGGCATCTCTCTTTCCATTCACTCCCCCTTCCATGGTTCTAGCACCTCTCTCCCTTTCCACTAGCCCCCCCCCCCCTTCTTCGGGTCTAACACTTCTATTTTTCCTCCCTCACTTCTGCCACAGTGCTTCCAGGCTACTTTATTGGCACTATCTGGCAGTGATTCACACAGGCTACCTCTGGAGCCTTCCCTCTGCCGCGTCCCACCCTCACATAAACAGGAAGTTGCTTCAGAGAGGATGGAACACGGCAGACGGAAGGCCCCGGAGCCAGCATGTGTGAAAATGCTGCCAGAGAGGGCCAATAATTTAAGCTGGAAGTACCATGGCAAAAGTAAGCAAAGGACCACAGGAACGGGGGTGGAAGCGGAAGGCAGTGGCGTACCAAGGGGGGGGCAGTGGGGGCGGTCCGCCTCGGGTGCACGCCGCTGGGGGGGGGTGCCGCGTGCCTGTCGGCTCTTCGTTTTCATGCTCCCTCTGCCCCGGAACAGGTTACTTCCTGTTCCGGGGCAGAGGGAGCATGGAAACGAAGAGCCGACAGGCGCGCGGCACCCCCCCCAGCGGCGTGCACCCGGGGGGGTTCTTTCACCGGGGGATCGCGCTGCACCCGGGGGATTATTTTGCCATGGGGGGGCACGCTGTTCCGGGGGGGGGCGCTGCACCTGGGGGGCGGGGCACATCGACGATCCGCCCCGGGTGTCAGCGCCCCTAGGAACGCCACTGGCGGAGGGAAGGGAGCAAGCCAGCCAGGGAAGCCAGATCATGAGTGGCCAGGATGCATCATTTCTGGGTAGAGCTTGAGTGAAAGTGGATGGGCCTGGGCCCATCCACACCTACCCATGGCTATACCTCTGCCTACTATGCTAACTCCTTTGACCTTATCCTCCAGTATTGAGTTCCAGAGCTTAACTATGAGTTGAGTGAAAAAAGACCCTTCGTGAAAAACTACACTGGCTCCCAATCAAAGAACGTATTGCCTTCAAAATCTGTACCTTGGTTCACAAAATTATCAACGGTGTGGCCCAGGGATGCACGACAGACCTCATTGACCTACCAACCAGAAACACATCTAAATCAACACGAACATATCTAAATCTGCACTACCCAAGCTGCAAAGGTCTTAAATACAAATCAACTTACGCATCCAGCTTTTCCTACATAAGCACACAACTGTGGAACACATTACCAAAAGCTGTGAAAACAACGTACGACCACCTAAACTTCCAGAAATTACTAAAGACTAACCTGTTTGAAAAGGCATATCCTATCGATCCAACCTAAATGCCTGATCTCTGCAACACAACAAAAGTAAAGTACGTAATGGACATAACACAACTCTTCCACTGACTGTTCCACATGATCTTTATATTACCATAACATCACTTTGTATTTGTTCACATCGGAGTCTGCGAACACCTCTCCGGTACTATGTAAGCCACTTTGAGCCTGCAGATAGGTGGGAAAATGTGGGATACAAATGTAACAAATAAATAAATTTTAAATGTGTTACTTAGCAAATTCATAGAATGTGTCCTAGTCTTTGTACATTTTGAAAGAATATTTTTATATGTAGTTATTTACAACAGGGTTTCTCAACCCAGTCCTCGGCACACACCAAGCCAGTCTGGTTTTCAACATATTCACAATGAATATGCATGAGATAGATTTGCATACAGTAGAGGTAGTGCATGCAAATTTAGCTCATGCATATTCATTGTGGGTAAAAAAAAAAAAAAAGAAGAGATGGGTACACCACAAAAAGATAAAGGACAAAACAGAAAAGAAGATGATAAATTCCAAACCCAGAGTGCATCAGGGGTTACAGTGTCATGTATTTGTCAAAACATATAAAAACAATGGGAAAATATTTAAATTACATCCATACTGTTAAAATAACTGAATTAAATTAACAAAGAAACACAGAGCCAACCACGTCTACATTGTAACATAATTTTGTCACAAAGCATTAAAACGTTATCAGCACAAAAGCATACGTGACCTGCCATAGATAATTATAACAGCCCTTACTGATAAGCAATCTATGTTATCTTTTCCTTTAGAATGAAAACAGAAATATTAACTTCTGCAACCAACAGATGATAGTCTAAAAAGTAAAAGCATACAATTAAAACTACCACTGTCTATTTTTTCATACATTTCAATTAATTTAAATATTAATAAACATGTACAACCTGAATATATCTTAAGGTCAGTCATCAGTTCAATAACATACCTAGGTTGACTTCAGTACTGAGTGATGACGGTCAGAAAGCATTCCACTTTCCACAAATCCTGGCAAGTTAGCTCCTCAGGAGCATGGGGAACCATACTTTGTCTTAGTCAAAATGGGGCAATGAGAATCATGATTCCCTGTCTTGAACTTCAGGAAAGTTTTCACTATGATAGGCATTGGAGGATACACATACAGATGGCCATTCCCCCAACTGAGGAGAAAGGCATCTGAGGCTAGTCTGCTGCATGATCCTAATCTGGAACAGTACTGGAGGAATGTATGGTGCAGGTGAGTGATGAAGAGGTCTACTGAGAGGGTTCAGCACTCTTGGAAGATCTTGCAAGTTATGCCCATGTTCAGTGACCACTCATGAGGATGCATGACTTAATTCAGCCTGTCTGCCAGACCATTGCTCTTCCCTGCCAGATAAATGCCTTTGACAAGCATCCCATGGGAAGTGACCCACTGCAACATTCTGTCTACTTCCTGATACAGAAGTTACGATCTTGCTTGTTGACATAATATATTGCAACCCGATTGTTTGAATCAGAACAATTTGATGGAGAAATCGATCTCTGAAAACCTTCCATATAGCCCTTAACTCCAGGAAGTTGATCTGGTGTTGTCTCTCCTGAGCAGACCATTGATCCTGGATGTGGAGCCCATCTACATGAGCTCTGCAGCCTAGGTTGGATGCATCTGTTTTGTGGGGCAGAGGAATTTGTAATGGTAATCCCTTGGCCAAACTGCTGTAAGTGAGCCACCAAGACAGAGGCATCATGAGGGAAGGAGTGACAGTGATGACATCCATTACAGGTTCCCCGTGGCCTCAGACCACTGGGAAGCTAGAGTCCACTGGGCTGTCCTCAAATGGAGGCATTCCATGGGTGTTACATGGATGGTTGAGGCCATGTGGCATACCAATCTCAACATTTGCCCAAGCTGATACCTGCTGGCTCTGCTGAACCTATAGTACCATGGAAATCAACGTTTCTATGTGCTGGGCTGGTAGAAAGGCTCTGGCTTGAGACATGTCTAGCAGAACTCCTATGAACTCCAATTTGAACAGGATTTATATGAGACTTGGAGTAATTAATGACGAACCCTAGTAGCTACAGCACCCGAATAGTTCTGCACATAAATTCTTGTGCCTCTTCCTTTGATGTGCTGTTTACTAACCAATTGACTAGGTAGGGAAACATGTGAACTCCAAGTCTGTGGAGAGATGGTGCAACTACTGCTAAACATTTTGTAAATACCCTGGGAACCAACACGAGGCCAAACAGCAGGACACAGTACTGGTACTGGTGCTTCACTACTTGAAACCCCTGATATTTACTATGACTGGAATGCATCTCTATGTGGGTGTAGGTGTTCTTTAAGTCCAGACAGCATAGTCAATCTTGTTCTTGATTTTATGGAAAGTAGGTTGCCTAGAAAAACCATCCTGAATCATTGTTTAGCCAGATATTTGTTCAGAGCCCTTAGGTCTAGGATGGGACAAAATCTTCCTGCTTTCTTTGTGACCAGGAAGTACTTGGAATAAAATCCTTTCCCTTTTTTCCCTGGTGGTACAGGTTTAACTGCTTGGGCCTGCAAAAGGAATGAGAGTTTCTGCAATTTCTGGTGCTAGGAACTTAATTTTGAGGCTCTTGGTGGGCAATTTGGTGGCGTGGTTTCCAATTGTAGGCTATAGCCAGTGCAGTCTATTTTGAGAGTCCACTGGTCTGAGGTTAAAAGGAACCACCTTTCTTGGAAAAAAATCAGCCTCCCTTCTACCAATAGGTCATCTGGCACAGCTACTTGCATGGCAGCTATGCTCTCTTGCAGCCAGTCCAAAGCTGGTCCCCTGCTTTGATTGGGGTGCCAGTAGGGACTTCTGAGCCCTCTGCTGCTATGGGCAGAAGCAAGAGCTCTGGGTGGTCTAGGAAGGACGAGAGGATGGCAGAAAACCACACCTTTGAGAGTAGTAGGCTTTCCTTTGCCCTCCACTAGAGTACATCCTGGAAGAGGAAGCTGAGCTAGGAATGGGCTGGGACAGTGACTTGATGGTATTAATATGCTTCATGATGAGGTTAGTGACCTTCTCCACCTTGTCACCAAAAAGGTTGTCTCCCCAGTTTATCGTGAACCACTGGTTCTAAGTTTGAGGCATGCAGCCAGGTGAGTCTGTGCATCCCAATACCCATAACAGAGGCCCTGGACGCCAAATGTACAGCAGCATAGGTTGCCTGAGCCACATGCTTTCTACATTCCTGCTGCTTGGCTACTAGCTGATGATGTTCTGCAGACCTCTCTGCAGGCAATGTGTTTACAAACTCCACCACATTGCTTGCTAAGTTCTACAAATGCATGCTCATGAAGAGCTGGTAAGAATGTGTGCCGGAAGCAAGCACAGCATTCTGAAACACCTTCCTTCCAAAAGAATCCAAAGTCCGAGCCTCCCTCCCCAGGGGCACCAAGGAGTGAGTCTTGGAGCTCTTGGCTCTTTTGAGAGCAGATTTGACCAATGTGGAATGGTGAGGAAGTTCGAACTTCTCAAATCCAGGAGCTTTCTGGACTCTATACATAGAGTCAGTGTTCTTGGGCATAGATTGTACAGAGAGAGGGGGCTCTCCCACTACTTTATCTTTACATTCATAAAGATCCTGTGCATGAGCACTGTCACAGCATCCTTTGTGGGGGGGGGGGGGGGGGGGGAATCACACTCAAGGATGTCCAATTACTTGACCCTGGGCACATCCTCTGTTTCTAACTTAAATGGGATGAACTTGACCATGTCCTTGACAAAATCAGTAAAAGAGAGCTCCTCAGGAAGAGATTTTCTCCTTTCATATGAAGGGGAGGGTTCTGAAGGGAGACCAAAGGACCCTCCTCTGAGAGGGTCACTGGTTTCTCCTCAGACACCAAGGAGTGATCCGTATCAGACTCATGAAAGTACTCCTCACTGGAAGTTTGAGTTTGTACCTGTTTTGGTCTGTTGTCATCAGGTCTTGGGCAAGGGTGCTGAGGAAGGTGATGTCCAGTGCCCTGAGCAAGCTTCCTCCCCCAAGGCACTGGAGAATATTGCCATTTCAATAAGCATCGACTCTGACACCCTGTGGAGCACCAGTGTCGAAAATGTGACAGATAGAGCATGGGCCTGAAGGATGGGCTGAAGTTCCAGCAGGTCTGAAATCTGTGCATTGTGTCAATTCAGCAGGCACTCCATCTCCTCCTAGCAAATGACTCAGATCTGCTCCTCAAGGCGAACCATCAGTAAAGATGGCAGTTGTGAGCACTCTGGAGGGCTGGTGCGAGGGAAAGGGGATAGTGGGTCTTTCAGCCGGCATCATCCCCGTTCATTCAGCCCAGCTAGGAGAACAGGGCGCCATCTAGGGATCAAACTGCCAGGGAAAGCTGTAATGCAGGAGAAAAACTACACTTCCCAGAAGCCAGTGCAGGGTCAGCTGAACTCCCAGGAGGGGGAGGGTGGAGTGACTGATTGGGAGATGAGGTCTGATCCTGGAGATGGGGAACAGCTGGTGGAGCTTGGGGAGGAGGAGATGGAGTGGAATAAAGAGGAGGTAGAAGGAGAAGGTAAAGAGGAGTGCATGGAGGTTGGAGGGTTTGCTCAAACTTCCTCAGGAAAGGTAAAGGCTTTGGTGGCGGGAGTGTGGCCCAAGCTGTGCATACTTGGAGAGGATAAAATAATCCAGTGGGGAAGCCACTGGTGGAAGAAGCTAACCCATAAACTATCTAAGGGTAGAAGATAGTGCTGATGAGGGGAGGCTACAATTGGGAGCAAGACAAAGGTTTGCTGGGTGTGATATTCTGAGTTAGGATTGGACTGTGTTAATAAGCTGAATGTGGAAAAACTGAACTGACTCTTGCATTCTTGATGAAGAAACTGCTTGAAGATTAAAGCTGTACTAAAGGATGCTGAGAGAATAAAGACTTGTGGTTTTCAAGAACTATAAGACTGCTGGAGTTTTGTGTGTCCCAGTCGTGAGCTGATCCTGGGCGCAGGTCAGCTGGGCAGCAGTTAAACTAGGCCAAGCAGTGCAGCAAGGCGGTGGTTGCAGCTCGTACCGGGGAAAAGCTAGCCAAGCTAAGCAGGGTCGACCCCGGCTCTCACCTGGAAGGGTGACCTGGTTACAGAATGGTGGCAGTGGTGGGATTGTCTGAACAACCCGCCGGCGAAAGAAGCGTGCATTGCTCCGAGTTCCGGTAAGCATATACGGGACTCGGGTAACCAGGAGGAGGGGGATATAGAGGGCCGGAGCTGTGTAATACCGCACTTGGAGAGTGTTCTTTGTTGTTCCCTTTCTCTCAGGTACCGGTGGCTAAGGTGACATGGAGTCGAAGGAGCTGCTGTCTTTTATGGCCCACCAATTCCAAAAGCAGCAGGAAATGGCTCAGAGACTTCTAGAGGATTCCTTGGCTGCTTCTCGAGCACAGATACAACCGGTGCTGGAGGTGGTGCAGGAATTGTTACGGGCAGTACCCCTACCGAGGAAAGAGAGCACCTCATTGGAGGCTACAGCCACTGGAGCTGTGCCTGGAAGCCTGGAGCCTGGACGGATTAATTGGCTGCCTTGGGGCAAATTAACAGAGCAGGACGACATTGAGGATTATCTGGGGACTTTTGAGCGGGTAGCATTGGCGGCTGCCTGGCCTCAAGAACAATGGACCATCAGACTGGCTCCCGCCCTGTCCGGGGAAGCCCTGGCAGCTTTTCGGAGCCTGTTGCCAGGGGACGTGGTGGATTATCAAAAGCTGAAAACGGCTATTTTGGACCGGTATGGGGTAAGCAGACAAACTTATCGCAGGCGCTTCCGGAGTTGGAGGTGGAGGGAGGGGGAGACTCCGAAGGCCTTGGCCCAGAAGCTGATGGACTTAGCTATCAAATGGTTAGAGCCTGATAAGAGGGCAGTGACTCAGTTAATGCAGGATCTGGTGCTGGAGCAGTTTTTAGAGGCTCTACCGGAGAGTATCAGGGTTAATTTGATCAGGAAGGGATGTGAGACTCTGGAAGAAGCTATCAAAGGCTTTGAATACTTTCTGGAGTCACAATACTCCGAGGGGGGAGAGGGTGTCTGGCGGGGTGGTCGGGGTAAAATGTTCAAAGGATCTGGGTGGAGGGAGGAAGGTCCTAAGGAGGATGATAGAGTGTGCTACCGATGTGGGAAGTCGGGACATCTGAGGAGGGACTGTAGGGCCAAGTTGGGGCTCATATCTCAGGTAACCCCCTCTAAGGAACCCCAGTTTACGCATTGGGTTAAGATAGGAGGGGTCCCGGTGGAAGGACTTTTGGACTCAGGAGCGGACCAGACAATGTGCTCCCAGAAGTTGTGGGGGCAGATTGCCCGGAAAGGGGGTCAGCAGGGTAGGAAGAGAGACCGGTCCGTGGCTATTCAGTGCATACACGGGGCTTCCTCAAGGTATCCGGTCCGGCTAGTAGACATACAGGACCAGGAGGGCCTTCAGTGGGTGTGGGTGGCTGTACTTCCTAGGCTTCCTCAGGATCTCATTTTAGGACGGGATTGGGCTCCATTCACATACTGCCTTGGGGGTAAGCAAGCCTTGGTATCTACCCGGGCCCAGGAGAGGCAGGAGAAGGAGCAGGAACTGTCCCTGGCACAAGTATTTCCATTCCAGGGAGAGGTTATGGGGCAGCCGGGGAAGACAAGGAAAGGCTCTCAGCAAAAGAAACGAGGTCAGGAGCAAAGGCGGCAGCATTGTCAAGAGCTCCTTCATCAGGGGAGGTTCCCAGGGGATACGGAACAGGTGTTAGAGAGATTCCCTGATTTTTCCAAAGAGCAAAAAGATGACCAGACATTGCAATATGCGTGGGAGCGGGTAGATAAAGAGGGAGAAACCAGCTTCCCTCGGTTTGTTAGTGACAAGGGGTTGCTATATCGGCTGTCCTGTTTAGCAGGGGGGAAGGAACCTCAGAAACAGTTAGTAGTACCGAGGGGGTTTAGGGACCTGGTGTTACGGGTATCTCATGATCATATCTTAGGGGGTCACAAGGGGGCTCAGAATACTCTCCGGCAGGTATTAAACAGATTTTACTGGCCCGGGGTGTATAAAGAGGTGGAACAATTTTGCAGCTCCTGTAGTCAGTGTCAGAGGGTATCAGAGCAAATACCGAACAGAGTGCCCCTACGACCCCTTCCCCGTATAGGGACTCCTATTACCCGTATGGCAATGGATATGATCGGGCCCATTGATAAGTCCCGAAGGGGGTATTCCTATATTCTAGTGATCATGGATATGGCCACAAGGTATCCCTGGGCCGTGCCGCTTCGTACCACCTCAGCGAAAGTTATTGCGGCCCAGCTAATTCGGATCTTTTGTGAGGTGGGGTTTCCTAGGGAAATGATTACCGACCGGGGGACCAATTTCATGTCACGAACCCTGGCCCAGGTGTGGGAGGCTTTCGGGATACAGCATATTCGGACCGCAGCTTACCATCCTCAGACTAATGGCCTGGTGGAGAGATTCAATAAAACCTTGAAAATGTTGTTGAGGAAAGGGTTAGGTTCCTCCCATGAGGAATGGGATCTATTGTTACCATTTGTTTTGTATGTGTGTAGGGAGAATGTTCAGGCCTCTCTGGGCGTATCACCATTTGAATTGATGTATGGGAGATCACCCCGGGGAGTGTTGGATGTGTTAAGGGAGCAGTGGGTTCCTCCGGAAGAGGAGGATCGGGATGTAGTGAACTATCTAGTGAAGCTGAAGGAACGGTTGCATAAATTGAGCCGCGGGGCTCAGCAACACTGGGAGAGGAGTCAGGATTACCAGAAAGCCTATTATGACCGGAAAGGGGTGGAGAGGGCATTGGAGGTGGGGGACAAAGTCTTGATCATGGTTTCAGACTCACCTCATAAGTTCGTGGGACGCTGGAGGGGTCCTGCGGTCATAGAAAAGAAGTTAGGTCCAGTCACCTACTTAGTAAGGAATGAGCAGGGCCGGGAGCAGACCTATCATATAAATGTGCTTAAACCTTGGCAAGAGTGAAGGGGACTATTTGGTCAGGCTAGGGGGGAAGCTGAGGAAGAATTAGGTCCACAGATCACGGAGATATTTAAGGCAGGAGAACCGCAGATTGCAACTACATTGCCAGGGAGTCAGCAGAAAGAAGTTCAGGCACTTGTGGAGGAGTTTCGGGATGTCCTGACTCCTTGCCCAGGGGAAACTCACCTTATCATGCATGATATCATCTCGGAGCCAGGCCGGGTGGTCAGACAGAGACCTTACCGTCTCTCACCCCCAAAGAAACAAGAGGTGGTCCGACAGGTACAGGAGATGCTGGATTTTGGGGTCATTGAGGAATCTGTCAGTCCATGGTCGAGTCCTGTGGTGTTAGTGCCCAAGTCCGATGGTACGTGGCGGTTTTGCATCGACTTTAGGCAAGTTAATGCGCTATCAGATTCCGATGCCTATCCGATGCCACGTATTGATGAGCTTTTGGATCGCTTGGGTACTGCACCATATCTGTCCACCCTGGACTTGACAAAAGGGTATTGGCAGATCCCTCTGACTCAGGAGGCCAAGCCTAAGACAGCTTTCTCTACACCCATGGGGCTCTATCAATTTAAACGCATGCCGTTTGGTCTTAATTCAGCGGCAGCTTCCTGCCAGCGGTTGTTAGATCAGGTGTTAAGACCGCATCAGCAATATGCGGCGGCTTACCTGGACGATGTTATCATTCAGAGTGAGGATTGGCCCTCGCATATTATAAGGGTGAGGGTGGTATTAGAGGCTTTCCGTCAAGCAGGTTTGACTTTGAACCCGCAAAAGTGTTGTTTTGGGCAGGAGAAGGTTAAATATTTGGGATACTGGGTGGGGAATGGTCAAATAACTCCGCTCTGGGATAAGGTAGCGAGTATCCAGGACTTTCCATACCCCAAAAATAAGAAGCAGTTAAGAAGCTTTTTGGGCCTAGTGGGGTACTATAGGAGGTTCATACCCCACTTTGCCTCCATTGCTACACCCCTCACTAATAAACTTCAGAAGGGGTCCCCCAACAGTCTACGATGGGAGGAGGAAGGGCTGCGGGTGTTCAATGAGTTGAGAGTGGCCCTGTGTCAGGAACCCCTGCTGAGAGCCGTGGATTTTGATAAGCCCTTTGTACTGCAAGCTGATGCCTCGGGGGTAGGTTTGGGGGCCGTGTTGTCTCAGGTACACGAGGGGCAGGAACATCCCCTGATGTACCTGAGCCGGAAATTGCTCCCCCATGAGGTCAGGTACTCAACCATAGAGAGAGAATGTTTAGCAATAAAATGGGCAGTGCAGATGTGCCATTACTATTTAGATGGTCGGAAATTTACTCTGGTTACAGATCATGCGCCTTTGAGGTGGTTGGGCCAGATGAAAAATAGTAATGGTCGTCTCACAAGGTGGTATCTGGCTTTACAGCCCTATCAATTCAAGGTGGAGCATAGATCAGGCAAATTTCTGACAAACGCAGATGTTCTTTCGCGGATTGCCAGTGCAGGCCAGGAGCAGACTGGCAATCGTTTGAGCAGGGGGGTGTGTGAGCACTCTGGAGGGCTGGTGCGAGGGAAAGGGGATAGTGGGTCTTTCAGCCGGCATCATCCCCGTTCATTCAGCCCAGCTAGGAGAACATGGCGCCATATAGGGATCAAACTGCCAGGGAAAGCTGTAATGCAGGAGAAAAACTACACTTCCCAGAAGCCAGTGCAGGGTCAGCTGAACTCCCAGGAGGGGGAGGGTGGAGTGACTGATTGGGAGATGAGGTCTGATCCTGGAGATGGGGAACAGCTGGTGGAGCTTGGGGAGGAGGAGATGGAGTGGAATAAAGAGGAGGTAGAAGGAGAAGGTAAAGAGGAGTGCATGGAGGTTGGAGGGTTTGCTCAAACTTCCTCAGGAAAGGTAAAGGCTTTGGTGGCGGGAGTGTGGCCCAAGCTGTGCATACTTGGAGAGGATAAAATAATCCAGTGGGGAAGCCACTGGTGGAAGAAGCTAACCCATAAACTATCTAAGGGTAGAAGATAGTGCTGATGAGGGGAGGCTACAATTGGGAGCAAGACAAAGGTTTGCTGGGTGTGATATTCTGAGTTAGGATTGGACTGTGTTAATAAGCTGAATGTGGAAAAACTGAACTGACTCTTGCATTCTTGATGAAGAAACTGCTTGAAGATTAAAGCTGTACTAAAGGATGCTGAGAGAATAAAGACCTGTGGTTTTCAAGAACTATAAGACTGCTGGAGTTTTGTGTGTCCCAGTCGTGAGCTGATCCTGGGCGCAGGTCAGCTGGGCAGCAGTTAAACTAGGCCAAGCAGTGCAGCAAGGCGGTGGTTGCAGCTCGTACCGGGGAAAAGCTAGCCAAGCTAAGCAGGGTCAACCCCGGCTCTCACCTGGAAGGGTGACCTGGTTACACAGTTCAGCCAGACCAGTCAGGTCCATCAAAGTCGTCAGGGCCAAATCGATGGCCTGGACAGCTTGATGGAGGCTGACACACCCACTCTGAGTCCTTAGATGGTGAGCGGACCTCACAGCATATATTGAGGATGTAGATGCTCCAGTGGTCTCAACACCATGCTTTGAAGAGGATCAATGCTGATGTTTCTTTGCCTTTGTCTGATACATGGCATCAGGATCCCTTGGTGTTGACAAGACAAAGTCAAATCTTTCTTGTCTCTGGGTGTGATTGGATGATGCTCAATCCCAGTGGCCACTACCAACAATTGATGTTGAGGCAGGTGGAGACCTCCCAGTTTCTGATGCAGCTTTGGGAGCCATACGGACCAAAGCTATTGATGTCAAAGTTGATAGACCAGCCTTCTGAATACCAAAAATAAGTTTGCACTGCTTCACATAACCTCTAATATTTCTTCTTGACATCTGCAAACAGAGTTTACGAGAAGGATTATGGTGGGACTTACAGGCACCAACTATGGTCCTGGAGCACTTCTTAAAACCACTGGAAGTTCTTGGGAACATAGCTGGAAAAATAGCCAAGGCAAAATCAAACGACTTGATGTTGACAAAAATTCAACCCTAACTGGGATGCTTAAAGACTAAGTGGGTCAAGTGAGCTGTGACAAAAATAAAGGAAACTTAAAGCTGCTGAAAAACAGGCCCCATGCAAATACTTACATAACTGACGAAAATACTTACATAACTGAGCGATTTAAAGAAAAGACCACAACCACTGCAATGGGAATAACACAAGAGCTATGGGGAGATCAACAAGATGCAACCTCTTTGCTCTGCAGAAGAGACAAGATTGCCTGTTCCCATGCATCGACAAGAGGAACACATGTGCATGCATGGTAGAATGCTTCTAAAAGCTTCAGAAAAGAGAACTCTGGGGTACATCATCCTCAGTAAGAATACTACAACCTGCTTGTCTTCAGAGAAACATCAGAAACACTTCCTTGTAGCTCATGCACACTCTTTACATACTTGTGGTGGTCAAGGGAACAAAAGGTAACCTGTCTCACCGGAACTTGATTTAACTAGCTTTTCCCATAGACAAAGAATGGGAGAAGTGTCTTAAATAAATCGGGCCCTAAGTAAGAAGGAAGGACAAAGAAAGTTTAAAATAATTCACTTGGTATTTGAACTAAATCCAGGAAAAAAACTCTTCTCTTTCTCGGGTAGATGTAGTCATAAAGTCCGCTGTATCTGAACATGTGCATACTATGGTAGGAAACAGAAAACATGGCCAACAATGTCCGATATGGGGGTAATTTTATAAAGTATTGTCTACATATAAAATATGTTTTACACCTAAAAATTGACAGGTGTACAGATGCATACAAGTATACATATTGACAAGCTCAAATGAGCAGATGACTTCAATCAAAGAGCTGTTCACCGACATAGTATGAGCAGGAGAAGGTAGATGCTGGCCAAAAGGAACTGATATGATATCATAGAGTGATTGCTTTCTGGCTGCTCTGTTTGACCAGTTCATCTCCTTGTTGTCCTGTGCTTTAAAAGAGTTTGGTGTACCAGCATTTTACACACCTTTCTAGCCTGCAGAGTGTTGGATTGTGACCCCTGAGGCAGGCAGGTTGTACCGCCAAAACATGGACCTTGTCGGGTACCTCTACTGATGTTGTCAATAAAGTGTATCTAAGCACCATTTCCTGTGTTGGATCGTCCTTTTGGCCAGCCTCTACTTTTTCCTACTTGTGCTGCTTTTTCGTAGAGATTCAACCTGCTTGATGAGCTGACATTTCGCTATGCTGCAAGTTTGTGTAGATATTGTGCCATGAGGTTAGGAAACTTGACAGTTATTTTGTAGTAAATACTACTATGGACTATTTGCTGATACTAATTATGCCTTTTGCAGGAGCTCTTTCCTGATGAAGAATAGTTAAACATAGTACTCTGTCGGTTGACAGCACTCTGCTTGAGTCATCTGCTCCATTGCATTTGCTATACATCGAATTAATATTAAACTGCATTGAAGTAGAATTTGAGAAAAATTGACCTATGAGGAGCTATTATATGAAGTCTGAATGAACTTTGAAATTGACCTAACTTCATACATTAGTACAAAAAAAATCTTCTGGGGTGAGGTTGGTTTGTTGTGTGAATTGACAAAAGCATGCATATTTTTATTCCACTGTGTGCAAGTATTCCGAAAGGTGTAGTCTGGGCAGAGTAGCAAGGTACACACATTTTATGATGTATATGCATACTTGTATAGAATACATGCACACAACACCTACCTCTGGGCATTTATAGGCTAATGAGAATTATTGAAGGAGCCTATTTTATAAAAGCTCATTCTGTCGGTGCCTATGTTGCCTTTTATAAAATACCATATAAATGGCAAAAAATCTTATTTGGGATGCACCGAACTTGAAAACATTGAAAATGATGTCCCCGACCCGGTAGTAGAATGTTAATTCAGATGAGTATCAATCTAAACAAGTATTTACATTTGTTAAAATTGTCAAGATTATATGAGTGATCAAATTATGACAGTGATTTCACAAATACTTTTCTCACTGCAAAGCCAATGATGAGGCTGGCGTTGTAAAGTCTCGCTGTAACAAGTCTTGGACACCAATGAGTTACGCCACTGAGGCAAGCAGTGAAGTTCATGAATATTTTGGGATTGTTATTTTGCATGCCTTTATGGTTATCAATAGAAATCAAACAAAATAAAACATGGAAAAGAAAATAAGATGATACCTTTTTTAAGTTTCAACAATTTTTTATTGATGATATAACAGACTGAACATTTCGCAATCTTAAACATGTAGATTATATATTCCAACTAGATACAAGTTAATGCTTTATCATCAATTATTTTGTATTATACCCTCCTCTCTCCCACTGGTCCTTGATTAATAAATATTCTTGCATGTTGAGGGCTGTGTCTGGAATTGTTTAATCAGCAAAGTCCACATTTTCAGTCCATGCTTGTAAATCCTCGCATTCAAGAGCTAGGAGATAGAGCCTGTTTTCTTATAGCTCTCCCCCTTTACTCCCCTCGGCAATGGATATTACTATTGTCCTTTACAATATCCGATCGTTGAATATATTTCCCCAATTCACAGCCCAACAACAGTTCCCATACACCAACCCGTAACATAGCTTAGTAAACGAATTCTGTACCATTAACAGTTGGAATCATCCTCGTAAATAAGCATCTAAAAGGGCTAATACTAATCGAACCCCTTCCCATCCCCCCACCCCCCCCCCCCCCACCTATCCACGATACTGACCCATTATCCAATTATCCTCTCATACCCTTCTACCCGAGAACCATCCAATTTTATAGTTGGGAGCCTCAAATTCTTCTAGTTGGAGCCAGCTATTGAAGGAGAACTAGTCAAAGCAGTGAGTTTGTTAAGAACATAGCTTCTTGCTTTAGGAGATATCACCTGAAGGTATCTCCTCCAGGTCAGGTAAAAATTATTTTGGGTTTTAAAGTTAAGCAAGGAGTCTTGGAGTTCCATCAAAAGCAAAGCATGAAAACGATTTCGCCATTGCCAATAAGAGGGACCGTGATCTAAGATCCAGTTCACTAAGATACATTTCATACCCACCAAGAAAGCCTTATGAACGAGTGCACTCTGGTGATTCGTGTTTCCCTCAATCGGGGGAAGACAACCCAGCAAAATACATTGAGGTAACATTCGGACCCGATGTCCCCCGATACTACCCATAAACCTAGTTATCCTGACCCAAAACGCTCTAATAGCCCCGCACTTCCAAAAGGCGTGGAAAAAGTCATTTTGGGACCCTCCACATCGCCTGCAAGCTGCCGACTCTAAATATCCCATGTGATATAGTCTAGATTGGGAGGTGTAAGCACGGTAAGTAACTCTGATCTGACATTCCCGCAGCTCTACACTTCGTGTCCATTTCAAAACTCCCCTCAACCCCTTCAGTAGGTCCCGAGACGAAATTGGTGCTTGTATATCTCCCGCCCATCTGGTTGCCAACAAGCCCAGGTCTCTTTGCGGTCTGGTCATAATCAGTCTCTTATATAACATGGAGATGGAAACAGGATCTCCCGACGGCATCTCTAACAGGGCATCCAATTTGGTGGTCAAATCAACACCCAATGCCCTGCGCGTAAGAGAAGTCACATAGTGTCGTATCTGTTCATATGCGAAACGGTTACCCCAGTCTAATGAATTTAACCCAAGGTCTTCCATGGACTTCATCTCGCCATTTGGTCCCAACACATGGTGCAGGAACAGTATCCCCCCCTCACCCCAGGACCTCACCACTTGGTTATCCATGCCCGGACGAAATGCCTCATTGCCCTGCAGGGGGAGCAAGCTACTACATCTGCAGTCGAAAGACCAGATCTTCGCCAAATCTTTCCATACTCTTCTTAAGGGCTCTATCAAGACACTAGACCGTATGTATGTGGGCAGATCTTTCCGCAGTGCCTGCAGTACATAAAAAATATGTAGGGGACCACACAGCTCCACTTCCATAGCCAGGGGAGTGAAACTCTCCGTCTGCTGATACCAGTCCCCCAAGTGACGCAAGAGACAAGCCATATTATAAAGTTTAATATCTGGGACTCCAAATCCTCCCTCCCCGCTTTTCCCTTTGAGAAATTCAAACTTGACCTGAGGCCTTTTCCTAGCCCAAAAGAATCTGGAAAGCATATTTTGAAGTGCTCTTAAGTCCCGTTGTTTGAGGTAAAGTGGGATCGTCTGCATGCAATAAAGCCACTTGGGAAACAACACCATATTAAACAGAGCAATCCGCCCCATCAACGACAACGGCAATCCATCCCATCTCTCCAATATTTCCCTGGTACTCTTCAGCAGCTGCGCTATATTATATTCGCCTAGTTGTCTAGGATCCTTAGTAAGTAATATTCCCAAATATTTAAACGCCTCAGCCTGCCTCCTAAAGGGGCAATGTAAGCTCTCCCATTGGTGATCCCTCATAAATAGAGACATTACCTCTGTTTTATCTAGATTAAGACTAAACCCAGAAAAATCTCTGAACTCGGCAAATATTTCCATGAGAGCTGGCAAGGACACCTGTGGATTTTCGATTATCACCAATAGGTCATCCGCAAACGCAGAAATCTTAAAGGATTCCTCCCCTATCTGTACCCCCTTCACCTCCTCCATTCCTTTAATATCCCTAATCAGGGGGTCTATCACCATTACAAAAAGGAGGGGTGAAAGAGGACAGCCCTGTCTAGTTCCCCGAGATATTTCAAATGGTTCTGACATCTGGTCATTAACTAGAACTTCAGCAGTATTATCTTGGTATAGGGCTTTTATTGCTGCATGGAAAAATCCCATCACCCCATAGGCCCTCAATATAGCGAACATAAAATCCCAGTTGACATGGTCAAAAGCCTTTTCGGCGTCAAAACTTATTATTAAAGCTGGGGTTGAATATCGGTGCAATGTCTCCAAAGCCCCCAAGATTTTTCTCATATTTCGTATCACTGTTCTCCCCCGCACAAAACCCACTTGTGATTCCTCTACTATGCTTGGGAGAATTCTTCCTAATCTGTTTGCCAAGATCTTGGCAAACAGTTTGGTCTCAAACGGCAGAAGGGAAATAGGTCTGTACGAACCAGCTTGTAGAGGATCTTTACCTGCTTTTAACAGCACCACGATTTGTGCCTTTCGCAAGGACTCGGGCAGAATTCCTGTCTGTACGTATCGGTTAAACACTTCCGTTAGGCAAGGCACAACCTCTTGGCTGAGAAGTTTGTAAAATTCAGCCGTAAGTCCGTCCCCTCCCGGTGATTTATGCAATGGGCTGTTTCGTATACCCCAGCTTACCTCCTCTTCCGAAATGTCTGCATTAAGACTTTCTTGCTGCTGGTCAGTAATTTGGGGCAACTGTTGACCCTCTATATACCCTTCCGCCTGCAAACCCTGTTCCTCAGGGACTGAGTACAGTTGTTCATAAAATTGTTTAAAGACTTCATTCACCTCTGCAGAAGTGTGATGAAGCCCTCCCTCTGTATCTTTTATTTGAGATATAAATCGCGAGCCCCCTATTTGTTTCACTAAGCGGCCCAACATTTTCCCCTGCTTATTGGCATATTTATATAACTGGAAGCGATAGAATTGATTTGATTTTTGTGCCTTGGCATGTATTAATTGGTTCAGGGAAGCCCGAGCCTCCAACAGTTGTGTCTTGTGTAAGCTGGAAGGCATAGCCCCAAACCTCTGTCTAGCATGTCTTACTGTTTTCTCCATACGGAGGATCTCTGCGTCCCTAGACCTTCTCTTATGTACATGATATGATATAATGGAGCCTCTCAGTACCGCCTTGGCTGCTTCCCAAAACAGCACCGGGTCGCTCAGATATGTGTCCTCATTAAATTCAGTA
The DNA here is from genome assembly GCF_901765095.1 of Microcaecilia unicolor. Lineage (NCBI taxonomy): Eukaryota > Metazoa > Chordata > Amphibia > Gymnophiona > Siphonopidae > Microcaecilia > Microcaecilia unicolor. Next base: position 51,828,267 of record NC_044036.1, read on the forward strand.
TATTCCTTCCATTGGGCCTGTATGTAGGGCAAAAATTGTCTATCATAGTAAAGTTCCCTGGGGAAGCGCCATCCAGGTCTCCGACTCCCCCCTCCCCCAAGGGACAGGAGCACCCACACCATGGCATGATCTGACACCTGGGTCGCTCCTATCTCCGCCTGAAGCAATGAGCTAACTTCACTAGCTGATATCAGAATATAATCAATACGCGATAGTGTACCATGCGCCCTAGAAAGGTGAGTGTAATCCCTCTCCCCCGGGTGGAACAAACGCCACGTGTCCACCAAATCCATTGAAGAACACAGCCTCGGGATCCCCCTTGAAAGGTCTATAGGCCCCACCCTCGAGGTACCTGTGCTATCAATCAGAGGATCAACAACTGAGTTGAAGTCACCACACATAATAATGGGCATGTGATCAAAAGAGTGCACCCGCCTCATCAACTCTCGGTAAAATCGCTTGTCATATTGATTCGGTGCATATACATTTACCAAAAGTACATTCCGATTGTGCACCCGTACTTCTGCCATAACAAATCTACCCTTAGGGTCCACAACCACCTTTTTCTTTACTAATGTAAGCCCTTTACGGAACAAAATAATCACCCCCGCTTTCCTGTTTGGGGAGGGGCTGTCCACATAATCTCCCACCCACCACCTACATAGTTTTTTGTGTTCCTTGGCAGTTAGATGCGTTTCCTGCAGCATGGCTATATGGACCCGTTTCCTATTTAAGGTCTGTAATATCTTACTGCGTTTTACCGGAGATGTCACTCCCCCAACATTCCAAGAAACCACTTTAACCATGGTCATTGAGCATTACTCCAATTAGGCTGATACCACTTATATCAAGGGAAAGGTGACCCAGCCTCCACCTCTCCCTTCTTTCCTCCTCATCTTCCCGTGTTCTCCCATTCCTACTTCTGAGTTCTAGGTCTAAAGCACTTTGGTATATCATCCCCCCTCCCCCCACCCTCGCCCACCCTCTCTTTCCCTTCCCCTCCAATCCCCTTCTTCTCCAAAGCTCTTTCTCTACCCTCCCTCCCCCCCTCCCAACCCCCTCCCCCATCCCTGAGTTCACCTTTGAACTCGTCACGTAAAGGTGCTTGATCCCCTTTGCATGATCCTTTAACCCCTTTCCGGGGATCCCCTATCAAGATCTAAACCAAGGCCTTCCAGGAGACCTTCCACATCCATGTGTCTACCTTCTATATTAATACAATGTAGAAACAACATACTGTATAAACCCATTAAAGAGAAGGAAAGAGAAAAAGAAAAACATTTTCATTTTCATACAGTTAACAGTTTTACCCCCAAGCTCCAACAAGGGTAGCCAGTTCTCTTGCATGTCTGCCTCAGGCATGTACATACAAATGTACGTCAAACCTCAGTAATTTATGTTCTGTCCTTTCAGCCTCCGTCAGTCTGTTGTCACCGGTGTTAGGTTTCGAATAAAATCTTTAGCTGTTGGTACATCCACAAAATACTTCTCGGTACCTCCATGCTGCACCCTCAGTTTCGCCGGGTAAATTAGAGCAAATCTAATCTTTTTTCCATGAAGTGCCGCACAAACCGGCGCAAATTCTTTCCTTGCCGCTGCCACTCTCGCCGAGTAATCTTGGAAGCACAGGACACGTTGACCATCATGCTTAAGTTCCGCTCCTGTACGCAGGGCCTGTAAAATAGCTTGTTTATGCCCATAATTAAGAAGCTTCATAATCACCGCCCTTGGTCGGTTCTGGCCTTGATTTTTCGGTCCCAATCGGTGTGCGCGTTCAATTCGCATAGGTCCTGACTGATTATTCATTTTCAACACCGTTGGGATCCAGGACTCAAGGAAGCTGCCCAGCTCCGATTCTTTAATCTGTTCTGATAGCCCAATCAATCGCAAATTGTTGCGTCTAGATCTGTTCTCCAAGTCGTCAATTTTATTTTCCAGGTCTGTTATTTTTTTTTGTAAGGCTTCAGTAGGTTGTGCGGTGTTCACCATGCGGTCTTCGATATCGCTGACCCTTTGTTGAACATGATCTAAGTCCAGGTGAAATCCATCTAGGCGTTCATGAGCCGAGTCTGCTCTGTCAAAGATCGCCTGTAGTTTTTTATCCAATGCCGCCTCCACAGCCGCCGTTACTTCTGCTGTAATTTCGGCAGTCCACACTGAGCAGACGCTCGTGTTCGGCGACTGCGGAGCGGGCGCCATCTTGGGCTCCGCTACTTTGTTTTTGTCCTTTTTTTGGAGTTTCGCCGCCATCTCCCAGTTGCGATTCGTTTCCACTCGACAACTCTTTTCGCTCCAACCAGCACTTCAATCCAGGTACTCCCTAAGAGTTTAGGATCCCGGGGAGGTCAGATAATTGACAAAGTTAAGGGGAAAACGCAGGAGCTCCGCTCAGACGCGACTTCCCTCCTGCATAGCACCACGTGACCTCAAGATGATACCTTTTTTATTGGACATAACTTAATACATTTCTTGATTAGCTTTCGAAGGTTGCCCTTCTTCCTCAGATCGGAAATAAGCAAATGAGGTAGCAGATAGTATATATGAGAAAAACATCAAAGCATTACTTTGACTGTCTGACAGAGTGGGAGGGTGGGGGTATGCATGGGGACATCAAAGCATTTATAAAATAGGCATAATATTGGCATGTTTTGTAGAGTTTTTTTAAAACAGCTGCTCTTTTATAAAATTACCCCCATCAAGTATACCAAAGTCACAATATAAATTAATATTACATTCTTGAAATCCTAAGGGGATGAAATAAAAAAAACAATTTTTTGTCTCTTCTTTTGCGTACCAGGCTGCAATGGCATGGAATGTACTGACAGATAGTTTAAGATCCTTGTCTAATTACAGGGTTTATAGGAAATCTATAAAACCCTTTTTATTCCACAAGCATGTTTCACTTAAATGAAATTGTATGACGGATCGTTATCCTCAGGCTTTCTTAAAAGGACTAGTTCCTGCTGTAATTTCCAAGGTTAGTTTGCCTAGCTTCTTTCAATTGCCATCCGCTTAGAACTACATAGGTATTGGTGGAATATAAGAAGCAAAAAGCCCTGTTTACTAAGCTGCGCTAGCGTTTTTAGTGTGCGCTAAACACTAGAGTTGCCTATATGTTCCTATGGGTGACTTAACGCTTAGCACGTGCTAATCATTAGCATATGCTGTTAAAAACGGAAATGCACTCTTAGCACAGCTTAGGAAACAGGACCCAAGGTGTAATGTAATGCAATATAATTATTTGTATGGAGGCGAATTGTGGTTATAGGCTAGATTCTATATATAGTGACAAAAACATTGGCCCTGAACAATACCCGCTTATATGATATTCTATAAGCTGCACCTAAACTTCAGCGAGATTTATAGCATACATGCTTAAGTAGAGAGTTGTGCATAAGGTTAGGTGCAGCCATTTGCACCAATGAAAACATGGTGCAAATGTCCCTGCCTAAATTTACACGTGAAGCACCATAATTCTGTAATTGCATGTGTAACTTGAAACCATGCCCCGATTCTACCCTGAAACGCCCATGACCTTCTCATTTCCATTTCCCCTTTTTTGGACCACATGTAAATTTTAGCTGCATAACCTGTGCCTAACTTTACATATGTTGGTCCCATTTAAATCTACTTACTGCCAATAATTGCTTGTTAAAAAGCCAATTATTGGCACTAATTGACTCATTATTCTATTAAATTGTGCATGGAAATCGGGAATATGCCTAAATTTGTGTGCACAATTTTTGGTGACCTTTATAGAATCAGGGGGTATATGTATGGAAGATGCTCATTATACATAGAATAATTTTTGTGGAATAGAATGATCCTGACAAAAAATCATACCTATACATACACATTCTTACCCACGATGACAAACACATTAGCAAATCACATAATCATTCTTTTGTTAATACAACATATGTTAGTTCTAGTGATATAAAGTGATTCAATAACATGACTTAACACAAACAAACATATGAATACACAAAGCATATGAAGTGAAATTATATTTTGTTATCATGTTGCAAGCAAATTAAATGGCATTGAACTATGTCCATAAAAATGTAGTTGGGTTGGTACTGTCCGTCATAACTTATTAATTTACAAAGCATGTGTAGTGGGGAAGAAATGGATCCTAGTCATCTGGGTACAATCGGAAGCACCGTCATACTGGCAATGGCGCAATCGCTGGCATGCGCTACTATTAAGGGAGCTGAGAGCTTCGTACTATAAGCCTAAATTACAACACAGATTTTACCTAATATGGGAGTCATACATTAATACCCTAGCTCCTAGAACCCGCAGTTCCATCCTGAATCGTTTGAGGACTTGGTTAATGAAAGATGATTCCAATTTCACTACTGTAGGGCTGGGGGCTGCCTGGAACTTGGGGGGTGGGGGGAAGGGGGGTTTCCTAAAAAGGAGGGGGGAAGAAGAATAGGTGGGTTGGGAGGGGAGAGATAGATAGGAGTAAGTAAAATGTGATGATTATTGTTCATGTAATCTTGCATGTTGTTCATTTAATGGTTGCATTATTGTTATGGCCTTGAGTGCTATTTATTGTATTGCTGTTGAGTCATCAATAAAAACGTTGAAACGTAAAAAAATGTAGTTGGAAAATGAATGTCCATAAAAGTCAAATGACTTATTGGTCCATGGAAAAGTCACTGGTACAAACTTGGTAATGATGAAATAATGTGGGCAATGCTGATGGAAATACTTGACACATCCAGGATCTTAAAGACTCCCATCATGGCAAGGACTGTCTGTCCTTTGGTTGTAAAATACAGTTCATCACAGTACAGACCGGATGCTGGAAGTAGGATCTGTAAGGCTTGCAACAATTAGAAAGGAACAACAAACGAATAATGCTGGCAATAAGCAATGGAAAGAAAGAAGCTGCTGAATATCCATTCACAATACAAGTAATGAGTAGTGGCTGCATATATATGTAGTAAGTGCATAGCACAGTTTATCAGGCTGTTATCAGTCTCTGATTTGTTGCAGCAAGAAAACTCAGGTAAACGTGTGATGAAAAACATCTTCCACACAATGAATGTTTAACAGTGGAATACATTATATAAACAATGAGACAGTAGAGTGTAACATTAACACCATAAATGTTTACAGATACCAACAAAAGTCGAATATGATGCAGATTCATTGCATGCTGTATGGTGACAATACGTGATGGAGGTAGATCAAACAGTATGTGGAAAGCCATATGTTTTATGTCGGCACTGTGGTGTATAAGTAACAATCCAATGAAGCAGCTTTATTAAAATAATAGCTTTGTAGGAAAACCATGGACATGGAAGAAAAACCTATGGAATTTATTTGCACTAAAATTATAATATCAATTAAAGAAACAAGTTACCAAGCAGAGTACCCTTAAACTATATAACACTTGGAAATATACTTGTAATGCAAGCTAGTGCATGTCACACTAATGAGTGTGAAAAAGAGTTCACAAAACTGGTACCTTACAAATATGTATAGTTTTGCACTTGAGGGGTTATGTACAAGAAAATTGTTTCAGATATATGTGTGTATAGGCTGGACAAGTTAACTCAAAACACACAAGTCAGGACTGCATTTCGGCTCTGCACTGTAAACCCAGTGGCGTACCAAGGGGGGGGCAGTGGGGGCGGTCCGCCCCGGGTGCACGCCGCTGGGGGGGTGCCGCGTGCCGGTCAGCTTCATTCGTTTCCATGCTCCCTCTGCCCCGGAACAGGAAGTAACCTGTTCCGGGGCAGAGGGAGCATGGAAACGAACGAAGCTGACTGGCGCGTGGCACCCCCCAGCGGCATGCACCCAGGGGGGGTCTTTCGCCGGGGTGGGCGGGTGTCCTTTTGATGGGGGGGTCACGCTGCACTGGGAGGGGTGCTGCACCCAGGGGGCGGGGCGCATCAGCGATCCGCCCCGGGTGTCAGCCCCCCTAGGAACGCTACTGTGTAAACCTGGATAGCACATCTTGGATACCTTAATTCTCCTGTATGATTTTAGCACATAAACTGACAGCAGAAACACCCAGAAACTCATGTCCTGATGCAACCAAGGCCTGCTGTGAGACTACATTATGTTGTTGTAGTGTGGGCATTTAGACTACTGTAACCTCTGTGAGCCTATACCACATCTTTTGACGAACGTTTGGTACAAAGACACACATGTATCAACAATATGTATCAGGATGTCATATTTATACTCAAAGCAATTTAAACATCACATTTCTATTCAAGCTTATAAGACAGTTTTGCAAATTATTTTTAGGTTACATTTCACTTTGCATATGCAACTGGTAAAAGTGATTGTGCCAGCTAATTGGTGCAATTTGAACTCTAAGCTTTCTAACATGCAGGCGAAAGAAAATACAGGTGGCATGACAGTAAAACACAAGAAAACCTGTACAGACGTATGTGTTTCTTTGTGAATCTGTATGAAATGTAAAGAGGCAAAGGTGTAAAGCTGAATAAATGAATGAATGAATATTTGAGTAAACTAAATGGTTGTTAGTACACTGAAACAAAACAAATATGTGGAGGAAGACCATGAGGTCATAAGTAGGCTGCATACATATGTGACTCTTTTAGAATATAAACCTGTTTTTGTACACCAGTATAAGATTCCTATAATATGAAGTCACATACATGCATGACCTGTAGGCCTATCTGTGTACCTGTGACATATGGCACCATGGCTGTATAACAGTAAAAAGAGGTATAATGGAAGGCACCCATTATGTGGCAAATCTTAAAAATCCTTCTTACTTGCAAGCAAGGCACGTCCCAGTGACTTAACATGAAATGGGAGTGAACAAAGGAAATCAGGGAAAGTCACTTGGGCACATGTCCAGTAGGCATGATTGATGTAAATAAGCAACACCTCTATGACCCAGCAGCTAAAGAAATATAAAGACCGTGAAAAGGCTTTGTTTGCAATTTGCAAGAAAGTTACAAGGTCACAGAGAACATATGTGTGTGATTCCAGCAATATAATAACACCTAGCCTATTTCGAGCAATCTAATTTACCCATCTAGCCTATTTCGAGCAATCAGAGAGTCATATATTATTATGTGAGCTTGTGTAAAGGGGTTAATTTTTTTTGAGGTGGTCCTGATTGTCTCCAGGCCATTTTTGGCTCAGTTTTAGTTTTCATTGGTGGTCAGTGCTGTGGGGCCAGTCTGGAGTGTTCCCGGATCATTGTGGAGCTGGCCAAGGCTGGTTCCCATTTTGTTGTTACCCATCGTTGGTCTGGAGCAGCTCTGGAGTGAGTCCGGGGCTTGTGGGGGCTGGAGACACCAAAATCTCAGCAGGCATGACCAAGCACACTGCCGCAAATGAGAGATGTTGCAGGGGAGGCCGGCAGAAAAAAGCTCGGCTTTGGCCTGGTCCTCCGAACCTCCCGCGCATGCGCGATTATGTTCCCAGGAGCTCCAGTAGGCCTCAAGTGAAGCCGGGCCTTGATTTTTTATGCTTTCCATCAGGCTTCTGTGGGCCATCATGCCTGAATACTGGTGGCATTGGAAGTCAACCAGGACCATGATGAAGAACATGGGTAGCCAGAGAGACATTAGGGGACCAAGGTATGAGGTCTTTTGGACCCAGGTTTTTTTAAATATAATTTTACTTGGGCTGTTTTTGGTGTGTTACTTCAGTAGGGTCCTGAGGCCCTCTTTAGGTGGGCTCAGGTGTTTAAAATTTGTAAAAAGTTATTTTTAATGGTTATTTTAGTCAGCTGTATTGTGGAGCACCTAACGTCACCTGGAATACAGATTTTTGGAATCTGATGGTGGCATCCATAAGCATAGATTTGCTTTAGCCTGTGTTGAAAGTTTGGTGAAGTTTCATTTGAATTTTAGGGTCAATGTTTGGTAAAATTGTGTATTACAGCAATAGAAAATGGGTTTTACATTTCAAAATATTGACTGGATTATGGTCAACATGACATGGATGACTGTGTGGTTTTTATTAAAATTCTGTGTAATTTGGACTATGTTTTATGAATAAATTATTTTTTCTCATTGAAATCAATGGGAAAGATGAGTTTCAAGATGGAGATTTCCACCGGGTTCTAAAGGATTTAAAAAAAAAAAAATCAATAATTCCATGCACTTGTGCTTGATTGGCTGTGGAGGGTCAGGTGACTCAAGCCAAAGCCTTGTTGCCTGGGTATTGACAGTTGAAGCACGGTTGCCAGATGGGCGGTTTTCTGCAATCCGCCACGGGAAACTTTTGCCCGCGGCGGGTTGCGGTTTTTTGGGCTCATTTTGTTTGTTTTGTGCGGATTTTGGGGCGGTTTTTCGGCCGGCGGGGGGTGGGGCTAATGGCGACAGAGGCGGGGTTTGTGACGTTTTGGGCGGGGTTTGGTGACATATTGGGCGGGGCGATGACGGTGGGGGCGGGGTGATGGTGGAAGGGGCGGGGTGATGACGGAAGGGGCGGGGTTGATGACGGCGGGGGTGGGGGTGATGACGGAAGGGGCGGGGTTGATGATGGCGGGGGTGGGGTGTGTGCGGTTTTTGGGCTGTTTTGTGTGGGAATTTTTTTTTTTTATTTGGCAACCCTGAGTTGAAGCTGTTGTCAGAGAAGCCCTGGACTTCAGCATGACTGGAAGCATGTGTATGAAACTCTGTAGGTTATGAGCACTGGAGAGTGGCAAAAAGCCAGAGAAAATTGTTTAAAGGTTGGAGTGTTTTAACTGATTGAATGGTTAAGTAAAGAAAAGGGGGTTTCCTTTAATAGAACTGCCAGCCAATATTTCTTTTGTTTAAAAAACACCCTGATTTTAGCATGTGAGGGCTCTGCATTGATGAAGTGTTTGATGTGTCAGAGACAGAGAGATAGAGAGAGAGTTGGTCAAAGCTGGCAGCGGCCTTAAGTGTATGCCTATATTGTATGCCATGCCAGTGAACAAAAGTGATGTCCGCCTGTAGAGCTTGGCTGTGGGTGTATAAACGGAAATCTTGATTCACTGATCTGACAGGCCAGGGGAATAAACATTTTAAATTAAAAGAATTTGTCTTAGAAGAATTCCTCCTTTGGGATGTGGTAATTGACTGAACTGTTGGGAGACAGTCCTAAAGAAATTGTGTGGAAAACTGTTTGTCTGGACTAGGGTGAGAGTTTATGGTGAGGCTGTACTGGAAGTGTGGGCCGAGATCAGGAGCAGCCAGGCTTCTATAGGGAGCAAAGTTAGAACAGGAAACAGCTTTGTAGAGAGTAGAGCTTTTGCTGCACTTGGTATCCTTGGGTGGCATCTTATCCTTTCCTGAGATTGGATGCTGTTCCAGATTCAAAGATGGATGAAGATCAGAGGGTAACTTGGGAATCCTGTCTGGCGAGGATCAACCAGGTGGTAGAAAGGCAGGAAGAGGAAGCTTCAAGACAGGCATCGACACTCCTAGAAATAAATCCTTGGTACTCCAAGGGACAGTGGGACAGCAGTCTGGTTGGAAGAAGGAATGTACGGAAGTCGCAGTACGAGGATTATAAAGTGATGACCTGGAACCGATGCAGGGGAAAGGAATGTTTTTTTATGAAAATCATGAAGACAACTGGAGAAGGCCTTACCAGAAAGTTCAGAAAGAAAGAAGCCTTCCCGTTTGTGGCTTTACACTTGTTCAGTGTACTAGTGTCACATGTGCAGGTGTGCAAGCGTCACTGTTCCAACCCAAAGGCATCAGTATGCCTGGACATGATAAGACTTGTGCCACACACACACACACACACACCCTTTCAGCCCCAGCAATTCCAATTCCTTCTAACCTTGGCAGATGCAATTTGATCTGAAAGACCCTAGACCAGAGAAGAAACACTTTGGATTTGAAGACGAAACATGATATATTTTCTTTACCCAACATAGTGCACTTTGCAAAAATGATTGATAATTGTATATTGAATCCAGATTTAAAATTGAATGCATGAAAAATAAATTATAGAACAAAAATGTATATTTACAGTTACTTAATGAAAAGTAAAAATCTAAATTTGTATTCACAGTTGCTTAATGAGAAGCAAAAATCAAAATTTATATTTACAGTTGTTTAATGAGAAGCATAAATACATAAGTACATAAGTGTTGCCATACTGGGACAGACCGAAAGTCCATCAAGCCTAGTATCCTGTTTCCAACAGTGGCCAATCCAGGTCACAAGTAAATGGAAAGATCCCAAAACAGTACAATATATGTTATGCTGCTTATCCCAGAAATAAGCTGTGGGATTTTCCCAAGTCCATTTTAATAATGGCTTATGGACTTTTCTTTTAGGAACCTATCCAAACAAACGAGATTGGGAACAAAATTAAAATTGAAATCGTGATTCCTTTAGTTTTAAAAGCCATGGCAATATTAAAAGACAGAGACACACGAGTGTTCTAGAAAGGTTAATGTAAATTAGTTAAAGAAATGAAACTGTATATTCTTCTTCGACTTTGTCATTCTTTATATTGTTACTATGTAAGCCGCATTGAGCCTGCCCTGTGTGGGAAAACATAGAAACCACATCACATTCTATAGGCATACCTGTAGAATGTAATGCCAGACCTCAGCATTTAGACATAACAAGACATTCCAGAGCAAGTTAGTGTATGTTAGAGTTGAACTCTTCCCATCCCACCTTTTACTACTGGTCAATGTGAGGTGACACACTTCGAAGTTCAGTTCCCAGAGGAGAGACTGCAATTCCACTTGGAAAGAAAGATATATTTTAGCCATTAACATTTTTATTCACATAACCAGATATGGACTTTGTCTTAATTCCAGTGGAGATAAAGCTCGTCAGGATTAGCTCATGTTATTCATGATTTATCAGTAGTTCCATGTTAGGGGTTGATTAATTTGGTGCCAAGAACTTTTGAAGTTGAATCTCTGGTGTGAAATGCTACATAGAAAGAAAATGATTTATTAAGCATTCCTTAGTTAATGATGATTATATAGGACATGGTATTTTGGTGTTGTTAAAACTATTTTCATACACATAGGTGTCCAATCTATCTATCTATCTATCTATCTAGAGCCAGTTTAATGTAAGTCTACTTAATTTTTGCAAAGCAAGACAAAGATGACCCATTAATACAGCATTAATGTGAACAGATGTAGAAGGGAATGTCTAACCAAATAAAAGGAAATCCTATTATGGGATCAGGGTTTTTAAAAGGTCTAGACAGCTTCCTAAAGGAAAAGTCCATAGACCATTATTAAATTGACTTGGGAAAATCTACTGCTTATTTCTGGGATAAACAGAATAAAATGTATTGAACTTTTTCAGGATTTTGCCAGGTATTTATGACCTGGATTGGCCACTGTTGGAAACAGGATGCTGAGCTTGAGGGACCTTTGGTCTGTCCCAGTGTGGCAATACTTATGTACTTGCAAACAGAAAGAGAGCAGTATTTGACAAAGAATGAGCTAACTTGTTTGTTTTGTAAAACTAAGCATACCAACAATAAACATAAGTTAGTCTTCTATCCCAGGAACAAGCAAGGCTGTCCTAACCCCTTTATGACTCTAAAATTCCTGTCGAGTGACAAGAAGATTCTACTCCAGTCACAATTCAGGTTAGAGAAAAGAATCCTGCAAGATTCAGAAGACTCTGACAAGTATGCTATATACACAAAGTTGCACCCGTTCACAAGTATCCTTTGAAAGAACAGAGTGTGTTCTTGACAAAAAATACAAAAATGTTCTTAGTTTGCAAAGCATTTGTCTTAAGTGTTACATTCTCAATACTACACTCGTCCTTCCCTACACCCCTTCCCGTGCACTCCGCTCCATGGATAAATCCTTCTTATCTGTTCCCTTCTCCACTACTGCCAACTCCAGACTTCGCGCCTTCTGTCTCACTGCACCCTACGCCTGGAATAAACTTCCTGAGCCCCTACGTCTTGCCCCATCCTTGGCCACCTTTAAATCTAGACTGAAAGCCCACCTCTTTAACATTGCTTTTGACTCGTAACCACTTGTAACCACTCGCCTCCACCTACCCTCCTCTCTTCCTTCCCGTACACATTAATTGATTTGATTTGCTTACTTTATTTTTTGTCTATTAGATTGTAAGCTCTTTGAGCAGGGACCGTCTTTCTTCTATGTTTGTGCAGCGCTGCGTACGCCTTGTAGCGCTATAGAAATGCTAAATAGTAGTAGTAGTAGTACTACATAATGCTGTATGATAGTGTGCACAATTCTTTTATATGAATGCTTTTTATTATTATTATTATTATTATTATTTATTGCATTTGTATCCCACATTATCCCACCTATTTGCAGGCTCAATGTGGCTTACATTGTTTTGTTATGACATTGTCATACCAGAATATCAGATACAGTTAGTAGTGTGCAGAGATTAAATAGGGAAGAATGAGGAAGTGATTAGGCGGGTGATTGTAGAAGTGGATTTTCATAGTTGGTTGGGTTGGGAAACTGGATCAGTGAAGCTATTGGTTCTCGTTGTAGGCCTTGTTAAAGAAGTATGTCTTCAGAGATTTGCGAAAGTTATTTGTTTCGACAATTGATTTCAGGTCTGTGGGTAGAGCATTCCATATCTGCGTGCTCGTGTAAGAGAAGGTAGTGGCATGCATCAGCTTGTATTTTAGTCCTTTACAGTTGGGGAAGTGCAAATTGAGAAATTTGCGGGATGTTCTTGTGGCGTTTCTGGGAGGTAGGTCCACTAGGTTCAGCATGTAGATCGGGGCATCTGCGTGAATGATTTTGTGTACTATCGTACATATCTTGAACGCAATGCATTCCTTAAGTGAGAGCCAGTGCAGTTTCTCTTTAGTTTTTCCAAATATGAGTCTGGCTTATTACCATTGACTGTACCATGGTGCGGAAGATGTATCTCGGGAAGTATGGTTTTACTCTTTTGAGTTTCCACATGGTGTGGAACATCTTTTTCGTCGTGTTCTTCACGTGGGTATCGAGAGTGAGGTTTCGATCAATAGTAACTCTGAGAATTTTCAGGTTTTGTGAGACTGGAAGAGAACAGTATGGTGTGATTATGGTAGAGAAGTTTTTTGTGTTATGTTGGGAGGTGAGTACCAGACATTGAGGCTCATTTTCAAAGCACTTAGCCTCCCAAAGTTCCATAGAAACCTATGGAACTTAGCCTCCCAAAGTGCTTTGAAAATATGCCTCCTGGTGTCTTTTCTGTGTTAAGTTTCAGCTGGAACGCATCCGCCCAGGTGTGCATGATTTGGAGGCTTTGGTTGATCTCGTTGGTGATTTCATTTAGATCCTGTTTGAACGGGATGTAGATTGTGACATCGTCTGCATATATGTAAGGTTTGAGGTTTTGATTGGCTAGAAGTTTGGCTAACGGTGTCATCATTAGGTTGAATAAGGTTGGTGAGAGGGGGGATCCTTGGGGTACTCCACATTCGGGTATCCATCTGTCTGCATGCGTTGTTACTTGGTATGATCTTGTGGTCAGGAATCCTTTGAACCATTTAAGAACTGCGCCTCCTACTCCGAAATATTCTACTATATGTATTAGTATTCTATGATTCACCATGTCAAAGGCACTAGACATGTCGAATTGTAGGAGGAGTATGTTGTCACCCATTGCAATTGCTTGTCTGAATGAGTTCATTGCGGACACTAGAACGGTTTCAGTACTGTGATTTGATCGAAATCCTGATTGAGAATCATGCAGAATTGAGTATTTGTTTAGGTATTCAGTAAGTTGTTTCGTCACTACGCCTTCCATGAGTTTAGTTATGAGCGGAATGGATGCTACTGGGCGGTAATTGGTTAGGTCCAATGTGCTTTTCTTGGGATCTTTTGGCAGCGGTGTGAGTAGGATGTTTCCTTTATCCATGGGGAAGAGCCCATTTTGAAGCCTGTAGTTTATGTGGTTCGTGAGGTCTGTTTTGAATTGTTTGGGTGCAGATCTTATCAGACTAGTAGGGCAAGTGTCTAGTTTGCATTGCGATTTGGCGTATTTTCCAAGCCAGTGAGAGAACTCGTCTGATGAGAGTGTGTCAAATTTAGTCCAAGATCGATCTGCTGGGTATTCTCTGGGTTTTGGGTCTAGACATTCAAGGATGTCTGTTCACTCCGTTGTGTTGGTAGGTATCATGAGTCGGAGCTTTGTTATTTTTTCATTGAAGTATTTCGCTAGATTGGTTGCTGATGGGGTGTCTGTGTTGTTGGAGGTAACCATTGTAGTATTTAGGAGATTGTTTACGAGTGAGAAGAGTTTGTGTGTATCCTTGTAGTTAGGTCCTATTATGGTTTTATAATACGTCCTTTTAGTTTGTCTGATAGTGTATTTGTATTTTCTTTGTAGTTGTTTCCAGTCTTTGAATGTGTGTTCGTCTTTTTTCTTGCTCCATGCTCTTTCTAACCTTCTGACCTGTGTTTTTAGTTCTTTCAATTCTTCGTTGAACCATGGTATTGAGTTTTTTCTATGTGAGGTTCTGGTTTGCAGTGGTGCTATATTGTCTAGTACTGTTCTGCATCTGTTATCCCATTCTTGAAGAAACTGGGGTGAGTCTGTAGGTATTGTCCAATCATCAGTATAGAATTGTTGCCAGAATATTAGTGGGTCTATTTTACCTCTCGTTGTATAGGTTTGTTGTATCTTTTTTGTTTTCCAATGGAGGGAGAGGTTTGCACTGTAGTGATCAGACCAAGGCATAGGTGTCCATTTTGTGTCTGTTAGTGTGAGATTTGGTTCTATTACAATTTTAAAAGTGGAACTTTAGAAATTACTTGAAAGCTTCCAAACTTTTATTCTTTGATCTTAGATTTATATGGGTCTGATCTAAGCTGATTTATACCTAGAGCCTCAGTGGCATGATACAGGTGGACACTGATTTATGTATGGAGATGGCAACATGCAGACTTGTAGTGATAAAATATACATGTCGATTGCCGAATGGACCAATATAGTTTGTGCAGGGTCATGACACCGTACTGATAGCAGATAGGTGTTAGCAGGAATAATTAAACATGAGACCGAAACCAACCAGTAAGTTTTTACATAGTACTGCGGGGAGATAGTCAAAAATGACTCATTATAAACTCTACCAATCACCTAATTAATAATAAGGACACAGCACCTTAATAATCAAGAGCTTACCAAACTCAAATGATTTTATACTCCAGCTCAGAATGGGGGAACAGGTCCCATAACTTCTACAGACTGAGAAACAAAGTTGTGAAGGCGATGAATGCAAATTTGATTCCCTTTGTAAAATATGCTAAGTGATGCTGCCTCTCGTACTTATTCCTTTGGCAAAGCATGGCTCTAATACATGAGGGACAAATGCTCTAGATTTATTATTATTAACATTTATTTGAACTTAAATTTCTAACCACACAACTTAATGAAAGTCGTTTTAAGTAAACTAAGATTCTAGCAATAAGATGACAAAAAAAGTTTTGCAGCTTGTTTGCAATGGGGTTAACACAGCGTGCCTTCTTAATTCAAAATGTTATTGCCCTCTAATGGCCATTAGACGCAATAGCAGGTGAGCTTAAACTTTCCTTTAAAAAGTCAGTTAAGGGGAAGTTTACTCTGAAAATATTAACAGACTAAGAAAACCAAAGGCACTGACAGGTATCTATTTACCCCAACAACTAAAGAGTGGAACTATCTTCTAGGAAAAAGGATGAATCAAAATTTACCTTACTTACATAACTGATGACGCTTCAGACCGGGTTTCTTGTTGGAGCTGTATAGGGAAGGTGTAGAAAAGTTCATTGTGGACTTATTCCAGTTTCCCAGTCAATAGTGTGGTTGCCTCAGCTTGTGCCTTATGCAAACATTCAGAACATGGAATTGGCTTAGCCTTATTCTTCTTCCTGAATGTCAAATACCTATGTCTAAAGGGAACTGACAATGAAGAGGTTAATGGCTTTGCTCTGCTACCTGAACAAAATTTGATGCTTCTTTGTCAGAGTCCTGGTACAGCTGTTCACTGTCCCTATCAGAGTTTTTTCAGAGAACTCAGGAGGTGGGGTATGCTCAGAGGCTACCCCACCTGATAAATCACCATCTGCCTGCCTGTAATTCTGCTCCATTAGATCCACCCTATCCACTCCATGAGAGGGTCTCTACAGGATCACTGGAGGAAGACACAGTGTCCGGTCCATGCTCCAAGTACAAATGGTTGGGCACATCCCCTTTTCTGGGAGCAGTCGGGGGGTGGGCTCTCAAGCCAATCTCTCTCAGCTCTAGGAAATCTATTTCTGGCACTCTGTTTTGCTTGTAAATATTAATTTCAACCAACTTGGACTCTGCATGGCAAAAAGAATTTGAAATAATGACAACACATGTCTTATACATGGAGTGGAGGAGTAGCCTAGTGGTTAGTGCAGTGGACTTAGATCCTGGAGAATCTGAGTTCAATTCCCACTGCAGCTCCTGGTGAATCTGGGCAAGTCATTTAACCCTTCATTGCTCCTGCTACAAAATAAGTACCTGAATATATGTAAACTGCTTTGAATGTAGTTGCAAAAACCTCAGAAAGGCAGTATATCAAGTCCATTTCCTTTTATATGAAGTTTAAATGTCTTAGGTGGTTGGGCCTGGTGAAGCAAGTTGATAAATTCATGCAGGATCTGACCACTAGGTGGCACTATTGGTTGGACCAATTCACCCAGCCTAGCAATGTTTTCACTTCTGTCTTTAAAAGTTGGACTCATTTTGGACACCATATTTACATGGCAAAGAGAACCGAATTATCAGAAACTTAACCCTTTTGTAAGTAAAAGACCAATTATTGTTTACAAACTTTTAAATGGGACAACTGCCCGTGCAGCTGCGGCCCCAATTTCAAATGCAATCACATTAAGTTGAGCAGTCTCCTGCCAGACAGACTGCTGTAGCTCCCGACTTCTATCAGTCCAGGTCTGAACTGTCTGCTGGTACTTTGCAAGGATTCAGAACTCTGATGGAAATGAGCTTGCAGCCACTGACAACGGGCAAACAATTCCTTTAGAGGCACTAGGGCCAACTGAGATCCATTCCTACCCACTAGTCATCTACCAGCAGAGTGTCAACTGAAGCCTCAGCTTTTGCAGAGAATTGTTTCAGCTGTTCCAAGGTATCAGTATATTCCTGAGCAATTCTATTTCTGATTTCAGGAATTGACAGGCGTTCTCCTCTACTTCACAGGCATTTTGAGCCCCTGCTAGAAAAATCCTCTGGCATTTAACTTCTGCTTATCTCCATGGGTTTCAATCTGACCTTTCCTAAAATATATGACAGCTAGATTGCTCACTGTTTTGTTATCATTTTTGT
The DNA here is from genome assembly GCF_901765095.1 of Microcaecilia unicolor. Classification (NCBI taxonomy): domain Eukaryota; kingdom Metazoa; phylum Chordata; class Amphibia; order Gymnophiona; family Siphonopidae; genus Microcaecilia; species Microcaecilia unicolor. Next base: position 51,845,513 of record NC_044036.1, read on the forward strand.
TCAGTATTTCCTGTAACATATCACAGTACTCCGGGCAATTAGCAGAGCCTCCCCAGCTAGCAGGGAACTGACAAGCTGTTATCTTTATGGCTTAAAATACTGCTGCCAGAATGCTTAATTTAGTTCAAAAGAATGATATGGAAAGCACACACAATTAAGGTCTGTGTTCTAGAGCCTTGAGATATAAAAGACTAAAGTGAATTAAAAAGAAGTAACAAGTTATCAGTGAATTAAAAAGAAAGTTAATTTACTGGCATGTCTTTGCTAAGCACAACGCACGGAAATAAACAGCACATGATACAGCTCTAAGACTGGCATGGCTTATTAGATACCTTCAAGCTATTACTCTGCCAACAGGTTTTCAACATAGATACAATGGTCTAAAACCATTATCTTGAGGTGGAAGCTCCAAATTGTGGGGCTAACACAATTACCTAACCTCAGGTAGAGGACACACAATGAGGGAACGTACAAATATTGACAAAATATGAGAAGGTAGCACTCTGGAATTTTAGATCAGATTTAGATCAGGTCACAAATGTCCCTCCAAATACAGATCCAAATTCATTACAGCCCAAAATAAACACTGGGAAAGAACAAGACACAAGGCTCAGATATTATAAAAATGTAAAAGCTAATGTATTATGTTGTTGACAGCAGAGCAAATGGTAAATCAGTGATAATATACTTATGCTAAATTACCCATAATGATGGTAAAGCAGTGAGCATTTATGTACTGTGAAGGCAAGACAAAGAACACACACCTGGACCCTAGTTCTGAATTAATTAGGACCCCTAATTCCCGAGGCACTAATCAAAGAACAGTTACCACCTGACGATGGAAATGACCTCTCCCACACTCACAGACATTGGAGGCAGAGGCAGTCAAGGAGCTGTGAAAATACCTCTCAGGAAGATGACAGGAGCAGCAGCAGGGATGGTCAGATGGCAGACAGGAGCAGATAGCAGGGCCGGGCTTTACGAACTTCAAAAGTTTTCATGATGCGGCTGACTCAGACCTGAGCTGTCAGCTACTTTGCTGATGGTAACTCTCGTGTGAGCTGCTCCAGGTAACTTAACGCTTCTTTCAAGGGCTTCTCATACCCTTCGTTGGATATAGGTAAGCCTTGATGTCTGGAACAACAGATTGGGGTTTTCCAATGTTATGACTTGGAAGACCACAACACCAGGCCCCAGATGCCAGGAACAGATTTGTTCCAACCATAAAATCCCAGCTCCTATAAACCAGGTTTTCATTGAAGTTTTGTTGTTTTTTTTTTTCTTTTGCTGTCCCATAGCTAGAGTGAGGTACCAGGCCCAGAGGCAAGGAATCAATCCTAGAACAGGCATTTGGAAAGACCCAGGGCTTCACCTGCGATGAACACCGTTCCCCAGAGGTTGAGCCGCTAGGTTCAGGCAGCCAACAGGAACTGGGCTGGTAGAGACTACCAGGAAAGGTATTAGTATTGTCCGTAGAAAGGCAAACAATGGTCCTGGCCTGGAGGTAGCAAGTAAGGTTGGCAAAAAAGGTGGATACCCACAGAGAGTAGGTCAGGCCCAGGACTAAAGGAGTAGGCCTGGGTCCAAGCAGGGGAAGAACAGAGGACGAGGTCAGGTTCAGGCTGAGGTCCAGGCAGGCGGCGGTCCAAAGGCAAGGTCAGGTTCAAGCAGAGGTCCAGGCAATTAGTGATCCAAAGACAAGGTCAGGTTCAGGCAGAGATCCAGGCAGGTAAGTCAGCAGAGAATAAATGCACCAGTACTATCCAACAAAGAAGTAGCTGAGGCAAAGAAACACTGAATGATTCCTCCCTTAAGTGCTGAAGGTGTCTGATGTCAAAGGAGGACAGTGCCCTAGCTGCGCGCTCTGCAACCTGAGAGCGCACCAGGATGATGCCCTGTAGTCTGATGGCGTGCTAAAATGACACATGTACAGAAGGCAGAGCTACGCGCATACGTCCAGCGCGTCTGAATTAGGAACACCACGGCCACACATGTCTGATCCCCTCTATCTGATTCTGGGTTTGTGACAGTGAGTGGATAGTATCTTTCACTGTCACTGCCAAGGGGGATTTCCTGGGGGTTTCTTCAATCATTCAGTACTGTGCTAACAGTGAATCCACTGCCTTACTGTGCCTGGCTCCGCTTTGCTCCATCCTGGCACGAGTATCCTTGAGTTTGCTGATTGGGGTGATCATGTCACACCTTTTGCCTTGGCGCTGCCTCACAGTACTGTGCTTCATCTCATCCGGCACTGAGGGGGGATCCATTGGACCTCTTCAACTGAGAGCAGAGCAGGGGTTTATCCATCGGTAAAGGGAGCCTCTCAGTGGAGTTGGTGAAGATGGGATGTGTGCCCTTGAGGTGCGTGAGCAAGGAGTTGGGTTCAGGAGGTCCTTCTCATGGAGAGTCCCGCTGGGCTCTTGGGAGTTCCTGGGTCAGTGTGAGCAGAGGGTCGTGGCCCAGCAGGCCCAAGATCATGACCCAGAGTTCCCAATAGTCAGTGAGGGCAGAGAATCGTGGCCTGGTAGGTTCGCCACGTAGAGTTCCTGGTTCAGCATGAACAGAGGGTCGAAGTCTAGCAGACCTGAGATTGTGACCCAGCAGTTCCCGATAGTGAGGATGGAGGATGGTGGCCTGGTGGTTCACCAAGTGGTTCCCAGGATTGACTTGTCAGACGTGGCTTTTAATGTCAGGTGTTTTAAAGCAGGTTGAGGGTGTTTTAAAGTGGGTTGAGGGAGAAAGCCCGAGTTATCTCTTTATTTTATTCTCAGTACCTGAAGTGAGCTTCGAAGCGTAGCTTGCTGTGTCCTTCTTTCAGGTCACCATCTTTAAAAATACATTTTCCTTTCCTTCTTACCAGTTTAACCCATATAGACTCACTTATATATTGTGGCCATAAAAACACATAAGTGCCAGGACTGAGAAAATGTATACACAAACAGTGCTGGGAAAATGAGTACCTCTAGGTATTAAGTTAAGAATTCACGCCTCTGGTTTTAAACTTGGAAGCCACACAGTTTCATTTCAGACAATGGAACAGAGGTTTGCACTTAGGAAACATACACCTTGCAGAGGGACTGAGTATGACTTTTCCCTATGTGTGATAGAACGTAACCATGGGTGAGCCCAATAAGTACAGTGAAGCATTTATGCTGTGGATGAGAGCTAATGTTGGAGCTGTTCTCTCCAGATGGCTTATAGTTTTAGGAAGACAGTTCCAAAGAGAACTGCTAGACCATGACCCTCTGCTCATGCTGAACCAGGAACTCTACATGGCGAACTACCGGGCCACAATTCTCTGCCCTCACTGACTATCGTGAACCCTGCTGGACCAAGATCATGGTGCTAGATTCTATATATGCTACAAAAAAAAAATTGGTGCTGAAAAAAAGTGCTTAAAGTTAGGCATGGTTTATAGAACAGCACTTATGACCAGGAATCATGCCTTAGGAACGGCCATTTGCTCCAACTGAAACGTGGTATAAATGTCCCCGTTGTTCTATAACAATGCATGTTAATTTTAGGAACACCCCCATTCCACCCATGCCCCTCCAATTTCTGCACCCCTTTTTAAATCAAGCTCAAATTTAGGTGCAGATCCCATGCCTAAATTCATGCACGTAAAGTTTAATGAAATTTAATTAGTCCCAATAATTGCTTGTTAAACCAATTATTGGCACTGATTAGATTGATATTTAATTAAACTGAACATGCAAACTGGGTACTTGTTTTGTATACACCATTTTTATTGCTTTATATACATACACAAATTGGTGTGTATGTTTTTGCCTGCTTTTTGACCCCTGAAGCAGGCACTTTGCCGAAACACGGTGCCGTGTCAGGTCCCATCAGGAATAGTCTTCCTTTCTCACTTAGTCATCCTCCTGTTTTTCTTTTGGAAGAGCTGTGTTGGCTACACAACTTTCTTTTTTGATCTCCACGCACAAAGTGTTTCATGGTCCTCCAATTTTGTGATGCTCCTTTTATGTCTTTGCACATCAGTTTTGTAACATAAATCATATACCTCACCTGCAAGTAGCAGATGTGTCCACAGAAGAAGGTCACAGGTGCGCAGAGTACAACAGAAACACAGATTTTGCCAGCGATCAAGACACACTTCTGAGCCAAACGTTTGGTCCTACCTCTGTAGCCCTTGACACATTTTATTTTTTATTTATTTTTTAGTTACATTTGTACCCCGCGCGTTCCCACTCATGGCAGGCTCAATGCGGCTTACATATTATATACAGGTACCTGGGGCAATGGAGGGCTAAGTGACTTGCCCAGAGTCACAAGGAGCTGTCTGTGCCTGAAGTGGGAATCAAACTCAGTTTCCCAGGACCACAGTCCACCACCCTAACCACTAGGCCACTCCTCCACTCATAGCTCTAACTTACATATAAAATATTCCTCTATGACTTGTCACACCTGCCTCCCACTCACTGTGGTATCCTGAACACCTGCAGGGGGACAAGGAGGATTTACCTGTAGATACAGATTAATGTCCACTGGGCTATGATGCCTGACAGCAATATTGTGTAGCATGCAGCAAGGGTGACAATGGAAAGAGCAGCAGACGATGATGAAATAAATTGCCTTTATTGTGGCATCCAAAACTCAACATGAGTCATGTTTCGGCCTATTTAGGCCTTCTTCAGGAGTCCTCTCCTGGATATGTCTTGATACTTAGCTAGGCTAAAATGAAATGCAGATGTTGTCTGATATCTTGTTGCTAGTTCCGTAAAAAACTGGTCAGAACACTTGAACTCTCAGGAGTACAAGCAGGTTTGTTTGTCTTCAAGGGTTACTGTTCTTCTGTTTCCTGCCGCAGCATGCAGCAGACCAGCACTATCTCAGCAACAGTCTGCAGGTCATATTGTAAGGCTCACCAGTCTTGTCCAGACACCTAATCAACTTTTTGAAACACCAAAGGGTCACTCGACAGAGTGAGTGGCTATCTTCTCTGTAGGTGTTGCTGGGTCATGCAGTGGAGTGAGCAGCCAGCTGTGACAGCCATATCCTGCGTCACCTGGAAGAATAAAGGAGAATTGAGTTTGTGTCAGATCAATTTTTAGGTAAGTGAGAGGCAGACATCCCAAAAGAACAGTTGTTATACATATTTAAGTAGTATCACTTCCAGGGCATTGTCGCGTCCCTCACTGTCATGGCGCCGCTCCCGCGGAGGTCGCTCTCCGTGGCGGTGGCACGGAGCCCCAGCCCTGTCGCCTTGCATTGTTGGGTGGCTGGTCCTGCCCCTGCTCCCGATCGTCCGCCATTCCCCTGCACCGGCGGAGTCGGGGAAGATGGCGCCGGCATTCCCTAGCGGGCTTCACTTCCGGGTGCGGCGCTCGGGGATCTGTGACACGCCTAGCGGTTCCGGATTGGCTGGAGGCAGCGGAGCTCCACCTCCGCCCGTGAGCCTATCCTGAAGGCACTACACTGATGACGATCCCTTGGGTCCCCGCGTCTCCACCAGCTGATGTTCAGTTCCTTAATGAGGAGGGCTACTTAAGAGGCAATGTTCCTCGTTATCCTTGTTTCGGCTTCTACTCACAGAGAACTCATGCTTCCGTGCGCGGTATCTTGATTTTGTTCTGCATGATCTGACCCAATCTGACTTCTGCTGGTTCCTGACAACTCTCTGCTCGCTGCCTGCCCTGACTTCTGCTGGTTCCTGACAGCTCTCTGCTCTTTACCTGCCCTGACTTCTGCTGGTTCCTGACAGCTCTCTGCTCGTTACCTGCCCTGACTTCTGCTGGTTCCTGTCTTCTCGCTGCCTGTAGCCCGGCCCGGCCTCCTGGACTTTCTGTTATTTGCGGCCAGTCCGCCAACCCCTGTAGTTCTGGAAGTCCTGTTGGCCGCCCGCACCTGGGGGCTTAACCCCTGGGGAATGGCGGTCGCTGCAGGTGAAGACTTGGGGTTGTTCGGCTGTCCCTTGGAGGGCTGGTGTCTACCGTCACTTCATCCCTCCAGCTGGACCTAAGGGCTCACGAGATCTCCATACAAAACGGCAGTGTAAGACATGAGTGACAACTGTGAAGATGAGGCTTCTCCTCCCGCTCTCCAGCAGGCCTCACTGGCCTGTGGCTCCCGAGCAGGACTCCAGCCGGTCTCTTCCCAGCACCCTGAACACTCCAACCTCAAGATCCTGGGTCCCTTTTTCACTCAGGGTGAGCTTGCAGGAAATATGCAGATTAGATGCAAATCACTCAAGGTCAACACAGCATATTCACCAAGCAGCTCTTTATTCCAGCCCCCTGGGGCACACTTCTTCCAGCTTAAAACACTTTCCTTCTTCCAGCCTAAAACATATCACAAGCTTCAAACTCTTTCACAGATCTTCCCACTAAGCCTCACACCCATAGACTCCTGGGATCAGTGCTAACAGCCTTCTGTCCTCCAGCCCCTGGCTGCTAGTTCCTTGGTCTTCTTACACAGTTCTATATACAACAGATTAGCACAACAGTCTCTCTAGAGCCCAGCCAGTACCTTCAGGGAATCCTCTTTCCTCAGCTGCCAGCTCTCCAGTTCCTTTCTCTTCCCTTTCTCCTTTCCAAACTCAGGCAGGTATAAAATGGCTGCCTAGCTTCTACACCCCTTTAGGCTCTTCCCCCTAATTCCAGGCAGAACCTAGCCCATAACAACTTCCACCTGTTTCCAACCCAGGACTCTCCCAGGTCCTAGCAACCTCCATTTGGACCGTCCCCTACTGGCTCCCTCTAGTGACTCATCTTAAGTATAAGCATTTCCCCCCATTCCTGTGGGAACAGCACCACCTAGTGGCCTACCCAGGATAGGACAGCCCCTTATTCTTCATACAACCAAAGACTCCTTTGCACACTGTGTAAAAGTGTGAGAATATTAATAGTAGCCTAGACATACAAAACAAGGTTCAGTCATACTCCTGTAAATTGGAGATGGCAGCCTACATAGTGTGAGGCTGGTAACATATTGGCTGACCCAGATGTCATCCTTCCATCCCAAGGCAGTATCTTAGAAAACAAAAGAGAAGCCATTGGGTTTTTTATTTTTTTTTGGGGGGGGGGGGTTAAGGAAAATGTAGCCCAAGTACCACTTATATGCATAAGCAGACATCCAAGAACCAGTTTACATGACAGCTGAGAGGAAGCATGCATACACTAAAATACCCCTACTCATATTGTAGAATGTCTTTTGCTGGTCCCGGCGGTGGAGCCCTGCCCCCACCAGCTAAGAGCTCCTGTTCTTCCTTTTTTTCTTTCTTCAGCAGGTTTTTTTTTTTCCTACAGCTCACTAGAGCCAGGGCTGTGTAAACACAGGTTAATTTACAGCCAGGCCTTTCTCATACCTCTCACTAGAGCTGTTGCAGGAATGGATGCATGAATTACCCCTATTGTTAGCAGAATCTGTGGTACTTCAGGAGTCAAGCAGCACACACCAGAATGAGGGAGAAATCTTCTTTATTTGCCAGCAAACAAAGCAGGACATCAGTTCTAGCTCTCTTCTCTCTCTCTCTCTCAGCTCTCTGGATGTTATGGCTTCTGTCTCAGCTGCTTCTCTTCTTCTGCTGTCTGTCTTCCTTCAGCTCTCCTTCTCCTGTCTGTTCCTTCTGACGTAAGCTGCTTCTACTCCCACTTAAATACAGTCCTAACCTCTAGCCCCCCTTACTCTCCAGATGGTAAAGAATGGATTGGTTACCTTGCCTCAGCCAATCATTACTTTAAAAATATCAGTTACATAGGTTTGATATTTCTCAAACTGACCTATGACCTGGAGCCTCTCATGCTAGACATTGTGGCTCCCATCTCTTACATTTTATTATTATTCACATAATCCCAGCCATAGCTTAAACTGCTAACTGGACTCTGGCATTCATTAAGGGATCAAGGGCCAGTCTTACTTAATAGCATACAGCTATAGTTTGTTATTACTTTCAAGACCATTCCTATACTTAGCTAATCAATCAAGGAGAAGAGAGCTGACTTCTCTGACCTCTTAGCTTCATACACTGAACCAGCTAGGACTGTAGCTAAGTCAAACCATATGCTGACCTTTTCACTACAATCTTACTCAGAACGTAAGGCAAAGAGTTGGACAAACATTAGATTTAAAAAGGTATTCTACATATTAACTACACAAAATACACATATTCTAAAATAAGACATATTCTAAATATCAGGAATATCTACATATTAAGCACTTCTAAACAGTATTTCAGCTTAATCTTTTAAACTACAGCATGTCTGGCTCATGCTTTGTTCATTCATAATAGTATACAGATGTGCCAGCATTTAGCAATCCATCAATCACAAGGGACAGAGTTTCATTTCTCACTGACCTTTCTAACCTTTAGCCTGGCAAACGTAAAATTTCTAAATAATCTAAACCAGATGACATTCCTCCATCACTTGCAGAACTAAACCAAACTTTTAAACACCAGATTTTTAAGCAGAATTAACACTTAATATGATTTCTCAGAATTAATCAATTTCTTTTGCCCACTGCCTCATTCCCCCCTTTGAGACTAAAATCAGCTTATGCAGAGATAAGTCTCATAACTCAAACTCTGGAGATTATAGTGGTCCTAACTAGGAATAGACTTATGAACCACCATTACCCTACTTGTTAAGGTTCGACGGCATACTGCCGAAGCACATGAGGCCAGGAAACAAAACAACAACCCTGCTAAAACTAAAACTATTAGGGAAATGAACAAGGGACGTATCCAGGAGGTCAATGACCACCACCAGGAGGTAAGGTCTAATCCTCCTCGGTAATCCTCCACATTAAGGCTGGCCAACTGTAGGACTTTATCCATAGCATGCCTAACTACATGCGTCCTATTTATGACAATAGTACAGCACTCTGAAGAATTTAGCACTGTGCAGAGGCCACCCTGGGCTGCAAAGAGGTAGTCAAGACCCATACGGTTATACCGAGAAACTATACTTAATTCATTAATTTGATCCTGCAATGCATTGACTACCACGTTCAGCTCATGAACTAAAACATGGAGTAGAGACTGAAGTCTCCGGGTAGCCATGCGTAGTTCAGTAATACCCGCTACCGGACCCCCAATTGGAATCCAGGCCGTAGCAGAAAGGGCTACAAGTCTCTTTTTAGTCAGAGGATAAGTAGAGTTAATATACTGGAGGGCTAATTCAATCGCCTCATCCTCTGTGGCAACGGAGGAAGGTAAGGACAAGGCCTCTCGCTTAGAGCGGTGCGGGGATGGTGGCTTGAGGAGAGGAATAACTTTAGGAAAATAATTCAAAGTTACCAATACACAAAAATCATATGTGGGGGGAAGAATCATGTGGAGGACATTATCACAGAGCCAGTAATGACCAAGGAGAGGGCGAGGAAAGTTCCCAATAAATGTTGGCACAGGATGGACACTAGGATGCCCATAATGCGAGCCCCTATCCCAGGGGGAACTAAGAAGAAATGGAGACTTTGTACACCATAGGTGCCAATCCCCGATTGTGACAGGCTGCTCATATGGTGCAAACCCTTCATACCCCGGGGACTTATGAAAGTAGAAAATAGGCCGGGACACTATAGTCTTCTCAGTAGTAAGGTTAGGAGCCAGATAATCACCTTGGTCATAATCTGCAGGTATGGTAGTAGGGCACATAGGAGTACCTGGAGAGACTACCCACACAGATTCCCCTTTCTCTGGGAGAACATTAGTATAGTTACAGGGAATGGGAAGAACAGTTGAGATGTTTCTTGTTAAACAAAACACTCCAGAAGCTGGATAGGGAGACGTAAAGACTGGCCTTAGAGAAGATTCAGAGGGGGAAGTAGCATTATAAAAGGACCACCAAGTATAATCCTGGCTCCAAGGGCCTGAACTCGAAAAGTAGGGAGGTATAAGAGCTGGGAGCTGCACAGGGACAGGTACAGCTGGGACATCTGTAGTATAAGGAGAAAATCGGGAACACACAATACAAGGGGAAGTAATCTTTGCCTGGCTAATTAGTTCCTGGACAGAGTGTAACCAAAGATTGGAGCGAGTTGGGGCACTAGGAAAAAGGAGGCAAGGAGTAGAAAACAACAAAAGCATCCAAACTACTAACATTTTCTTTCTTCCTAATCTAAAACAAATACAGCAACTAATTAAGCAATAATATTTCAACAGTCTGTGCTAATCACAGATTATTCTCATATAATGTTCTCAGTCTTTGAGTTCTTATACCAGTTGGGATAGACCCTCAACTGACAAGGATCAAGCTCTCAAATTCCAAGAAAGCCAGAATCAGGACAAGAAAGAGTCTCAGTGTGAAGCCGAAGTTCAGCAGCTCCTGCAGTATGCAGTTGACCCTTCTTTTCAGCTAGTAGATTCTTTGGTTCGGGTCAAGCGCAACTTCAATGGCTCCGCTGGATCACTTTCTGCTCTCCACTGTTTAGGCTCCGTCTGATCCGTGCTGGGCTCAGTCTGGTCAGCAGACTTGATTCGAGACCAATGGACCCATGGAGTTATCCCTGCGACCTTCACAGCTGTAGGGGTAGAAAGCAAAACAGTAAAAGATCCTTTCCATCGGGGCCCCAAAGGCTGGAGCCTCCAGTCTTTCACCCAAACTCTATCCCCTGGCAGGAAGGAATGTACCTGAGCCTGGAAGGGGACAGGGTTTATTTCTCTCACATAAGACTGAAGCTCAGAAATTATCTTGCCCAAGAGGGCTACCTGCTCCTGCACCTGGGCAGACCCTAAAATCCCTATGTCTCCCTTAATTCCCTGCAAAATGGCTGGGGGCTTCCCATACACAATTTCAAAGGGAGAGAGGGCTGTTCCTTTAGTTGGGGTGCATCGGAGGCGGAAGAGGGCTAGTGGCAGTGCCTGTGGCCATTTCAGTTGGGTTTCCTGACAAATCTTTGCTAGGCTATTTTTCAAGGTTCTGTTTGCCCACTCAACCTGCCCTGAACTCTGGGGACAGTAGGCACAATGCAATTTCCAGGTAATGCGCAATGCGCAGGACAGGGCCTGAAGTGTAGCTTCAACAAAGGCGGGACCATTATCTGAACCTATGGCAAGGGGCAGTCCATACCTGGGGATGACATCCCTAAGGAGGGCTCGAGCTACTTTCTCAGTGACTGTAGGATATGCTTCCACCCACCCAGAAAAGGTACAGACCATGACCAAGAGGTATCGGAGCCTACCGCTCCTGGGCATTTCTGTGAAGTCTATAACTAGAGACTCAAAGGGTGTTAGTCCTCTGGACTGAACTCCTGGTGGAATACGGGGTCCCTGACGAGCATTATTCTGGGCACAGAGAGTACATCGGGCAGAGGCAGTGGCAACCAGACTATCCAATCCTTCCAGCACCACTACTTGACTGAGTAGGCGAGCTAGTGCTGTTTTCCCTAAGTGTGATAGGTCATGAGCTTGAGACACTACAGGCCAAGCTAGGTGGCGTGGCACCAGAACTCTGGTATCAGGGAGATGTAACCAGCCATCAGGTCTCCTTACTGCACCTTCCTCTTGAGCCCATTTCTCTTCCATTTGGGTATACATAGGCGTCCATTCTTGCAGTCGAATTTGGAACAGGGGAGTCACAGTACTTGCTAAGGGTCCTCGAGCAGCTTCCTTGGCCACCCGATCAGCATGGCGATTCCCTCGGGCCACTGGAGTATCTATCCTTTGGTGTCCCCTGCAGTGAATGACAGCTACCTTCTTAGGGGCCCAAACAGCCTCTAGCAACTGAAGTATTTCAGGTCCATACTTAACAGGTTGGCCTGCAGCATTTATGAGTCCCTTTTCCTTATACAAAGCTCCATAAGCATGTAGAGTTGTGAAGGCATACTTGGAATCAGTATAAATGTTAGTTACCAGTCCTGCTGCTAGCTCTAGAGCTCGTATGAGGGCCACAAGTTCTGCTTTTTGGGCTGAAGTTCCTTGGGGTAGGGCTCTTGCTTCTATCACCTTGTCCTCTGTCACCACAGCATAGCCTGCCAATCGCTTGGAGTTCTCCACGTAACTGCTTCCATCTGTGAAATAAATTACATCTGGGTCCCTCCAAGGAACATCTTTAAGATCTGGTCGACTGGAGTACACTTCATCCATAGTTTGAATACAGTCATGATCCGGTGGTCCCTCAGATGCTGGCAAAAGAGTGGCGGGATTGAATGTAGCCACTGTTTCCAAATGTATCCGTGGATTCTCACACAAGCTAGCTTGGTACTTAACCATGCGGTTATTTGTAAACCAGTGGTTGCCCTTATACTCCATAAGGGTAAGAACTGCGTGGGGGACTTTAACAACCAGTTCTTGCCCCAAGGTCAACTTATCAGCTTCCTGGACCAGTAAGGCTGTTGCTGCAATAGCCCTCATGCAGGCTGGCCATCCTTTAGCCACTCCATCCAGCTGTTTAGACAGGTATGCAACAGGCCTCTGCCAGGATCCCATCATCTGGGTCAGCACACCCAGAGCAACCCCCTGTCGCTCATGGACATACAATGAGAAAGGTTTCTCCACATCAGGAAGGCCTAACGCAGGGGCTTGGAGTAGGGCTTTCTTTATGGCAATGAAGGATTGTTGAGCAGTAGGTCCCCATTCAAATGGTTCCTTTTTGTTGGATTATTTGTAGTAAATAATTAGCAGATTTTAGTACACACAGCTTCAGCTTTAGAAATGTTAATTTCTTTCTTCATCTCTCTCTCATTCACCCCTGAATAATTCACTGCTGAGTCACTTTAAAGTTGAAGTAACAAAACATCTGTTTACTCACAGTTTGCAGTTAGATTATAATCAGACAGGCTTATATATACATATTACTATACATTTGTATTATCAGCTCCTTCCATGTGCTTAGATGGTAATGGATGCTCACACCACCATAGATCCTCTCAGGTTAGGAGAGATCATGAGCTCCATGTGCTCCATGTGCTGCATGTGCTGCATCTAACCCCCACAGGAAGTTACATAGCTGTGTGACCTCTCTAAGTAATTCACATCAGAGGTCACAGAGTAATCACAGAGAAATAATAGGTGACAGGCAATGCATGTAAAATACAATTACATTCCAACAAACCCCTTCTCATGCATAACTGTCATGCAATTATTTATTCATACAAAGTCCAAGCTTTATACGCAGATTCACAAAATGTTCTCTGGGTAACGGTTTGGTCATGATGTCAGCTGTCATCTCACTGGTGTGACAATAGTGTAGACTGATGACCCCTTCTTTCGCCAACTCTCGCACGTTGTGGTATTTCGTTGCGATGTGCTTGGTACGTGACTGAACCTTGTCATTCTGTGACAGTCGGATGCAGCTCTGATTATCTTCCATTATCTGGATTGGTCTCTTTTCAGCTATTCCGAAATCCAGCATAAGTTTTTCAATCCACATCAGTTCTCTGCACGCTTCCGATACAGCCACATATTCAGCTTCTGTAGAAGACAAACTCACAATACTTTGTTTATGACTGGCCCATGAAATTTGTACATTTCCATACATAAACACATATCCACTTGTGGATTTATAATCAGAATGATCCCCTGCCCAATCTGAATCACAGTAACATATTAGTTTTGAATTACCATTGGCTGAAATCTTTAATTTACAATCAATGGTACCCTTTAAATACCTTACCATCCTTTTAACTGCAGTCCAATCTGATTTGGTAGGTGAGCTGACCCTTCTGCTCAAAATTCCTACTGCATTTGCTATATCAGCCCTGTATGTGGTAGCTAGATATAAAAGCTTACCTATGGCTGATCTATATTGGATGTTATCTGGTAAAGGTTCTCTTACTGTTTCATCCTTCAGAAAATCAGTGATCATGGGAGTGCTTACAACTTGGGCATCTTGCATACCTAAACTTTCAATAAGCTCATTTATTTTCTGCTTCTGGCTTAGAAGATAAGAACCATCATTTTGTTTCTCAATTTCTATACCAAGATAGTATGACACATTACCAAGTTCTTTTATCTCAACATTCAGGTTTAAACACTTTACAATGTCCTTGTACTCTTGCTCACTTTTGCTTGCAATGAGCAGATCATCAACAAAAGCTAAAATGTATGCATATTGTCCATTTCTGCACCTAGTGTACAAGCATTTATCTGCTTCACCTTGCTTAAATCCTAAATTTGTCAATATTTCATGCAATTTATCATTCCAACATTTTGCACTTTGCTTTAATCCATAAAGACCTTTGTTTAATTTACACACTAGCTGTCTTTGTTTTGTATTTATGAAACCTGTTGGCTGTTCCATGTACAAGTCTTCAGTTATATCTCCGTGAAGAAACGCTGTTTTCACATCAACGTGGTTGACTTGCATGCCTTTTGAGACTGCAATGCTCAGAAGTGTTCTTATTGTCGTGTGTTTCACTACAGGTGCAAACACTTCATCAAAATCTTCTCCATATTTTTGAAGATATCCCTTTGCCACTAATCTGGCTTTATACCTTTCCACTTTTCCTTGTGCATTCCTTTTTAACTTGAATACCCATTTGCATCCTATAGCTTTCTTGCCAGGAGGTAATTTTGTAAGAATCCAAGTATTATTTTTATCCAATGCATCAATTTCTTCTTGTGCAGCTTTATGCCATTCAGCAGCTTCTTCTGCTGACATTTTCTCAATCTCATCCCATGTTAAGGGCTCTTGAGCTTCTGCTGACTTTGTTAAGTAAGACAGTCTTGGGGGTGGAACACCTTTGTTTTCCCTGGATGAGCGTCTGACAACAGGTTGGTCTGACCTTTCTGCATCCTCTAAATCTGAGAGTTCTTCTCCAATTGATTCCCCTTCTCCAACTGTACTGTCTTCTTCAATGATCCTTTCTGTGTCTGCTTCCTCTGCCTGTTCCTCGTTAGATACAGGTGAGTTGCTTTCAGACATCTGCCTTGGTATGGCATTTATATACACTGGCATGTCTATTATGGGTCTAGTTTCATATTCTGGATGATAAGGCTCATCTGGGATAATCCAGCCTTTATCAACCCTTTTGTTTTCATCAAAATATGTAACATGTCTTATGCCAACAATGCCAGTTTTCAGATTCAAAATTCTATATCCTTTGTGTCCTGGAGCATAGCCAACTAAAATGCCCCTTTCTGTTGTGGAATCCAGCTTATGCCTTCTTTGCTTTGGTATATGAGCATATGCTGTACTTCCAAATGTTCTTATGTGTGACAGGTTTGGCTTCCTACCATGCCATGTCTCATGTGGTGTGCGCTCAGCGCCTTTAGTTGGCATTCTGTTTTGTAGGTACACTGCTGTGAGAATGGCTTCCCCCCATAGTCTTTTAGGGAGATTGCTATCTGACAGCATACATCTGGTCATTTCCACAAGTGACCTAAATTTTCTCTCTGCAACAGAATTTTGCTCTGGTGTATAAGCTACTGTTGTGATATGCTGAATGCCTTCTTGTTCTAGAAATGTGCGTATGCTTTGTGAAGTGAACTCACCACCATTGTCGGTCTGAAGAACCTTTGGTTTTCTTTCAAATTTATTGCTCACCATGGCTACGTATTTCTTCAGCATGTCTGTGACTTGACTTTTTTCTTTCAGCAAATAGGCCACACAATATCTAGAGAAATCATCCAAGAATATTAGCACAAATCTGTTATTTCCCAATGATGGGATATTAAACGGTCCACATAAGTCACTGTGTATTAAGTCCAGCACTTTATTACTCCTATTTCCTGTGTATTCAGGAAATGAGGGTCTCACACCTTTTTGAGTAACACAGTCTATGCATTTCTCCATTTTACCAGCATCTGCACTTATCTGAATGCCGGTGGCCAGTTGCTTACTGTAAAGATCCTGGATCACCTTAGAATCACGATGTCCCAGGCGGCGGTGCCAGATTTCCAGACTACATTTACCATCATTCTTCCTTACTTGCGCCATATGTGAGGCTTCACCTGAAATGTTCAGCTTATAAACATCATTATGCATAAAAGCTTCAGCATACACTTCATCATTTTTAGAGATTGTGCACTTACTGTTTTCAAAATGAATCACAAATCCCTTCTTATCTAATGTAGATACACTAAGCATATTGCAAACTGCTTGGGGAATATACAAGACATCACTTACAGGAATTTCTTTAACTTCATTAGACACTTTGCATTTTAAGAATCCAATACCTTTTGCTTGGATCTTAGCAGTCCCTGCGTTTGCAGTTTTAAGAATACCTTCTTCTGGACACATTTCCTGAAAGAAATTCTTACAATTGGTTAAATGGCATGTGCTCCCTGAATCCAAAATCCAAGTACTTTCATTTGAATTATTATTTACCATAGTCAAAGATTTTTCTGCCATTAGAAAGCCCTTGTGTTTATCTTTGTCCTTCATACATTTCCTGGTTTGAAAATTCTTTAGTTCCATTGGCTTAGGTGAGCTAGAGGGAGTGTTTTGTGTTTCCTTACACCATTTAGATACATGTCCCTCCTTTCCACATGAGTAGCAAATCAGCTTGCCCTTGGGTGGAGTTTTCCCATAGCTCCGCCTTCCTCTGTTCTTTGCCAAGAAATTTGTTTCATTTCTCTCTGACTTGCTTTGAGAACACATCTCCTCAGAATCATTTATTATGCATTCCTGCCTTAGTTTTGATGTTGTCTGTTCAAAAGATTGCCCTTCAATGGCCTCATTTACAGACCTAAAAACATCAAACTTCTTTGATAGTGAGGTAAAAAGAAATGCTCTTTTCAATGCATCACACATGGGAATTCCAGAAAGTTCTAACTTTTGAAATGAAGACATAAGATGCATAATGTGATCATTACATTTACTTTTATCCCTTAATTTGGTTTCATTCAACTCTGCCAACCAAATTGGTTGCTGCTTTGCATATGTAGTTGCATACATAGTTCTCAGTTTATATAAAATGTCCTTTGGTGTATCTTTTCCCTCCACTAATATGGCTTGTTTCTCTGAGAGAGCTTCCAAAAGCATGCACTTCACATAATAGTTTGCATTGTCCCATTCAGCCATATTTTCAGCTGTTCTGTCTTGGTCTAAGCATATATTTAATCTTTTTGCTCGAAGGAGACATATGAATCTTAGTTCCCACTGCTGATAATTAAACTCAGTTAATCTAGGCACCTTGAGAGAATAGAAAAATGGTGAATTTCTTCCCTCAGCCATTTTCTTAGCCTTCTGTCTGCTGTGTGGGGGGAGAGAGAGACAGACTGAATCTTTCCTTTAAAACTTAAGAGAAAAAATGTGGCCTTTTTTTCTGCCTGGTAATATTTCTCTTCTTTTTCAATTCCTGGACCCTGGGCCCATAACCCTTTTGTTGGATTATTTGTAGTAAATAATTAGCAGATTTTAGTACACACAGCTTCAGCTTTAGAAATGTTAATTTCTTTCTTCATCTCTCTCTCATTCACCCCTGAATAATTCACTGCTGAGTCACTTTAAAGTTGAAGTAACAAAACATCTGTTTACTCACAGTTTGCAGTTAGATTATAATCAGACAGGCTTATATATACATATTACTATACATTTGTATTATCAGCTCCTTCCATGTGCTTAGATGGTAATGGATGCTCACACCACCATAGATCCTCTCAGGTTAGGAGAGATCATGAGCTCCATGTGCTCCATGTGCTGCATGTGCTGCATCTAACCCCCACAGGAAGTTACATAGCTGTGTGACCTCTCTAAGTAATTCACATCAGAGGTCACAGAGTAATCACAGAGAAATAATAGGTGACAGGCAATGCATGTAAAATACAATTACATTCCAACACTTTTCACCCCCCTTTGTGGCCTGGTAAAGGGGTTTCGCCATCAATGCAAAATTTGGAATCCAAATTCTGCAGAATCCGGCTGCTCCCAGAAATTCTCTAACTTCCCTTCTGGACTTGGGTTGGGGAATTGCAGCAACTGCTTGCTTCCTACTGACATCCAGTCTCCGACTTCCCTGGGAAATGCAAAAGCCCAGATACTTCACTTCTGACTGACAGAGTTGGGCCTTTGAGCATGAGAACTTATAGCCTGCATCCAAGAGTAGCTCCAGCAATTCTCTGGTAGCCTCAAAACACTCTTCCTGAGTCACTGCTGCAATCAGGAGGTCATCTACATACTGGAGTAAAACTCGCCTGGAAGGCTCAGATTTAAAAGTCTTAAGGTCTTGCCCTAGGGCTGTCCCAAAAATGGTGGGGGAATTCTTGAACCCCTGTGGCAGGCGGGTCCATGTATACTGAAGCTTCCTTCCTGTTACTGGGTTTTCCCATTGAAAAGCAAAGAGCAGTTGACTGGCGGGGGCCACCCGAATACAAAAGAAGGCATCTTTTAAATCTAGTGTCGTGAAATGGGTAGCTCCAGAAGGTATCAATCCCAGCAGGACATATGGATTAGGCACTACAGGGTGTAATGAGATAGTGGATTTGTTGACCACTCGTAAGTCTTGGACTGGCCGGTAGTCCTCAGTCCCTGGCTTCTGAACTGGCAACAGTGGCGTATTCCATGGAGACTGGCAAGGACGAATAATTCCATGGGATAACAGACGATTCAGATGTGCTTGAATCCCTTCCAGAGCCTTTCGGGGAATTGGGTATTGGCGAAGATGGATTGGCCGGGCACTTGGAAGTAAGTCTACATGGACAGGAGGAATATTTCGGGCCAACCCTGGGGGATTATCTTCTGCCCATACCCCACTGACCTGAAAGCTGTCTACCAGGGGTAGGTCAACTTGGCCATGCGACTGATGCAGCCGCCATTCTTCTTCAAGAGGGCAGCAGAAACTCAATATACCCTTAGGGCTGGATATTGGGGGCCGAAAGGAGACTGAAGTCTGGCCATCAGAGTCAAAGGAAATTTGGGCCCTAAGCTTGGACAGCAGGTCTCGACCTAACAAAGGGATTGGACAGTCTGGCATATACAGGAATTCATGAGTGACTATGTGTGAGCCTAATTGGCATCTACGGGTCGTCAGGAAGGGCCTCCGGTTCTGCACCCCCGTGGCTCCCACCACTCGGACAGTTTTTCCAGACACAGGCGCTAATCGCTCCGTCACAACAGAATGTTCAGCTCCTGTATCAATCATGAATGGAATTGAGCGGCTCCCTATAGTTAACTTGAACATAGGTTCCTGGGAGCCCAGTTTGTAGGAACCCGGTCTGTCCTATTCGTCCCATTCTGCCATCTCGGCTATCCCGATGATGTCAGATTCAGGAGGCTCATATCTTCCCTCTCGAACTCGGCCTCGGCTTCCTCAATCTCCTGGTCCCCTTCTCAGTCCCTGGCGCCTCTGGGGGCATTCATCTTTCCAGTGCCCTCTTTCCTTACAGTAGGCACACTGGTCCCTCTCCAATCTTGGTCTGGGATTCTCCCCCCTTAGCCGGGATTGATTGAAGGAATCTCGGGGCCTGGCTGGTGGTCCGGGGTCCCACTTTGGCTTCCCATTAGCTAGAGGTCAACCTCGGTTAAGGGTGGAATTAGTAATGGCTGCCGCTAAAAGGTCGGCCTTCTTCTGCATCTTCCGGTCAGCCTCTCGGCGCACCTCCTGATCCCTATTAATGAAAACCTTGGTTGCGATCTCAATTAGCTGGGTGGTATTCATCCCTGCGAATCCCTCCTGACGCTGCAACTTCTTCCGGATATCTGGCATACTCTGGGCCACCAATGCACTATTCACCATTCTCTGGTTTTCTAGTGCCTCAGGGTCAAATGGGGTGTATGTTCTGTAGGCTTCAATTAGTCGCTCTAAAAAGGCCCCAGGGGATTCAGTTGCCCCTTGGAGAATTTCAGAGACCTTTGCCAGATTAATGGGCCTCTTTATGCCTTTCCTCATACCTTCCAGCAAGTCCCGGCAATAGCCAGACAACAGTTCATAGTGCTGCCCATTATTTGGATCCCAAGCTGGAGCTGTGCGAGGGAACCGAGCTCTAACCCATTCCTCTAGGTTCTGTGTCCCCTCGGGGGCACGCGCTCGCGTGATGGCCTCAGCATTTTGCAAAATCTTCCGCCTCTCCTCAGTTGTGAAGAGGGTCAGGAGAAGTTGTTGACAATCAGTCCAGGTTGGGTTATGGGTGGCCATAATGCTAGCCACTAGGTCCACCACTGCCTGAGGCTTTTCAGTATAAGAGGGGTAATGCGTCTTCCAATTCAGGAGATCGGTGGTTGTGAAGGGTACATACTGGTAGGCCTGTGCCTGCATAACCTGACCCTCATTATTAGGATCCGGTCGAGTGGTGGTTACCTGACACAGGGGCAGAACTCTCGAGGAGGTGGGAATGGAACCTGAGGTAGAGCTAGGAGCTACCCTCCTATCATGCTCAAAGGTGATTGCAACAGGTCTAACCCATTCAGTGGAGGTGTGTTGAACCCCTGAGGGATGGGGAGGGGTACTCATAGACTGAGAGGTGGTCACAGGTGATTCAGTCCATTGAAAGGGATGCCGGGCCCCTGATGAGTGGGTAGGGGTACTAGAGGGAAAGGCTGGGCTGTCGAGAGTTGAGGAGTCAGGGGGTGCAGCCCAAAGCGGGTCTTGGGAGGTTAACAGGGGAGAATGTGGCAAAGGAGGGTAGAGGCCAAATGAAAGGTCCACCCTAGGATGTGACGGGGTTTGCACAGAAGAGGAGCTATCCGGAGAAGCCTGTGCTGGAGAAGCTTGGGCTGGGCGGCGTGGATCTCTGGGGGTGGCACGGAACCCCAACAATGGGCCATAAGGTGGTGGCTCAAGGTCTGAGGGGTCATCAGAGAGTATGGGTTTTTCGGACAGGGTAGGGGCGGAAGCCACCGATTGGGTGGTAGGCTTCCTAGGGCTCTTTCCCTCTTCCAATTTAGATTTTCTAATCTTTCTTTGAACGCGGCCCAACATAAACTTTACTGGGGATCCCATATAAGTTTTCAACCAAGAGGGAGGGTCAGTCACAAGGCTGTCCCAGGAATCTATATAGGGGAGTTGTTCAGAATATTCTGGTTCTCCTACAATTATGCTGTAGACCTTCCGGATTACTTCAATATCTAAGCTGCCACTAGAGGGCCACCCCACTCCCATAGATGGCCACTCAACTTCACACAAGGTTCTTAGAGTACTTGAGCTTAAAGTCTGTCCATAATCATTAATTAAAAATCCTTTTTTGAAATTCTTAAGCATACAATCTAGGGGAGTATCAATTTGTCTAGACGATTTCCCTCCCATAATGCTTACAGTTACAACACACAAAAGGGAAGGAGTTTTTGAGAGTGCAGTAAGGGGTCCACACTCTCGAGACACAAGGTAAGACAGACAACAATCGCTTCCTTCTGTCACTGGCCAATTGAACTCGCGTTAATTGGAAACGCAGTTATAAGAAGTCCGCACTCATTTAACATTCAAGCATCACACATTCCATACAGAAAATCCCACCCAACAATTTCAAATTTCTCAGATACAGATAAGCTCAAGCGGTTTCGCTTCTAATCTCCACTAGACTAAAAGCTACTAAGGCCTTCGCTGAGAGTTGATCAGACTCCCCTTCCCTCAATTTGTGAGGGGCTGGTTTACAGTTTCCTAGCTAGGATTACAATACAGAATACAGAATACATACCCGGCGAATGTTCCTCAGTCAGTTGGGTGCCAGAAATCGCTGCAGGGTTCGAAATCCCACTTCTGACACCAAGAATTGTTGCAGGAATGGATGCATGAATTACCCCTATTGTTAGCAGAATCTGTGGTACTTCAGGAGTCAAGCAGCACACACCAGAATGAGGGAGAAATCTTCTTTATTTGCCAGCAAACAAAGCAGGACATCAGTTCTAGCTCTCTTCTCTCTCTCTCAGCTCTCTGGATGTTATGGCTTCTGTCTCAGCTGCTTCTCTTCTTCTGCTGTCTGTCTTCCTTCAGCTCTCCTTCTCCTGTCTGTTCCTTCTGACGTAAGCTGCTTCTACTCCCACTTAAATACAGTCCTAACCTCTAGCCCCCCTTACTCTCCAGATGGTAAAGAATGGATTGGTTACCTTGCCTCAGCCAATCATTACTTTAAAAATATCAGTTACATAGGTTTGATATTTCTCAAACTGACCTATGACCTGGAGCCTCTCATGCTAGACATTGTGGCTCCCATCTCTTACATTTTATTATTATTCACATAATCCCAGCCATAGCTTAAACTGCTAACTGGACTCTGGCATTCATTAAGGGATCAAGGGCCAGTCTTACTTAATAGCATACAGCTATAGTTTGTTATTACTTTCAAGACCATTCCTATACTTAGCTAATCAATCAAGGAGAAGAGAGCTGACTTCTCTGACCTCTTAGCTTCATACACTGAACCAGCTAGGACTGTAGCTAAGTCAAACCATATGCTGACCTTTTCACTACAATCTTACTCAGAACGTAAGGCAAAGAGTTGGACAAACATTAGATTTAAAAAGGTATTCTACATATTAACTACACAAAATACACATATTCTAAAATAAGACATATTCTAAATATCAGGAATATCTACATATTAAGCACTTCTAAACAGTATTTCAGCTTAATCTTTTAAACTACAGCATGTCTGGCTCATGCTTTGTTCATTCATAATAGTATACAGATGTGCCAGCATTTAGCAATCCATCAATCATAAGGGACAGAGTTTCATTTCTCACTGACCTTTCTAACCTTTAGCCTGGCAAACGTAAAATTTCTAAATAATCTAAACCAGATGACATTCCTCCATCACTTGCAGAACTAAACCAAACTTTTAAACACCAGATTTTTAAGCAGAATTAACACTTAATATGATTTCTCAGAATTAATCAATTTCTTTTGCCCACTGCCTCAGAGCCAGGCTGTTTTAAACACAGTCTCTCAAAATGTAGCCAGGCTTTTCAACCACAGTCTCTCAAAATGTAGCCAGGCTTTTCAAACACAGTCTCTCAAAATGTAGCCAGGCTTTTCAAACACAGTCTCTCAAAATGTAGCCAGGCTGTTTTAAACACAGTCTCTCAAAATGTAGCCAGGCTTTTCAAACACAGTCTCTCAAAATGTAGCCAGGCTTTTCAACCACAGTCTCAAAATATAGCCAGGCTTTTCAAACACAGTCTCCAAAATGTAGCCAGGCTTTTCAAACACAGTCCCCAAAATATAGCCAGGCTTTTCAAACACGGTCTCTCAAAATATAGCCAGGCTTTGCAAACCCTCAAACACAGTCTCAAAATATAGCCAGGCTTTTCAACACAATCCCAATTGCAGCACTGCTTTTCCAAATACAGCCCTACTTGCAGTAAGGCTCTTTTAAACACAGTCCCAATTGCAGCACTGCTTTTCCACGTACAGCCCTACTTGCAGTAAGGCTCTTTTAAACACAGTCCCAATCGCATTCAGGCTTTGTGCGGGGTCAAAGCCTCGGGTCCCACCCTCTTGGTCAGCCTTATTCTCCTGACCTCCTCCCGCTTGACCCGGGCAGCCCACTATACCTCATGCTCAGACTGAGTCAGAGCCAACAGTTCCATGGGTTCCTCTGGTACATCCTCTGGTTCTCCTTGTTCCATCTCCTCTGGCTCATCTCCCCCTCCCTCCTCAGGAGCCCAGTCCATTTTCTCCTCTCCCCACCCCTCTTGCAGCTGATTCCCTTTTTCCTCATTAACCGGGCTCTGGGGCTTTTCTTTCCCCGCCCACTTATTCCACCACCTTTTCCACCAAGGTGGAGCCTCATCTTTCTCCCTTTTTGGTTGGCCCCCTTCTGGAGCTTCTCGGATGTGCACCCTATTTCTCCTCTTTACTAGGTGCTCTCCTGGGGCTTTCTGGGACTTCTAGTTTTCTACCCTTATGTCCCTCTTGGGCAGGATCGGACCCTCCCCAGTATCTTCTTTCCTTTTTTGGTAGCTGGGGTTCCTCCCCAGCCTATTTCTATCTGCATGCTCCTTACCATACTCCTTACATACCCCCCCCATTACGCTCACACTCCCCTTCCTTTTTCCTTCTTCCTCTGGGTCGTCTCCTACCCGGGATAGGGCATCCACATTCCCCAAACACTTCCCAGGACGATGCTCCACTGTGTACTGGAAGGGTTGCAAGGCTAAGTACCAACGCATCAGCCTTCCATTGTTGTTTTTCATTAAGTTAAGCCACTTCAGAGGAGCATGATCCGTCACCAGCTTGAAGGGTCTCCCTTCTAGATAGACTGTACATTCCTGCACCGCCCATCTTATGGCTAAACACTCCCTCTCTATGGTAGAGTAATGGATCTCATGAGGTAGGAGTTTTCGGCTTAGATACAGAACTGGGTGCTCCGCCCCTTCATGTTCTTGAGACAGCACCACCCCTAGCCCCCTACCCGAAGCATCGGTCTGCAGGATAAAAGGTTTATTGAAATCTACGGCCCTTAACACGGGTTCCTGGCACAGGGCATTCTGCATCTGCTCTAGGGCCCGCAACTCCTCCTCCCCCCATCTCAGTTGATCAGGATTCTTACCCTTCAACATATCGGTTAAGGGGGTAGCGATTTCAGAAAAGTGTGGGATGAATCGCCTGTAATACCCCACCATACCCAGGAAGCTCCGCCATTGTTTTTTCCGGTTGGGTCTGGGAAATTCTTGGATGCTTTTAACTTTGTTCAACAAAGGACGCACCTCTCCCCGGCCTACGTTATAGCCCAAGTACTTGACCCTATATTGGGCAAAACAACATTTCTTAGGGTTAAGGGTAAGCCCAGCCTCCCGGAAAGCTTGCAGCACTGCCCCTACCCGCTTTAAATGGGTGTTCCAGTCCTCACTGTGGATGACCACATCATCCATATACGCTGCCGCATAGGTCTGATGTGGTCTGAGTACTTGGTCCAGCAAGCGCTGGCAGCTGGCTGCTGCTGAATTGAGGCCGAAAGGCAGCCTTTTAAATTGGTATAAGCCCATGGGAGTACTAAAAGCGGTCTTCGCTTGGGCCTCGTGAGACAGGGGGATTTGCCAGTACCCTTTTGTTAAATCTAGAGTAGTCAGATACTGGGCAGCCCCCAACCTGTCCACTAGCTCCTCTATATATGGCATAGGATAAGCATCCGTTTGGGAGATTGTATTAAGCTGCCTGAAATCAATACAAAATCTCCACTCCCCTTCAGGTTTAGGTACTAACATTACCGGGCTGGACCAAGGACTATGGGACTCCTCAATTACCCCAAAGTCTAACATTTCTTGTACTTGGATAATGACCTCCCTCCTTTTCATCGGGGAGAGTCTATAGGGTTTTTGCCTTACTATCATACCCGGCTTGGTTACTATATCATGCTCTACTAAATGGGTACTCCCCGGACAGGCTGTCAACACATCCTTAAAGCTCTCTAAGAGCCTTCCTATTTCCTTCCTTTTTTCCTGGGGTAACTGGGGGTTAACTCCGGGCTCCCCATGCTTAAAAATCTCCCTTATCTGAGGCCCTAATTCCTCGCCCCCCTTTTCTTCCTCACAGGTTTGATACCCTACCCTAGCTACCCAAGGTTTCATTAGATTAACGTGAAATGTTTGTACCCTACCCCTCTCATTCGCCACCTCATAGGTGAGGGGACCGAGTCTCCTCCTTACGACCCAGGGTCCTTTCCACCGGGAGGAGAACCTATGGGGATCCTCAGAGATTAAGATCAAGACCCTGTCCCCTGGAGAAAATTCCCTCTCCCGGGTCCCTTTGTCATAATGTCCCTTTTGTTGTTCTTAGCTATGTTCTAGTCGGTCTTGGGCATATTCTTGTATTCTATCTAACCTGCCTCTTAGATCATGTAAATACTCCACCATCGTTTGATCGGTTGTTTCGGGGGGCACCCAGTGCTCCTGTACTATATCTAGCATCCCCCTGGGTCGCCTTCCAAACATTAATTCAAAAGGAGAAACTCCTAAGGAGTCTTGCTTCTTCTCCCGGTAGGCATACAACACGAATGGTAAAAGCTGGTCCCACCCGGTCATGTCCGCCCCTAGGGCTTTCTTGAGCATACCCTTTAAGGTCCGATTAAAGCGCTCCACCATCCCATTGGTTTGGGGATGGTAAGCCGCCGTGCGTATATGTTTTATTCCAAAGGCCTCCCATACCTGCCTCAATGTTTGGGACATAAAATTGGACCCCCGGTCCGTCAATACTTCTTGGGGGAAACCTATCTCGCAAAAAATTTTTATGAGCTCCCTAGCGATATTCCTCGCCGAAATATTCCTCAAGGGCAGTGCCCATGGATATCGGGTGGCCATATCCATCACCACTAGCACGTAGAGAAACCCTCTCTGTGACCTTGTCACCGGTCCCACGATATCCATGGCCATTCTCCTTCCAGGTTGTTCTACCCTCGGCAGCGGCATTAAAGGGGCTTTTGGAGGGAACCTGTCAGATACCTTTTGACAGTTGGGACAGGATTTACAGTACTTTTCTACCTCCCCATAAATCCCGGGCCAATAAAATCTGGCCAATATTTGGTTTAGGGTAGCTTGGGAGCCCTTATGCCCCCCCAGGGGATGATCATGGGCCAGCTTTACCACCGGAGAACGGAAAGCCCGGGGAACTACTAGCTGTTTCCCGCCCCCCCGAGTTTTCCCAGCTAGGCACCTTCCTATACAATATATTCCCTTCCACCATGAACCCGGGGCCTGCCTGATCTTCCCCCTGTTGAGCTCTTTCCCACGCATACTCCAGAGTAGGGTCCTTGGCCTGCTCTCGGTGAAATTGTGGAAACTGTTCCCTCAATTCCGCTGGGGCCACCGGCAAGTAACTTTCCCTCTGTACCCTCTGAAGAGCCTCCCTTCTATCCTTCTGTTCCTTTTTTTTTCCCGGCTTTCCCTTTTCTTTCTCTGCCCGGATCTCCCAGGACCTCGCCCTGAAAAGGAAAAATACCCCCTAAGTCTTCCCCTCCCCCCTCTGCCTCACGGTTAGATTGAGCCCTGGTAGTAACCAACACTTTTCTTTCTCCCATACATTCCATAAATTGGGGCCAATCCCTTCCTAAGATCATCTCATGAGGTAATCTGGGCAGAATAGCCACCGCCAACTTTATGTCCCCCAGGGGTCCCTGTAAGTTGACCCTGTGGAGAGCATAAGGCGTCTTAGCCCCATGAATACATTGTATGGACACTTTCCCTTCATAGATCTCCCTCCCCGGGGGTCTCCTCCTCCGTATTTGTTCCCAGAGCCCTCTAGAGATCATGGACTGATCTGCGCCTGAGTCCAACATTGCCGTAATGGGCACCCCCTCCACCTTAACCTGAGTAAGGTACCGGGGCCTACCCCCTTTTTCCACCCGAGAGATCCATCCCTCCCTCCACTGGCAATCCTTTTTTAAATGTCCCGGCTTCCCACATTTGAAGCATACCCGATTCCCAAAAGGGCCAGCCTTTTTACTGGGCCCGGCAACTACTTCGGTCCTCTTACTCCCCGCCGGGGGCTCTGGCTTGCTGAGGGAAACTTTGGGAGGAACCTCTTTCTCCACCACCCGAGTTTTCCCTCCCTCCAGCCCTGGGGTTCCCCACTGCTGGGCCTCTAGGTAGCACTCCAACCCCGCAGTCACCCCCTCCACCGTTTTACACCCCCTCTTTATTAATTCAGCCCTAATTCCTTCGGGCAGACCCTGAAGGAATTGCTCCACCACCAGCTCCTGCAATACCTCTTGCAGGCTGTGTTGCTCGGGCTCTAGCCATTTTTTCACTAAATCCATTAGTTTATTTGCTACGGCTTTAGGGGGGGTCCCCTTTTCCCACTTTGTGGCTCTAAACTTACGTCTGTAAGCTTGGGTACTGAGGCCATATCTATCCTTAATAGCTTCTTTCAGTCTGTCATAATTGGCAGTATCTACTGGGGATAAATCCCTAAAGGCTGCCAAAGCCTCCCCGGACAAAGAGGGCACTAACCTCACAGCCCATTGCTCTCTGGGCCACCCCGCCGCCCCAGCCACCCTCTCAAAGGCCGTCAGAAAATCGTCCACATTGTCTTGTTCTGACAACTTCCCCCAGTTAAGTGTATGTAGTGATACTGGTCCTACCGCTCCTCCTCCACCGATCCTCTGTCCATTAGTTCCGGCTCCCTCCTCACGGGGAGCGGCAGCCCCGCTCTGAAAAAACTCCTGTAGCATGTGCAGTACGGGTTGCTGTTGATCCCGGGCGGCGGTTAGGGAGTCCTCGACTATTTTGGCTGTCAGCTCCTGTTGTTTTTGAAACTGCAGAGTCATCCATCCGAAGATCTCCTTGGGATCCATCTCCACCCACCGGCAACCGCACCTGGGGAAGAAACAACAGAAAACCACCTCCAAGTGCGATTACCCCTTTTGGATGTTGAAAGTCTTATTTTTCCCTTTAATCCCCCCAAGTTAGGCCCACTTACCGGAACCCAAGATGGGTCTGCGCCTTTCTCCGCGTTGGCCCTCACGAGGGCTTCCCCTTCCGTCCGGTCACCGTCTCACCTCCAGCGACAGGTCCTGCAGAAATATCCCACCACTGCCACCACTTGTAGAATGTCTTTTGCTGGTCCCGGCGGTGGAGCCCTGCCCCCACCAGCTAAGAGCTCCTGTTCTTCCTTTTTTTCTTTCTTCAGCAGGTTTTTTTTTTCCCTACAGCTCACTAGAGCCAGGGCTGTGTAAACACAGGTTAATTTACAGCCAGGCCTTTCTCATACCTCTCACTAGAGCCAGGCTTTTCAAAAACACAGCCTCCAAAATATAGCCAGGCTTTTCAACCACAGTCTCCAAAATGTAGCCAGGCTTTTCAAACACAGGCCCAAAATATAGCCAGGCTTTTCAAACACAGTCTCTCAAAATGTAGCCAGGCTTTTCAAACACAGTCTCTCAAAATGTAGCCAGGCTTTTCAAACACAGTCTCAAAATGTAGCCAGGCTTTTCAAACACAGTCTCAAAATATAGCCAGGCTTTTCAAACACAGTCTCTCAAAATGTAGCCAGGCTTTTCAAACACAGTCTCTCAAAATGTAGCCAGGCTTTTCAAACACAGTCTCTCAAAATGTAGCCAGGCTTTTCAAACACAGTCTCTCAAAATGTAGCCAGGCTTTTCAAACACAGTCTCTCAAAATATAGCCAGGCTTTTCAAACACAGTCTCTCAAAATGTAGCCAGGCTTTTCAAACACAGTCTCCAAAATGTAGCCAGGCTTTTCAAACACGGTCTCTCAAAATATAGCCAGGCTTTGCAAACCCTCAAACACAGTCTCAAAATATAGCCAGGTGTCCCGTCCCGGGCTCTTACCTGGCGGCCCGCAGGAGGGAGCGGTAACCAGGGGCGCCCACGGGATCCAGGACGGCGGGATGAGGCTGCCGACAGGGCCGGCGCTGCCGCTGGCTGCTCCGAGGCCGGCGATCCGAGGGAGCAAGCGCCGGCCTCGGAGAAGGAGATCCGCCAGCCAAGATGGCGGCGCCGGCGTCGTCGTCCTCCTCGTTGGAGCAGGACCAGCGAGGCAGCTCCGCCCACTTGCGCCGGATTGGCGCACCAACGGGGAGACTCCGCCCGCCAGACAGGGGGACCAATCCGGGCCCCCTCTGCCTGCCTGGGCGAAGAGGATTGGCTCCAGCTGTTACCAGAGGAAGGACGGGCGGGGGATTTAAACCCCGAGACGGAAGGGATCCAGCGCTTCCGTTTTGTTTGTCAGAAGCCGACACAGGGGTTGCGTCCTGCTAGCCCCCTTCAGAGACTGTGTCTTCCGCTAGCCGTCCTTGCTAGCCAACTCCAGAGACAGTGCTCCTCTTCAGCTAGCCGTCCTGCTAGCCCCCTTCAGAGACTGTGTCTTCCTCTAGCCGTCCTTGCTAGCCAACTCCAGAGACAGTGCTCCTCTTCAGCTAGCCGTCCTGCTAGCCCCCTTCAGAGACTGTGTCTTCCGCTAGCCGTCCTTGCTAGCCAACTCCAGAGACAGTGCTCCTCTTCAGCTAGCCGTCCTGCTAGCCCCCTTCAGAGACTGTGTCTTCCTCTAGCCGTCCTTGCTAGCCAACTCCAGAGACAGTGCTCCTCTTCAGCTAGCCGTCCTGCTAGCCCCCTTCAGAGACTGTGTCTTCCGCTAGCCGTCCTTGCTAGCCAACTCCAGAGACAGTTCTCCTCTTTAGCTAGCCGTCCTGCTAGCCCCCTTCAGAGACTGTGTTTTCAGCTAGCCATCCGGCTAGCCATCTCCAGAGCCTGAATCTCCTTTCGGAGTCCTAGCCACCTCTGCTAGTCCTCCCTTAAAGACTGCGTGCTTACTGTCAGCCAGGTCAGCCGTCACCCCGCGGTTCCAGCAGTCCTGCTGGCCACCTGCAGCTGAGGGCTCAACCCTCGGTGAACGGCGGTCGCCGCGGGTGAAGATTCGGGGTGCTCGGCTGCCCTCTGGGGCCTTGTGGGGCCTCGGGGAACTTGAGGGCTCACCAACCAAGAAACAACAGGGACGCGACAGGAAACGGAAGCCATGAGCTCGCCAACGCAACCTGATCTACGGGACCTGGCCAAGGTACTCCAGCAGCAGCAGGAGCAGCTTAACGCCCTGTCTGGGGCGCTTCAGAACGTATGCTCGCAACTTTCCACGCTTCAGGTACAGAACCAGGCCGCTGCGGTCCAGGGGGCCGCAGCGGCTCCCCGTGTGGGAGGGTTCCGCATGGGACCTCGGTTCCCTGAACCAGCTCGATATGATGGGACCCCCGGAGGCTGTCGGGGGTTCCTCAACCAGTGTAACCTGGCCTTCCGGATGCAACCGGAGGCATTTGCTTCGGACCAAAGTAAGGTGGGCTACATTATGGGCCTCTGCGAAGGGAAGGCCCAGGCCTGGGTGGCCCCCCTAAACGAACAGCAAGACCCCATCTTGGATGATTATAGTGAATTTCAGCGCCGGTTCCGGATGGTGTTCGACCTTCCTGGGAGACCCTCCTCCGTGGCGTCGGAACTGCTGCGGATTCATCAGGGAGAAGGGACGGTGGCCGATTACGCCATCCGGTTTCGGACCTTAGCCACGGAGCTGCGTTGGAATCCGGTGTCCTTGATGGCCATCTTTATGGAAGGCTTACAAGAACGGATCAAGGACGAATTGGCTGGACGGGAGGTCCCAGGACAATTGGATGCCCTCATCTCGCTCTGTATACAAGTAGACACCCAGTTCCAGGAGCGAGCCAGAGCCCGGGCGGAGCGGCAGAAGTGGGCGCGAGGGACGTCCCGGATGGGCAAAGGGCCATCCTCTCGCCAGGGGAACCGGGACCCCACGGAGCCCGGGAAAGAGCCGATGGTGATGGGCCGTCAACGGCTGGCTCCCTCCGACAGACAGAAACGCCTGTCGAACGGACTGTGCCTCTATTGTGGTGAGGCTGGTCATTTCATCCGGACTTGTCCCGTCCGGCCGGGAAATGCTCCCCCCAAGGCACCCTGAGGGGAGGGTTCTTGGGGCACTCCGCTCCCCTACCGGACTCCTTGATAACCCTGCCAGTAATGTTACGGTGGCAAGAGGCCACGATCCAGACCCGGGCCCTGGTGGACTCGGGGTCCGGGGGCAACTTTATCGGACTCGAACTGCTGCAGCAAATGGGCTGGCCTACGCTCCCGCGGCGGCCGGCGCTGCGAATAACCTCCATCCAGGGAACTACCCTTCCCCAGCCGGTCACGGAGATCACCCCCGTGTTGGGATTACAGGTGGGGGAGGATCACCGGGAGGAGGTCCAATTCCTAGTGCTATCCCGGACCATCCACCCGGTGGTCCTGGGGCCGCCGTGGCTACGGTGCCACAACCCTATTATCGACTGGCCTGGGGGAAGGATTCAAGCTTGGGGTAGTCCCTGTCAGCAGACCTGTTGTAAGGGCCGGGCTGGCAGCTGCCCTGCCTTAAATACACAGCCCGGTGAGGGACGGGTAGAGTTGGGCTCGCTGCCTATGGATTATAGAGACTTTGCAGATGTGTTTAATCCCAAGGAAGCGGAGGTGCTACCGCCTCATCGGTCTTTTGACTGTGCCATTAATCTGAAGGCGGAAACTGTGCCCCCTCGGGGCCGACTGTACACTCTGTCCCGAGGAGAGTCCAAGGTAATGCAAGAATACATCCGGGAGAACCTGCGGAGAGGGTTCATCCGGCCCTCTACGTCTCCAGCGGGGGCGGGATTCTTTTTTGTTACCAAGAAGGATGGGTCCCTGAGGCCCTGTATTGACTATCGGGGATTAAATGCCATCACCGTGAAAGATCGTTTTCCTCTCCCGCTCATCCCCGAGCTCTTTGACAGGTTGCAAGGAGCGCAGATATTCACTAAATTGGATTTGCGGGGGGCCTACAACTTGGTTCGAATCCGGTCAGGGGACGAATGGAAAACGGCTTTTAACACCCACGAGGGACATTTTGAATATCGGGTGATGCCGTTCGGCCTATGTAATGCCCCTGCGGTGTTTCAACGTCTTATCAACTACGTGTTAGAGGATTTGCTGAACTCCACGGTGATTGTATACCTGGATGACATTCTGGTTTACTCTAAGGACCCCGCGGAGCATACGGGCCACGTCCGCGCTGTGTTGTACCGGTTAAGACAAGCCCGTCTATTCGCTAAACTCAGTAAATGCACTTTCCATCAGCGGTCATTACCCTTTTTAGGACATATTCTGTTACCCGGGGGCCTACAGATGGAGCCAGACAAACTCCGGGCAATTCGAGAGTGGCCACAACCGTTGGGATTGAAGGCACTGCAACGGTTCCTGGGGTTCGCAAATTACTATCGCCAGTTTATCCCTCAGTATTCCCAACTGACAGCGCCACTGACGGCGCTCACCCAAAAGAACGCGAAGGTCCGGGATTGGCCGCCAGAGGCGCAAGCGGCCTTTCGTCAGGTAAAGGAGGCCTTCGAGTCAGCGTCCATCCTGCTGGCCCCCGATCCCGAGAAACCATTTATTGTAGAAGTGGACGCGTCCGCCTTGGGGGCCGGGGCGGTCCTCTCTCAAGTCAACCCCGGAGGCCTGCGTCAACCGTGCTCATTCTTCTCACGAAAATTCTCCCCAGCAGAACGGAATTATACGGTAGGGGATAGAGAACTCTTGGCCCTGAAATTAGCCCTGCAGGAATGGAGGCACCTGCTGGAGGGAGCGGAGCACCGATTTACGGTAATCACTGATCACAAGAACCTCCTATACCTCCAAGAGGCTCAGCGGTTAAACCCCCGACAGGCCCGATGGTCGTTATTCTTTGCCAGGTTTCACTTTCAGTTAGTATTCTGGGCGGCGTCTCAGAATACCCCAGCGGACTCACTCTCCCGAGCATTTGAAGCTCCTGAAGAGACTAAGGAGGTCCATCCTATGTTAAATCCCGCATGTCTCAGTGCGGCTACAGGGGAAGTTGCGCCGACTAAGGAGTTCGTGTCGGCCGCCGACCGAAAAAGAATAATGCAATGGGGGCACTCATCTAGATGGGCCGGGCACTTCGGGTATCAAAAAACCCTCCGGTTCATCGCAAGACAGTACCAATGGCCGCAAATGAGGCGGGATGTTCTCCAATTTGTTACCTCGTGCCCTGTATGTGCACGGACCAAGCCATTAACAGGGCCCCCCGTGGGGGACCTGCAACCACTGCCCGTACCGACCATTCCCTGGACGGAGTTATCCATGGATTTCATCACCGACCTACCCCGCTCCCAGGGCCATACTGTGATTTGGGTTGTGGTAGACCGTTTCTCTAAAATGGCTCACTTTGTTCCATTATCGAGCCTTCCTTCGGCGGCCTCTCTAGCCCAGGCTTTCATTCAACACATTTTTCGGCTACATGGGCTGCCCAGTCGGATCGTCAGTGACCGGGGACCCCAATTTACCTCACGCTTCTGGAGAGCCTTGTGCACGGCTTTGGGAGTAGAGACTCATTTTTCATCCGCCTACCATCCCCAAACCAACGGCATGGTCGAGAGGATTAACCAAACATTGAAAGGATTCTTGCGGGCATTTGTCAACCAACGACAAGATAACTGGGCCTCTCTGCTTCCATGGGCCGAGTTTGCTTATAACCAGAGTGACCATTCATCCTCAGGACACTCCCCGTTCTTCTTGGTATACGGACGACATCCTCGGCTTCCAGGGCCGTTCCCTTCGACAGCGGTAACCCCTGTGGGGGACCAAACCCTGGCGGATCTGCAGAAGGTCTGGGGGATGGCTAGGGAGCAACTACAGAAGACCGTTGCCCAAGATAAGGTCTTTGCCGATCGCCACCGGCGACCCGCCCCAGTGCTCCAGCCGGGGCAGAAGGTATGGTTAAGCACTAAGTACCTGAGGCTCTGGGTGCCCTCCCGGAAACTGGGACCTCGGTATGCTGGACCTTTTGCTATCCAAGAACGAATTGGACCAGTCACGTACCGATTGCGGTTACCAAGGACCCTGCGAGTGCACAACGCCTTTCATATCTCCCTATTGAAGAGATTTCGGGGGTCCAAGTGGCACCCTCACCCATCCGAAGAGGAAGCTCTCGAGGTTACTCCTGATCCGGAGTATGAAGTAGAAGAGGTCCTCGACTCTAAAAGGCGGCGGGGAAGGCTGTATTATTTGTTATCATGGAAATATTTCGGTCCCGAAGACAACTCCTGGGAACCCGCTGCTAATGTACATGCTCCAGAGTTGGTTAAAGCCTTCCACGCCCGATATCCGTCCAAACCCGGGCCCCGGGAGAAGGGGGCATCCGGGGAGGATACTGTCCCGTCCCGGGCTCTTACCTGGCGGCCCGCAGGAGGGAGCGGTAACCAGGGGCGCCCACGGGATCCGGGACGGCGGGATGAGGCTGCCGACAGGGCCGGCGCTGCCGCTGGCTGCTCCGAGGCCGGCGATCCGAGGGAGCAAGCGCCGGCCTCGGAGAAGGAGATCCGCCGGCCAAGATGGCGGCGCCGGCGTCGTCGTCCTCCTCGTTGGAGCAGGACCAGCGAGGCAGCTCCGCCCACTTGCGCCGGATTGGCGCACCAACGGGGAGACTCCGCCCGCCAGACAGGGGGACCAATCCGGGCCCCCTCTGCCTGCCTGGGCGAAGAGGATTGGCTCCAGCTGTTACCAGAGGAAGGACGGGCGGGGGATTTAAACCCCGAGACGGAAGGGATCCAGCGCTTCCGTTTTGTTTGTCAGAAGCCGACACAGGGGTTGCGTCCTGCTAGCCCCCTTCAGAGACTGTGTCTTCCGCTAGCCGTCCTTGCTAGCCAACTCCAGAGACAGTGCTCCTCTTCAGCTAGCCGTCCTGCTAGCCCCCTTCAGAGACTGTGTCTTCCTCTAGCCGTCCTTGCTAGCCAACTCCAGAGACAGTGCTCCTCTTCAGCTAGCCGTCCTGCTAGCCCCCTTCAGAGACTGTGTCTTCCGCTAGCCGTCCTTGCTAGCCAACTCCAGAGACAGTGCTCCTCTTCAGCTAGCCGTCCTGCTAGCCCCCTTCAGAGACTGTGTCTTCCTCTAGCCGTCCTTGCTAGCCAACTCCAGAGACAGTGCTCCTCTTCAGCTAGCCGTCCTGCTAGCCCCCTTCAGAGACTGTGTCTTCCGCTAGCCGTCCTTGCTAGCCAACTCCAGAGACAGTTCTCCTCTTTAGCTAGCCGTCCTGCTAGCCCCCTTCAGAGACTGTGTTTTCAGCTAGCCATCCGGCTAGCCATCTCCAGAGCCTGAATCTCCTTTCGGAGTCCTAGCCGCCTCTGCTAGTCCTCCCTTAAAGACTGCGTGCTTACTGTCAGCCAGGTCAGCCGTCACCCCGCGGTTCCAGCAGTCCTGCTGGCCGCCTGCAGCTGAGGGCTCAACCCTCGGTGAACGGCGGTCGCCGCGGGTGAAGATTCGGGGTGCTCGGCTGCCCTCTGGGGCCTTGTGGGGCCTCGGGGAACTTGAGGGCTCACCAACCAAGAAACAACAGGGACGCGACACCAGGCTTTTCAACACAATCCCAATTGCAGCACTGCTTTTCCAAATACAGCCCTACTTGCAGTAAGGCTCTTTTAAACACAGTCCCAATTGCAGCACTGCTTTTCCACATACAGCCCTACTTGCAGTAAGGCTCTTTTAAACACAGTCCCAATCGCATTCAGGCTTTGTGCGGGGTCAAAGCCTCGGGTCCCACCCTCTTGGTCAGCCTTATTCTCCTGACCTCCTCCCGCTTGACCCGGGCAGCCCACTATACCTCATGCTCAGACTGAGTCAGAGCCAACAGTTCCATGGGTTCCTCTGGTACATCCTCTGGTTCTCCTTGTTCCATCTCCTCTGGCTCATCTCCCCCTCCCTCCTCAGGAGCCCAGTCCATTTTCTCCTCTCCCCCCCCCTCTTGCAGCTGATTCCCTTTTTCCTCATTAACCGGGCTCTGGGGCTTTTCTTTCCCCGCCCACTTATTCCACCACCTTTTCCACCAAGGTGGAGCCTCATCTTTCTCCCTTTTTGGTTGGCCCCCTTCTGGAGCTTCTCGGATGTGCACCCTATTTCTCCTCTTTACTAGGTGCTCTCCTGGGGCTTTCTGGGACTTGTAGTTTTCTACCCTTATGTCCCTCTTGGGCAGGATCGGACCCTCCCCAGTATCTTCTTTCCTTTTTTGGTAGCTGGGGTTCCTCCCCAGCCTATTTCTTCCTGCATGCTCCTTACCATACTCCTTACAATATGTACTAGCTGATAGTGGAGTGGAGGAGTGGCCTAGTGGTTAGAGCACCGGTCTTGCAATCCAGAGGTGGCCAGTTCAAATCCCACTGCTGCTACTTGTGATCTTGGGCAAGTCACTTAACCCTCCATTGCCTCAGGTGCAAACTTAGATTGTGAGCCCTCCTGGGACAGAGTAATATCCAGTGCACCTGAATGTAACTCACCTTGACCTACTACTGAAAAAGGTGTGAACAAAATCCAAATACATGCACAGAAAAATGCTATTGTCCTGATATCATGAGGACATGTATTGCAGCATTTTTTCTTCAGACCCTCTGAACGATTGCACAGTGACCCAAGCAGATGAGCATGTACTGGAAGACCTATATATATGTTCAGATTGTACCCTATTCAGGCAAAGCTTTCCACATGCAAGGTTTAAGAGTGGGTACACACTGCAGCGGTTCCAGGCGTGATTCACAGAACAGTCTGTCTATCCTGGCACATCGGTAGGTATGAGTTCAGTAGGAGGCCTGCATTGCTAAATTGTAATGCTTGCCACTACTTGTTTCACACAATGTGGAAGGCAGTGTACAAACTATAAACTCACATCATTTATAAGATACCACACCGTACCTTCAGAGTGTAGGTACATTCTGCAACTGTTTTATACCACACCCCTTTCTCAAGATGTTAAATAAGCTGACAAACATTGGATAAGCAATAGATAACACCATCAGAAAATGACACAGATCACTGAGGAATGCCATTTTCCAGGAGCCTGGGAAAAACCTCTATAAGTGAGATGACGCACCTTTCACTTAGCCATGTACAGCATGTACCCCCAACACTATCAAAGAGACACATTCCCATTACTCATTGGCATGCCAGTTCAGGGTTGTTAACAACCGTTGCATAATGCATTTTGGGACAAGCACTGAAAAGAGCTGACTTTGGATGAGAGACTCAAAACCACTGAAATGCCAAGTAACCCATGTCCTGGTTGAAAATGTTTTGGCCCATCCTGCTGTTAAGGTGCCATCTCAATTGATTGATACCCATTGAGCTCTGTACCATTAGTCTCATCATGCTTCTGGATGGGCTGATTCAAAAACATGGAGTGTGACTCAAAGTGCAGGCGCAATTGTGTAACTTAGCATCTCTGAAACCCCTGCAGGTTTATAGAACTCCATGTCAATGCCGCGAGATCCTCATACAATGCCATTAATGCTGAAGAGCTCAGTCGGTACAGGGCAACAACCTGAGACTCTGGCTGCCCTTCTAAGATGGTACAGATGTGGAACGTCCTAGGGCGCCGGGACTGTACCTCCCACCTACAAGGATAGCGCTGCCTCTACACCGGTTGCTGCTCCTGTTCCTGCTGTGGTGGGTTCTCCTGCAACACCTGTTCCTGTACCTGTAGGTAGAGCCATTTCCATCATTGGCGTGTTCTCCTGCGTGCTAATTACCAGAGGTGTACCACTGCAAAAAATACACCAAGTCTACCTATTTTGCAGGTGTTAAGACCATCCATGTGTAACCCTGGTCTCAGCACACACTCACAGTTCAGGCACCAGCTAGCTCGTCACGAATCAGGGGCACCCAAGACTAGGGCCACACAGTTTACAGACAGGGAGGTTGATCTCTCTTTAACTTCTGACTTACTGAGCTGGGCGCGGGCCGGGGCCAGATAAAAATCTGGAAGACCATAGGGTTTTGAGCTGGGGCTTTATTTCTCTTTTACGCTCTGTTCTCTTTCCTTTGCCAGTCTGTAAGTAAATAAATTTCACTCTCACTCAAAGAAAAGACTCCAGTCCCGAGAGTTATGCAAAATAAACAAAGCTTTACTGAATATTCTGTAACAGGCAGTTCAAATCTTCTTTTATAAAACAATTTGTAATCTAACTTGATATAAGATGCAGACTATAAAAACAGAGCCAAACTTAGGGATATGGTCTATCTTCTCAAATTGAATTTATAATCCTACAGTATGAACATATTTACAGCTCCTTCTGTCCATACCCATCCCTTCTGGGTGAAACAACCCAAGGCTGTGCCTGTAGCACATGTGCAACAAGCAGATATTCCTGTGGATCAGACCTCCCTGTCGGTCCACACCCTTCAATAAGCATACTTCCCCAGGCTACCACCTTTGGCTCCGAACAGCTCTTTACTATTCGTGCTCACAGGCTGGGATCCCCTATTTCCCACCTAGAGTACTCCTCTTTCTCACGCTAAATGCTGGGATTTGCAGAAACCACCTCTTTTGGTCAGCCTTAGATTTTTGAACCCATCCAGGACTCCCCCTCTCCTCCTAGGGTCCCAGCAGGGGGACAGGCAACCAAAGATCTCGGGTACTGCCCAACAACTTTATTTATTAATTCCCTCCCCTACTGTCATTCAACAACTTGAAGCATTTTCCTCTGCAACTTACCCAGGAACCCACCCCATTGGGCTGGATCCTTTACCACCCACAACCTCAGAACTCTCCCCTCAGAAACTCTGGAAAGTTCTTTCATGATCTTTTGGTAATCCCTGTTATAATGGGGAATTACGCATGGTTGAATTCAAGTATTGATATGCAGGGCCGCCGAGAGACTGGGCAGGGCCCAGGGCAAGGCTGCACCCGTGGCCCCGCCCCATGCCCCCGAGGTCGTCGCCGCCGCAGTCCCCACCCGCCCCCCTCTGTCCGCCACCGGGACGGGCCCCCTGCATTGAAATCATCACAGCGCCTCACCTGTCACCTCGCTCCGTGACTGAAAGCAGCAGATCGGATTTGCCTTCCTTCAGGCTGTCCCTCCCCGTGTCCTGCCCTCATCTGATGTAACTTCCGTGAGGGCGGGACACAGGGAGGGAGGGCCCAAAGGGAGGCGAATTCAATCTGCCGCTGCTGCGCTTTCAGTCACAGAGGTGATAGGTGAGGCGCTGTGATGATTTAAATGTGGGGGGCCCGGCCCGGTGGCGATCGGGGACTGCGGCACTGGGCCCCCCTTGGAGGCCCGAGCCCAGGGAATTTTGCCCCCCCTGCCCCGCCTCTTGGCAGCCCTGTTGATATGAAGACCCAGAGAAAGAGGAGATTGAGGAAAAGAGGGAAATTCGAAGATGTGGTGAGGAGGGAAGACTGGAGATAGGGGAAGATCTTGGAAGGGAGGTTTGGGGAACTTGGAGAAACAAGAATGGAAGATGCACCATCTCTGGTTCCAACCATTCTTCCCATTCCCAGTCCCAGGGCCAGTACAAGGGCATTTGGCACCCTAGGCAAACCTTCAGTCATACAACCTCCCCTGAGAGTTTGAAAATGAAACTAATAATCATGATCTTATCATCATGACCCTTCTCACAACAATCCTGTACAAATGTATAATTGGACATCATACTTTTAAATATTAAACTTTGCTTTGTATAGATGTGTGTGCCCACTCTCACTGCAGGTAAGAAGATCGTGCTGTTGGTTCTTTCAGTTAGTGAAGCTGTCAAGACCTATTGCTTTGCCTT
This sequence comes from Microcaecilia unicolor, assembly GCF_901765095.1. Classification (NCBI taxonomy): domain Eukaryota; kingdom Metazoa; phylum Chordata; class Amphibia; order Gymnophiona; family Siphonopidae; genus Microcaecilia; species Microcaecilia unicolor. The sequence goes on from NC_044036.1 coordinate 51,885,364, forward strand.
GATGGCTGCTGCTCTTTCCTATCCTTCATAAGCTGCCACCCTAGGTGATTTCCTAGACTTCCTAATGGTTGAGCTGGCCCTGCCCAGTCCTCACCCCCTCCCCATCTCAGTCCTCGTTCTCTTCTCTCCCCACCCCCTAGTCCAGGGGTCCTCAAATTCAGTCCTTGAGGTCCACAACCCTGTCTCGTTTTCAGGATTTCCATAATCAATATGGATGAGATTTGCAAACAGTGAAAGCAGTGAATGCAAATATATCTCATACATATTCACTTAGCGGTAAGGACTCACATGTTAGCAGCAATCATCAGCATGAGTATAATGCTGATTACCACCTGGTTAGCACCACATGCCGGAATTTTCTGGTGTGTAGTGGTGTACTGCAATGGATTTATAACCTGTTTCATTGACACAGACTACTCAATAATTACTATGGATTCTTTTGGATTTATATTAGGTAAATGAGACTTTTATTAGAGGTGCTAAAAACTACAATGATTAAGCTATATACACACAACGATTAGCTATATAACTAAAAAGAAACAATACCTATCTATAGACAATCATTACCTCACTGGTCTCTACATCTAAGCAATGTTAAGAGTTCCTAAACCAGGAAAAGAAGCAATAAAACAATCATCACTGGTCCTTACATCATCCAGGCTCTTATCATCAGCTGGGGGGGGCCCTGTTCACAGCGAAAGTCAGGCGTTTCTTTGACCAGGAAACATGGTTCTCTGCGCAGTTTGTACGTTACTGTCAGGCTTCTACCCTGGAAGCACTGGGTTGTGAGCCCTTGGACCACTACCGTGGAGCGGCAGTGGCAGGCAAGGTCACCTTCAAAGCAGAGATGAGGCAAGGCTGGACTGGAACCCCGGACTGGAGTTCTGCACTGGAATACACAGGCCTGGAACGCACCGGACGGGTGCGCACTGGACGGGAACCTACTGGACTGGGACACACTGTAGTGGAGCCCACTGGACTGGAACACACGGGACTGAAACCCGCTGGACAGGAACACACTGGACCTAGGCTTCACCTGCACTTAGCTACCATTCCCCGAGGGTTGAGCCCTCAGGTTCGGGCAGCCGGTAGGGCTTACAGGAAAACCGGAACTGGAACTAGCAAGCAGGAACAACAGGAATCAGGATACAGAATAATCACCCAGGAAATACACACTAGCTAGACAGAGACAGGATACACTCAGGATATACGTTAGCTAGGCAGAGCGGAAAACCGGGTAAACACTAGCTAAGCAGAAACAGGCTTAAGGGTTGACACACAAGCTGGGCAAAGCAGGGCTCAGGGTAAAGAGAGAAAACCAGGAATAACAGGCCAAGGGTATTGGGCTAAAGCTACAGCACCTCCACACACAGCCAGAGAAATAAACCCAGGCTGTAGCTGAGTATCTCCAAACCCAGGCTGAGAACAAACAAAGACTGAGGCTACAAACACTGAGGAAAGCACTAGAAAGACTAGCAGTCCCCAGACACTCAAACAGAGAGGCAGAGCCCACCCAGAAGGACTAGCAGTCCACAGGTACAGAAAGCAGATGGGTAGGAACCCAGAGACAGGCTTAGTAGCAGCGTAACAGAACTCTCACTAACCTGCTGACCTTTAGGCATGACACCATGCAAAGGCCCTGAATGCAAGCACAGCGCTTCCTTATGAAGGCTCTCACTGATGAGTCACCACCAGCAAGACAGAAGCACTGACCCCAAAGAGAGGCTTGACACACATAGGAAGTGAGCCCACAGGAAAAACAAGCAGGAGCCATCTTGGAAGCTGGCATAGAGCCGGTGGCAGCCATCTTAGATGCTGGCTCCCTAGAGAGGCAGAGCCCACACAGGTGAGGTCTAGTGGAGCAATCAGCACACAAAGCCAGAGCCAACACTAACACAAAGACAGACAGAAGCCAGCAGAGCTGCTGACCCCCAGAAAGAAGGTAAGGCTGAGGGTGGTCACGGCCACAGACGTGACAGTTACTCTCAGATGAGCTCCCAATTTCACTGAAAGAAACTCCCCTTTTTATAAGACTTAGAACTCATGTTCAGAGCTAAGGAAAATTACAGGAATGTACATAAGGATGCAGTCACATGCTTACGGCTCAAGTAAACAAACCACTGGCCAGGTGGCTCATCTCCTGAACTCCAACCACATCCTGTTTCCCTCCTGCACAAACTGACTTCAGAAACCTGCCGTATCTTCTATATTCCAATTTGTTTTACAGACCCCGAATGCACTGGTAGGTCAAGGCAGAGTTGAAAAACAATCTTTAAAATTCACTTCCACTACAAGTGGGCATGTAAAAAATGAAATTACCACCTGGGCCACACGGTAGCCAGGCAGTAGTTCCGAATTGACATGTGTTGGGCACAAGTAGGCACCTACGCAGCTTAGTGAAGAGGCCCCTTAATGTCCTTTGTCAGATGTGAAAACAGAAGAGTGCCGGCATCTTGTTTATCATTATGTTTGTCAGAAATGAGAGTTGTCCAATCCATGTGTTTGGCTGTGTTGTACCTGACCATGATACAATTTGCTGGGTAACCTCGTTCTTCAAATCTCCCAGTCATATTTGCAGCTTGGGTCTCAAATTCAACACAGGAGGAGCATAATCTGCAAAGACGGAGAAACTGGCTTGTTGGAATGTTGTCCATGAGGCTCTGATAATGAAAAAATGTATTCCTGTTGGTGGGTTTTCTGTAAATGGTAGTTTCAAAGTGATCACCATGTTTTTGATTATTATGTCCAAAAAGGCAATCTCTATAAAACCACCTATCATCTGAAATCTAAAATTTCTTATCACACTGAGTCAACAAAAAGAAAAAATCCTGAAATTGCTGATGATCCCCTTACCAAAGTACAAAAAGAAAATCTTTGCTAAAAAATGGATGATTTTGTAGAAATCACTCTTCAAATTCATTAACATAGAGGTTTGCTATATCTGGAGCCATAGTGGCACACATTACCATACCCTTGATCTGTTGAAAGAAATGTCCAACAAATTTGAAATAATTTCTTGTCAAGGTCAAACTGACCAATTCTACAATAAATTCAGTAGGGATTATGCTGTCACCTCTTTTGTTTAGAGTGAACCATATAATAGAAATTGCTTCGAACTGTGGAATGTTGGTGTAGTCATTAAAAAAGCAGTAAGGTCTCTCCTAATAATGTTAAGATGTTAATAATATGTGTAACATCATGAGGATTTCAGAAGCAGTTTGTGTTGTCTGAATTCTCCATGCTGTGCACAGTTCATTCAATGTTAGTGTTTCTATTGCTGGCCAATGCAACCCTGACAGCCAGTAAGAAGAGGCAGCTTGCATTTTGCTGGACTTTTCTCTCGAAAACACTAATTTCACCAGTAATTACTGTTTTCTCTTGGTTTTACAGAGTACTGTGATTATGGTGTGGTTGGTTGTGTACAATAAAAACTGGAAAGAAAAATAAAGCATTTACAAAACCCCATATAAACAATATTTTGCATTGTTTCTGTTTATCAGTAAAGTTTATTTTCGGGTAGTGGGTTGGTCTCCACTCTGGAGGCTAGCAATATTTAAAGGTAATAATGAAGGAGTCTTCCAAATAGGAGACACCTGAGTGTGAATAGATTTTTAATAAATATAGCTACTTGGTTTATTTATTTTATTTATATATTAGGATTTATTTACCACCTTTTTGAAGGAATTCAACTCAAGGCGGTGTACAGTAAGAATAGATCAAACATGAGCACTAGACAATTACAGCAGTAAAATATTCAAAAACAATACAAAGTATGGCATGGTATACTATTTACAATGGTACTAAGATAACTCTGGGGGTAAACACAACGTTCTGGTTTCAAAATTATGCTTCCATATACACACAGGAGAAACCGTTGTACAATACTTGAGTTACTTATTTTTTATCTAGTTTTAATAATTGCTGTGAATAACACATCAAAAAGGTGATAGCATAAAGCTAATGCTGTTAAGAGTGCTCAGTAAAAACATGCTGCTACGGCTGGGCTGCTAAAAAGCAACATGAAGTAGTCAAACATCATTGCACCCCTGCCCTACCTACCGCCACTTTGCTCATAATCAATAATCTTGGCAGTCACACACATATCATTAAGATCTCTATGATATGTAAACAAAATTTTTTTTTACTTAGCTTAGGGCTAGAGTGAGTAGAGCTAGAGTAGGTGTTGTGCTCTTCAGCAGTACTATAGCTTTCACTGATGTAGTCCGTGCTCGTGTTCATGCTCGTGTTTCTTTTATAAAAATCTTTCCATCTTTAATCAAATATCAGTCAGTTCACTTCCTAGATCCATATTCATTCCCAACACAACATGTGTTTCACTCTTAAAGCGTCCTCAGGAGAACTCATAAGATGATCAGGTGCTCAATCACATCGAACTGAAAGATCCAATATATAGACCATTAGCCTGCTATACTCTTGCAACAAATGTGAACTTCAATATAAATAGCAGACTCTTAAAGTCTAAAACATTGTGCTAATTAAATATATTGTCAAAGTCTCATGGCCTACCTGAAAGGTACGCCGTCTTGGTCTCCTGTGGCCAGCAGAAAAACGCTGACGCCTGCGCACTGATTAAGTAGATGAACAAAGAGTGACGTCACCGACATGTCATCCGTATAACCACTCTATCTCACGATTCAAGCCCTTCGGGACAACTGTGTCCCAGTAGAAAATAAATCTTTGTTCCCTCCGTTTTAATATCTTGGCTGCATCACCACCGTGAGGAAGCTTAATTTGTTTCAGTACAAGATATTTTAAATCTGAGATCTCATGACGTAGAGCAGTCCAGTGCTCTACTAAAGGAGCTTCCCGTTCTGAAGGCGCAAGTTGCTAATGTGTTCTGCTATGCGCTGCTTGATCTTCCGTGTAGTAAAACCAATATACCATTTGTTGCATGGACAAGTGATCCCATACACCACTTGAGTCGACTCACAACTAGTTATAGTGGAAAAGTGAAAAGGTCTACCTGTTTTAGGATGGATCACCCGATCAGTTTGCCAAACATATTGGCAATACACACATCGCATACATGTCCCCCTTTTCCTGCTGTCAAAATTTCTCTTGAATGGGACCTTGATCGTAATAATTCCCCCATATTCCTGGATCTAGTGTTAGCAAAAAGCGGATAATCCTTGAATTGTAACAAGGATAGCATTGGCCAGTGTTGTTTAATGATCTCACGGACATGACATGAGCTGTTCTTGTTGAATGGGGTAAAATGCATGTAAATCTTTCTTGTCTTCTCCTAAGGTGATTGCCCTGAGGGTTCAAGAGCCATTGTTGATGAGTATTCAAGGCTCGCTTCCAGGATGTTTTTAATAATTTAGGAGGGTTACCACGAGCGCTGAACCTGTTATACATGTGTTTAGCTTCCCGTCTGAAATTATCAGTCGTCCCGCATAGCTCGGAGCAGGCATTAGGGTTTTTGAAGAGAGAATGTCTTATGATTCTTTCTTTAACATCTGCCAGTTTTTCTTTAATTTTGAAGCAGGAAGCCCGTGCAAGCCCCTAAACCAGTAGTGAGAAACAAATGTTTCCAAGTCCGAGTAAAGCCAGAAGTGAAAGCACACATTGGCGCCTGTTCCCTGCATTTAAATATAAGCCTTCCAAGTAAAAAAAAATTGAAGCACCTATATTTAAAGGCATAGAATCAGACGCCAATGTGTGCTTCACATTTGGTTTTGCCTGGTACATGCACACAGGAACTGAGCTTATTGCGAAACTCTTCTGCACGTGTGCCAAACACGTTCTCCCCCTTGCTTTTGCTGTTACAGTGTGCATCTAATCTGAATATCATTTCCTTTGAGCATTGGTGAGCTAGTTTTCTGCACTATTCCAGCAGTATGCTTTCTGCACTGTTGGTTTACTGCAGGAGTTCTGAGCATCAGTCTGTCAGACTATCTGCAGTGTTACCCAGGCACCCTGCCACTTCCAACAATAGCAGGTAGGAGGAGTAAAGAACTATTTGTACCATCTGATAACATCACTGTACAGCCACCATGTTTATGTTCTAGGGTTACCATATTTTGTCCTCTCAAAAAGAGGACACATGCCTCTCCCCCTGCCCCACCCATGCCCCGCTCCTTTCACATCCTCACCCATCCCCTGTCACATATTCCCCTCCCCTCCCCCGGGTCACATATTCCCCTCCCCTGCCTCCCCTGTCACCTCCCCTCCCCCTTACTTACTATCTACTGCCTTGGTGGTCTAGTGACCTCTTCAGGGCAGGAAAGAGCCGCTTCAAACTCTCGGTGGCCATTTTGAATCCCGAGACCATCACAGCAACAGGATACAGGGCAAGAGCAGCGTTCTGGGCAGGAAAGAGGGGGCTCTTTCCTGCCCCGAAGAGGTCACTAGACCACCAGGGCAATAGATAGTAAGTAAGGGAAGATGAGGGTAGGATAGGCCCGCTGCTCGCCCGTTTGTCCAGAAATCCAGACAAACGGACCGACTGGCAAAACCTGTCTTGACGCCCGGACATATCCTCAAAAAGAGGACATGTCCGGATAAATCCGGACATATGTAGTAACCCTAGGCCCGACCATTAGGCCACCTGAAGTGGAGGCCTCAGACGGCAATCTTCAGGAGTGGCATCTGGGGGGGGGGGGGGGCAGCTTTGTGATGTTTTACCTCATCAGGGTGACTTTCCAAACCAGGCAGCAGCAGCAGCGATTCCCATACGCTGCCCTGCTGCCACCAGCCAGGGTCGGTCTTAGCAATTGCGGGGCCCTGTGCAGACCAATTTGGTGGGGCCCCATCTTAGCCCCACCCCTGCCCCGCCCCACCCCAGCTCCACCCTATTGATAAGATTATTCAATGTTTAGAAATTTTTTAATTTATGAAATTTCAAATAAAGACAAATGAAGCTAAACTTGTACAGAAAAACTGATTGAAATAATAAGCACAATGCTATCATGAAACCCCCCTCCCAAGAAATTATTCAGTTCAAGTCCACTATAATTAGTAGTTCCAATTCTCATAACCCGGGGGGGTCAGAGGTGCGGACACACAATCTCTCCACTGCAAAACACTATACACAAACTTGTGCAAAAACACACTCATAACCTTACCAAACCATAACAGCACTAATTCTAAGGACAGGATGAGCTACAACCTTATACATGGAAAGGCAGAACTGTAATTACACCAGGCTCTAAAACACTAATACACTACCTTGTGAAAAAAAAAAAGGGCTGCAAATACTACACGCTAGCAGGATACTGCACCTTGATCATACATGAAAAACACATGACACAACAGATATGAAGGCAAAATACTGAACTGGAAAGTTACCTCAAGAAGTCAGACTCAGCATGCAGCAATACTAGAAAAATTGAAACTTACATGCAAAATATCACAGATGCACACTTCCAAAAGCTGACATATTCCAATTAATAAATTCTGAATAAAATACTTTTTTTCTACCTTTGTTGTCTTCTGTTTTATGCAGTGTCTTCTTTCCATTTGATATTTTTTCTCTCACCATGTCCACCATCCTCCTGTTTCCTGTCTACCATCTGTAGCCCTGTCCCTATCCTTTCTCCAGTTTCAGCATCTGCCTCAAAGTGTTCCGATCCAGCCCTTAAATTCAGCAATTTTCCCTCCATCCATATCCAGCATTTCTCCTCACTCCCCTCCATCCATGTGCATCTACTTTCCTCCCCTCTCCTACATCCATGTCCAGCATTTCTCCTCTCTCCCTTCCCCTCCATCTATATGCATCTCCTTCTTTTGTCTTTCCTTCCCTCCATTCCTGCCCAACATTTCTCCTCTCTCCCCTGCCCTCCCCTCCATGTCCAGCAATTTCTCCTCTCTCCCTGGGCCCTGGCCTCCCATCCATGTCCATCCTTGTCAATGCCATCCTTGTCAATGCTCCTTTCTCCACATCCCTCCTGCTCCCATGTCCACCTGCCCGCCCTATTCTCTCTTCTAGTTCAACTATTTAGATTTACCTCGCTCCGCCTCCGACGTCTGCGCAGCATCAGTGAAAACGAGCCCTGCCTGTCTGACGTGTCACCACCAGCCTTCCCTTCGCTCGTTCGTTCCCTCAGTGCCCCGCCTTCTTCTGACATCATTTCCTCGAGGGTGGGACACAAAGGGAACGAACGAGCGAAGGGAAGGCTGGTGGAGAGACGTCAGACAGGCAGCGCTCGCTTTCACTGATGCTGTGCAGACGTCAGAGGCGGAGCAAGGTAAATTTAAAGCACTGGGGATGGAGCGGAGGAGGCTCAGGCTGACTGAGGCGTGCCGCGCGGGGCCCCCTTAAGCATGAGGCCCTATGCGTCCGCCTCGGCCTAAGACCGGCCCTGCCACCAGCACCCGCCTCTTTCCTTTACTGCAGCCGCCTGTAGGAAATGTTCTGATAAGGTCTTTTAGCTGCTTTGTATAATCCTGTCTTGGATCCTCAATTAGTTTCCTGTAATATGTATTGTCTGAGAGCTGTCTGTGCCCTTCTTCAATTTATTTTTGTGTGTCCATAATTACCATTGTGCCTCCTTTGTCTCTTTATGGCTGAGCTGGAAGAGACATTTCTGAATACATACCAGACCAAACCCCTAAAATACTACCGGTACATCGATGACATTTTTATGATTTGGACCGAGGGGGAAGAAACTCTGAAACAATTTTACAATTCCTTCAATACATACCATCCTACAATCAGATTCAAAATTGACTACTCCCCAGAAAAAGTCAATTTTTTGGACACCACGGTCTCAATCAACGATGGCTATATACAAACATCTATATACAAGAAACCCACAGATAGATGCGGCTACCTCCACAACTCCAGCTTCCACCCTTCACATACAAAAAGATCCATTATTTACAGAGAAGTCACAAGATACCACCGTATCTGCTCTGACCCAAGGGACAGAGACAGACACCTTGAAATCCTGACTGCATCCTTGGAACAGAAAGGCTACAACCCCAAAATAATCTCCAAGAATATTGCCTCCTCCCTCAAAACACCCAGGGAAAATCTGCTACAATACAAAGGAAAAAAAAGCCACAGACAGAATCCCCCTTATAGTGACATACAACCCAGAGCTAGAAAAATTAAGAAAAATCATAAAAGATCTTCAGCCTCTTCTCCAGGAGGATGAATTACTGAGAGAGATATTCCCATCCCCACCAGTGCTGGCTTTCCGACAGCCATCCAACTTAAAACACAAGCTAATCAGAAGGAAGCTCCCAACACAGACTCAAAAAGAAGAGAATGACACACATCCTTGCAATATATCCAGCTTGCAAGCTATGCAAAACATTTCACAGGACCCCACAGCCATTCACAAAGGAAAAATATTCAACATAAAGGAATCCTTTACATGCTCATCTTCCAATGTGGTATACATCATTCAATCTAAAAAATGTGACGAAGGATGCTATATTGGAGAAACAAGCCAGATGCTAAAGACAAGATTTAATTTACATAGACATCACATGAAAAATGCTGGTGCCAGCCAGGATGCCACGCCTATGGGGCAGCACTTTACAAAACCAGAACACTGTACCAGTGATTTCATAGTCAGAATCCTGAAAGGTAACCTTAAAACAATACAGGAACATAAGACCTTTCAACTCAGAATTATTAAATATTTTGACACCCACACAGATAGGACTTAACAAAGACCTGGGTTTTTCTAGCCCATTATAAACCATAAAGTTGTATTGCTCTGTTTGTCACTCTCCTGTCTCCATGCATATCTCACCTATCCACCCTCATCCTGTTAGACTGTCACTGAAATGCTTTGATGTTCCCAAGCATATCTCCCGGTCTCTCTCACCTATCCAACCCTATCCTGTTAGACTGTCACTGAAATGCTTTGATGTTTCACTATATATACTGTCATGTACCAACATTTGCTTATTTCCGATCTGACGAAGAAGAGCAGCTTTCGAAAGCTAATCAAGAAATGTATTAAGTTATGTCCAATAAAAAGGGTATCATCTTATTTTCTTTTCCATGTTTTATTTCTATTGGTTACTTTTAAAAGTGTACTAACATGGCTTCCACACCTCTCTACTGAACGAATATTTTTATCACATCATGCAAATCATAATAATCTCAGGGCGGAGGGGAGGAGTCTGCCCAGTCAGTGCCTCAGGCAGGTCAAGCAGCCAAGTCAAAACAATTGGTTGAATTTGCAACAGGATTTTCCTGGAGCTTCAATAAATTGAATCACAGAATTTCTTGTGTTATTGATGTCGGCTTCTGGATTAACTTGGATGTGACTTTGACTCCAGCAGCGGCAGTGAGAGGGCGAGAGAGAGAGAAGAACCCGAGCTACCAGTCTGCGGTGTACTGTGGAAACATGAGGGCTCTTAGAATGAATCAGGTGAGAGGTTCCTCCACCGGCACAGCACAGTAAAAGGGGTATGGGTGGGAGGTACCGAGTTTGCTTCCCCCATAATCCCAGCTCTAGCCAAGTGAGCAGTTGTCCTTCTCTTTTCTTAGAGGCACTCTGGCTCAGCCGCTGCCATTTCCCAGTAGGGTTGTTTATTTATTATTTTAATGGGGGTTTTCCCCTATTGCAGTTGGGCTGGGGTGGGAGGGGGGAAGCTACCGGCATGCCAAGTCAAAAGCTTTATTGCATTTTGGGAACTTTGGATTTAGTATGCCTTTTTATTAGTAAGTCAAGGCAAGTTACATTCAGGTATTTATTATGTATTTATTAGATTTTGCTCAACACCTTTTCAGTAGTAGTTCTAGGTGAGTTACATTCAGGTACTCTGGATATTTTTCTCTGTATCAGGGGGGCTCACAATCTAAGTTTGTCCTGAGGCAATGGAGGGTTAAGTGGCTTGCCCAAGATACAAGGGAGGCAGCAGCCGGATGGCAGGTATATATTCCTATCCCCTAATGCTCTTACACATAAGAGCCAGCTTTTCAAATTGACAGGGGGTGCTAACCCATCACAAACTTTACCCCTTCTTAGACATAGTAAAGGCATATATTGCTCATACTGGGGGTTCTTAAGCACCCACAGATCTGGCATCTATGTAATCATTAGGGACTGATACAGAAACTATTGCAAGATGGTAGGCTATGTTAGTTTGACATCTATGCACAAATTTCTGGGTGCATGATGCAGAAAAGGGTTTTTCACAGAAGCTAACCCTGCATAAACCTTTGTGTTAGACACCAGTGCACAAGCATATTAAAATGAATGATAATGAAACTATTAGTTCTTCTTGAACACCAGATCTGAGGAGACATAGAAAGGTTAGCTCATTCTTCTGCTCTAGGGTCTGGGAGAATGTAATGGTCCCAGTCAACAAAAAGACAACTGGTTTGCAAATACTAGATCAGCAGCAAAAACAGAAACAATATAAATAAAATCATCATTAGTAAAATCATAGGGGGTCTTATACTAAAGATTAGCACATGTTATCTGCAGTAGGACCTATAGGAGGGCTCTTTGGCAGTTAACATGCGCTTACCTTTAGTAAAAGACCCCACACAGAGGGGCATAATCGAACGGGCGCCCAGGTTTTCCTGAGGACCTCCTCACAGGAAGTCCCCGCGAAGGGGCGGGGAAACCCGTATTATCAAAACAAGATGGCGTCCATCTTTTGTTTCGATAATACGATCAGGGACGCCCAAATCTCAACATTTAGGTCAACCTTAGAGATGCTCGTCCTTAGAGATTGTCATCCCCGGTTTTTGGTGATAATGGAAACCGAGGACGCCCATCTCAGAAACGACCAAATCCAAGCCATTGGTCATGGAAGGAGCCAGCATTCGTAGTGTACTGGTCCCCCTCACATGCCAGGACACCAACTGTGCACCCTAGGGGCACTGCAGTGGACTTCAGAAATTGCTCCCAGGTGCTTAGCTCCCTTACCTTGGGTGCTGAGCCCCCCAAACCCCCCCATAACCCACTCCCCACAACTGTACACCACTACCATAGCCCTTAGGGATGAAGGGGGGGCACCTAGTTGTGGGTACAGTGGGTTTCTGGTGGGTTTTGGAGGGCTCACATTTACCACTACAAGTGTAACAGGTAGGGGGGATGGGCCTGGGTCCGCCTGCCTGAAGTGCACTGCAGTACCCCCTAAAACTGCTCCTGGGACCTGCATACTGCTGTCTTGGAGCTGGGTACGATATTTGAGGCTGGCATAGAGGCCGGAAAAAATATTTAAATTTTTTTTTGAGGGTGGGAGGGGGTTAGTGACCAGTGGGGGAGTAAAGGGAGGTCATCCCTGATTCCCTTCAGTGGTCATCTGGTCAGTTCGGGCACCTTTTTGAGGCTTGGTCATAAGAAAAAATGGACCAAGTAAAGTCGGCCACGTGCTCATCAGGGACGCCCTTCTTTTTTCCATTATCGGTCGAGGACGCCCATGTGTTAGGCATGCCCCAGTTCCGCCTTCACTGCGCTTCCGTCACGCCCCCATGAACTTTGGTCGTCCCCGTGACAGAAAGCAGTTGAGGACGCCCAAAATCGACTTTCGATTATGCCGATTTGGGCAACCCTGGGAGAAGGACGCCCATCTCCCGATTTGTGTCGAAAGATGGGCGCCATTCTCTTTTGAAAATAAGCCTGATAATGTTAAAAATAAAAATGTAAACAAAAACCATTTCTGTTCATACAGTGCTATTGCCCCTGAGGCAGCCCTAGGTAGGGTGAAATTTTTCCAAGTCGGGCATTTGTTTAAACCCCTCATGTGTTATTATAATACATCTACATTTAGATTATTTCCTTGTTCTGGTTTCTTCTCTTTTTGTTGTGAGAATTTAATGCCAGTTTATTATTTTTGCTATGAGCATAACAGTACCCTCAACTTACGACAGAACAAGAGGCGATGGTTCTATGCACGTCTGAGCAAAAAAAAAAAACTTTATATGTGCTGGAATGCAGGATACTGGGCTAGATGGACCATTGGTCTGACCCAGTATGGCTACTCTTATGTGCTTATAAGCTCTGAAACTCTTTGCCGGAGGAGGTGTTACCAGCGGTTAGTGTATCTGGGTTTAAAAAAGGTTTGGACAAATTTCTGGAGGAAAAGTCCATAGAGGGGCATAATTGAACAAAACGTCTATCTCCATGGGCGTTTATATCCAAGAACGGGTCTGTGAAGGGGCGGACCGAACCGTATTTTCGAAAAAAAATAGACGTCCATGTTTTATTCGACAATTTGTGAGCTGGGCGTTTTTGTTTTTCAGTGATAATGGAAAATGAAAGCGCCCAGCTCAAAAATGAATAAATCCAAGGCATTTGTTCGTGGGAGGGGCCAGGATTCGTAGTGCACATGACAGGACACCAACCAGGCACCCTAGGGGGCACTTTTACAAAAAAAAAAAAAAAAGGTAAAAGAGCTCCCAGGTGCATAGCACCCTTCCCTTGGGTGTTGAGCCCCCCAAATCCCCCTCAAAACCCACCACCCACAAGTCTACACCACACCTATAGCCCTAAGGGGTGGAAGGGGGGCACCTACATGTGGGTACAGTGGGTTTGGGGGCGGTGTGGAGGGCTTCCATTTACCAGCACAAGTGTAACAGGTGGGGGGGGGGGGATGGGCCTGGGTCTACCTGCCTGACATCCACTGCACCCCCTAATAACTGCTCCAGTGACCTGCATACTGCTGCCAGGGAGGTGGGTATGACATTTGAAGGTGAACATAAAAAGTTGTGAAACGGCATATTTTTGTGGTGGGAGGGGGTTTGTGACCACTGGGGGAGTCAGGGGAGGTCATCCCCGACTCCCTCCAGTGGTCATCTGGTCATTTAGGGCACTTTTTGGGGCCCTATTCGTGGAAAAACAGGGTCCAGGAAAAGTGCCCTAAATTCTCGCTAAAAACGCATATTTTTCTTCCATTATCGGCGAAAGGCGCCCATCTCTGATCGGCCGATAACCACGCCCCAGTTCCGTCCAAATTCGGCTTTCGATTATATCGCTTTATTCGTTTTTGTGAGATAAACGTCTATCTCCCGATTTGGGTCGCAATATAGATGTTTTTCTTTTTCAATTATAAGCTGGATAGTCTGCTATTGAGACAGACATGGGAAGCAACTGTTTGCCCTGGGTTTTCTAGTATGAAGTGTTGCCATGATTTGGGTTTCTGCCAGGTACATCTGACCTGGCTTGACCACTGTTTGGAAAACAGGATACTGGGCTAGATGGACCATTGGTCTGACCCAGTATGGCTACTCTTATGTTCTTATGGAATGTTCCATGCATAAATATTGGAAATGCAAAAAAGTTATGTATTAGAAATATTCCAGCAGATGTGTGCCAACTCTTTTGTTTTGCTTAGCTGTGTGCATAGATGCCCTCAGCACAGAATCTTGTGCATATGCTTCTTATGCAAATTTGAAGTGTGTAGAACTTATGTGCTAATATAATTAGCTTATTGCATCTCTGAACAAACCTTTGGTGTTATGTCAGCATTAGCAATCAGTGCACAGCTCTAATGCAAGCTGTTCTGTAGTTTGTACCTGAGGCAATGGAATGCTAAGTGACTTTTCTGAAGATCACAAGGAGTCACAGTGAGATTTCACTGGATGAAAGTCAAGAGCTGTGGCAGCCTTGAACTAGTGGCTTTGTTCCATCGCTCCCCGTGGACTCTTTTCCAGAAGTTGTCCAGTAAAGGCACAGAATCTTTGACCTGACCTCTTTATGGGGGGACACTTTCCAAACTGTTAGATCTTCTTTCCCCAGAGGGCTATAGAGAAGTGCAAAACTAAGAAAATGATCAATAGACCACATGCGGATTAATCTTCATAAAACAAATACCAAGTAAAAATAAAGGTAGTAAACTCAAGGATCGCCCAAAGAATAAAAACAATCACATTTCAGTATACAAATTAATACACGCATCAACCTTTTCCTATATGAGTACGCAATTCTGGAACGCACTACCACGACCTATGAACTGACCAACTTCCGCAAACTACTAAAGACCCATCTCTTCGACAAGGTATACCACAAAGACCAAAACATGTGAAACTCCCACATGCATTGAGAAATGTCACTAATGCCTTCTATTATATTACTTTCATGCATTCTATTACCATGTAACCCAAAATCCTTCTGTAACACCAAAGGTCTATTATCTTCTCACTTCCACTATTCATGATGTATTGTAAACCACTTTGAGCCTGCAAAGAGGTGGGGAAATGTGGGATACAAATACAATTAAGTAAATAAATAAAATTACAACATTACTAGGCTAGGCAAAATGGTAGGAGCCATTCTGAAAAGCAAAACATCCAAAGACATGGATAGATGTAGTTTTATTTTTTTTTATTTTTAAGCAGTTGATTTATCCTTATTAAGATGTTTATCTGGATTTTCAGAAAACATTTAATAAACTCTATGCTGGGAAACTAGTAAGCCAAGTAAAAAGTTGTGGGATAACAGGCAGTGTCTTATTGTGAATAGGAAACTGGTTTAAAAAAATAGGAAATATTAGGGTTAAACAGTGGAGTGCCTCTGGGAACTGTACTGAAACTGGTGACTTTTGAAATATTATAAACGTTCTGGAAAGGGAATACATGAGTGATGTGATTAAGTTTGCAAATAACACATTGTTATTCAAAATTAAATCATAAGCATGTTTGAGAATTGCTGCCTCTTATGCTAGGGAGTGAGCAACAGGGAAGAGGTCTTCTGTATAGTTTCAAGTGACCTGGATTGACAACTGCAGAATATGGGGTGCTGGGTTCAGTGCACTCTTATAAGTACATAAGTAATGCCACACTGGGAAAAGACCAAGGGTCCATCGAGCCCAGCATCCTGTCCACGACAGCGGCCAATCCAGGCCAAGGGCATCTGGCAAGCTTCCCAAATGTACAAACATTCTATACATGTTATTCCCGGAATTGTTGATTTTTCCCAAGTCCATTTAGTAGCGGTTTATGGACTTGTCCTTTAGGAAACCGTCTAACCCCCTTTTAAACTCTGCCAAGCTAACCACCTTCACCACGTTCTCCGGCAACAAATTCCAGAGTTTAATTACGCGTTGGGTGAAGAAAGATTTTCTCTGATTTGTTTTAAATTTACTACACTGTAGTTTCATCGCATGCCCCCTAGTCCTAGTATTTTTGGAAAGCGTGAACAGACGCTTCACATCCATTCACTATGTTCTGACTCCTGAGTAATTTACAGGGCTGGCCCTACCATTCCGGGACTATGTTTTTTGCACAAGGTCTTGCTTTTTGGTCCTGCTTTTCAGTGCCAGCTGGTTTATGCAAATGAGGCTCTGTAGCAAGTCTCTGCTCATGGCTCACATCTCTCTTAGATCACTCCTAGTAGTTTAATGTAGGTAGGAATTAGCAAACTTGAAAGGCGTTTATTATCTCCTACCAGGAGATGGAGACTGACAGCCACTGGTTTGATGACATCTCCTTATATAGGCATTGATTTGCTTGACACTGTGGACACCATATGATTGTGATTGTTTTTGCAATGGGTTCCTGAAGTTTATGACGCAGGGTGTCTTGTTGAACCCTGACTTTTCACTTTTACAGACAAGATAATTTTTAGGACTGTTGTTTAATAATATTGTTGTGGCATCTGATATATGTCAGCATTCGTTGTCTAGGGATGGTCCCCGGTCCAGTTCACAGAAGCAGTGGGTTCCCAAAGAATACACAATCCACAAGGGTTTGGATATATATAGAAAGTATATTGTATGTACATATATAGGCTCACAGCACTTAGTACAGGTATCTGTGTATGTGGTTTAGATGGGAATCAATGAGAGAAAAGTAAGAATTGGGGGGGGGGGGGGGGGGGGGTTGCAGAGAAGAGAGGAAGCCTTGAGGTAGGGCTGAAGTGTGTGTTGTGGGTGTGTGTGTGTGTGTGTGGTGTGTGTGTGTTGGTGTGTGGTGTGTGTGTGTGTGTGTGTGGTGTGTGTGTGTGTGTGTGGTGTGTTGTGGTGTGTGTGTGTGTGTGTGGGTGTGTGTGTGTGTGGTGTGTGGTGGTGTGTGTGTGTGTGTGTTGTGTGTGTGTGTGTGTGTGTGTGTGGGAGAAAGAAAGAGCCTAAGAAAGCAGAGCCAGTGTGCTCTGAGTAGGGCTGAAGGAGAAAGGGGGGGGGGCAGGGGCGGGGGGCTCTGGTGGCTGAAGATGTATGTGGGTATGAGAGAGAGAAAGAGAGAAAAACTGCCAGCACAGAGCCATGTGCTCTGCTCTCTATATATATCTAACAGGAACAGAGAGGGATCAAAACAACTTCCTTTCTTCCCAGCCTTTGTTTGTCAGCTCTTTCCTTTACAAACTCCAGAGTACCTTCCTGAGGCAAGGAAGGTGACCATTTTCACAGGTTCTACTCTTTGAAGCCCCCCGTTCTGGAGCCTATCTGTCTGTCTTTCTTTGTTCTCACTGAGAGCCCTGCTCCCAGATGCCCAGAGAAGACATGGGTATGTTAATTAGGGGTAATCAAGAAAACACAGGGCTAGCAGCCAGCTGGGCAACATTTGGTCCATTTGCCATCCTTAGTGATTCCTGAGGGAGGGGAAGTTCTCAGAAGTCAGAAGCTGGTTTCATCAATTTAAGTATGAACACCCTGAAGGAGGCAAGGAATTACCTAACCCTTCACTATCCCATATGTCACAAACTAATCTACAAGTTGGTTCACACAGTGAACTTCCCCTACCAAAGCTCCAAGATGTGGAATGCCCTCCCCAAATCACTACAGTCCTTAACTCCTCACATCAACTTTCCGGAAACACCTCAAGATTTGCCTGTTCAAAAAGTTCATACCCACAGAAAACAAAAATGGACACATTAGCTGTCCCTACCTTGACTCTCACCAAGTCAACCATCCACCCCCTCATTCCCTAACTAAGACATCCCATTCGATCTCTACACACATATCTAGTCTCTCAAAATATAATTTTCTTGTTCCTATTCTCCTCCTTCCATCTTCTTAAAATCTAATTCTCTACCTGTACTAACTAAATTTGTAAGCCACATAGAAACAAACTTGTTTGAAATATGTGGGATATAAATACTGCTATAAATAAATAAATGGCAACCAAGTTTAATTTTATTCTGGCTAAAATGTTTGTGTAGAATCCTAAAAGCCTGTCTTTGGAAATGTTATATTGGTTAGGTCCTCCAAGGCATTGTGCAGTTTGGTTGGCGATGGCAGTCTGTATCAGCTCATGCACCAGCAACTTCACAGAAAGCACAGTCTAAACTTGGCTTTAGTTTTGGTGAGTATGTATTTCAACTTGTTAGTATATATCCCAAACTCACTAATAGCAGACATAATGCAGTTATCAGTATGCTGCTAAATCCATGTAAAGAAATAAATTAAGGGTTGCAGTTGTTTGGGGTGGGGGGGGGAGGAATATCCAGATATCAGTCTATTTTTATTTAGACTGTGCTTGCATTTGTTAAGGCTGGAAGAGAAAGCATCCCTAATTTAACACTGATACACTAATGTAGATGAATGCAACTGTATCCCCCTGCCATGATTTGAAATCCATTATCTCCATATTGCTTTATGTTTGAAATCTTCTTTTTAATTAAACATACAAGCATACAAAAGAACAATGAAGAAAATATGCAACAGGTATTATGACTTACAAACCACTGCATGTACAGCAAGATACAAAACTTAGTCGACAGTTTTGCTACATAAACTATTTTAACAACCTCATCCGAGATCTTATAAAAGGGGAGACAAATAGAAGAAGTACTTGTAGTTCATTCTCATCCAAAATTACAGCGTCTTGAGGGGGAAAAGGAAAGAGCAAGTACACTCCCAAAACAGTAAGTACCTTGCAGCAAAGGATATAGCAGTTTCTACAGTGCCGAACTACCTCTGTCTTTTGTCCACATTCACTGTGCAAGATTAGTTAGGTACGAGGGCAGTTTTACAGAGTGTATACAGCAGTGGCTTTTTTCACCCTCTAGAAGCCGCCGCACTGTTTTAGTTTTAGTTTTATTTGTATCAACAATTGCAATGGGATTAGCAAGCCCTTTCAATGGCATTTTTTCCCCGTTATTTTGCACACATTTTTTGTTACCATTGGAAACATGTGAGTTTAACCAAGCAATGTAAAACCATTGTTTTATGTTTTAGGTATTATATGATAACTTTTAGGGGAACACCTTGTATTATCCCCTTTTAGGTAAGGAAATATTTGTTTTATCTAATATTCACTTTTAAATGTGAACATCCTCACAGTAATAACACTCTGATTGAACTAGACATAACTGCATGACAATAAAAGCGATTACACTATATTTTAGTTCCACATGCACATGATGGCCTGCTTCCTGTATATAGGTATGGACCCTTTTGTTTTATATGTTTCTCTGCTTCCTTTGCTGAGAAGATCAGGCCTTCATTTCCTGAGATTCAGTTCTCATAGAAAATTGGGATCCTTTCTGGCATATGGCCTGGCCATTTGAAATGTGGCATCTGAGAAGGAAGGCATTTTTCTCCCTCAGTTCCTGCCACACTTCTGAAGGGGCAAAAATCCTCTGGTATACATCAATGTCGGTGAAGCAGCCGCAGACTGGTCCGATTTTGCCGGAGGGTGTACCAAGAGGCACTGCGGAGCCCACATTAACCCGGGTCACCTGGCCCAAGCCAAAATGCCGACAGAAAGAGCCGCCGAGCCGTTAAGGCCGCCCCACGCAACCGTCCAGGCTGATCTAATTGGAAAGTGAGCCGAGAAGCACTGCTGAGCCTGCATTGACTCCCGATCACCTAGCCCGAGCCGAGATGCCAACCGAGGGATCCTGACGAACAGATTAAGGCTGCCTCACGCAACCGTTCAAGCCGATTTCATCGGAGAACGAGTCGAGGGCGCTGCAGAGCCTGCACTGACTCCCATCACCTGGCCCAAGTCAAGACCAAGGGAGTCCACTGAACCTGTTGAGATTGCCCCACATGATTGCCTGGGACCACGTTGAGGAACGGCCCGGGTCCTATGGCCACCCGACTTCACCCACCCATACTTCACTGGCGGGCCATGACCAGCGCCGACCACCAGATGACGACGAACCCCATCTAAGTTGACTGCAGCCCAGGCACCGGCACCTTCCTCCAGATGGCGGAACATCTGGCGAACCCGCCTATGACACAGTCAGTCAGACTGCCTGCACTGAAGACTGCGAGAGGCACCGACTGCAGCAGAGTGAGCGGAGCACCGCCACAGCTGAGGCAGCGAAGGAGACGGCGGGAAGAACAAAGGAGAGGATCGAGCATCAGAGGCACCACGAGGGAACGAAAGGCCTGCGCCCAACTGGACATACTTCACCTCCCATCCTAAGTGATACGCTGAACCGGTTCACACGCGACCCTGGAGAGTTACACAGAGGGAGAGTCATCCATAACGAACTCCAATAATCAGACGGAGACCAGACCCATGATCCCAATTGAGAGTGGCCTAACAACAAAGGAGCCACGAGAAACCCAAGAATTAACAAGGGCAGACCACCACAAATGACTGTGACCGAGAGCCACCCACCAACTTTCAATCAGGCACCAGAATGAATATATCTAAATCACTACTAACAATATACTCCCTATCATTGTTCCATCTACCATTTCTCATCCCTCTTCCAGATAAAAATAACATACCCACCATAACAAACCCCCAACAACTAATCAAACACTTCACCTCTCACCACATCAACAACCATCATACCAAAGGAAGTACACACACACACACCAACAAAATGGAATGAAAGATCAAAATATACACAAACTGACAACACAAACCACCCTACTAATGAAAGAACACCCACACTCGGACTACACCAACAAAATGGAATGAAAGATCAAAACACACATAAACCGACCAGGGAACGACAACTTACAAAAATTCACACCTCTCCAAATACAGAAGCCCCACTCTACAACATTCATGTGGGCTACATTAATGCTAGATCTGTAGTAAACAAAACAACAACAATAACAGACTGGATCACATCAGACAACCTTGACCTACTTTTCATCAATGAAATCTGGATCCACGATCAGAAAGATCCCATAATCCTTGATCTCTGCCCTCCAGGTTACAAAATCACTCATTGGACCAGAAAAGGTAAGAGAGTTGGTGGCCTAGCTCTAATCTACCCACTCCCCATTTCATCACCGAAACTACCACTGAGTCCATAACAACTCAATTAAAAATTGTTTCAATCAGAATATTCAACAAATCCCTGGCTGATCACCTAAACTGCATCTTATTCTATAGACCTCCCGGTAACTGGAACGATTGCCAGCTTAACCTTATGGACTTTATCTTGAATAGCTGTGTAGGTGATATAAATCTCCACCTTGAAGACATTAACTCTTCCAATTCACGAGACTTTAAGAATTTCCTCCACTCATGGGATCTCAAATTTCCACAAATGCAAGCTACCCACATCAAAGGGCATATACTAGATCTCATCTCCTACAAACTATCCACAAACCACAACATATCAGTAGCAAATATCAAATGGTCAGACATACTCTGGTCCGACCTACACAAACTGTACCTATCACTAAATTAGCAAAAAAAGGGATCATACCAAAAACCAGACCAAACAACCTACAGCACAAGAGGCAAAATTGACCAAACAGATCTATTACAATGAATGGAATGCTCGAAAAGAGTCCGCACATTACCTATCTGACTGGGATGAAAGATGCAAGAGCATACTAGACGAGATAGCACCCCTAAGAACCAGAACATCATGTAGACAGAATGTGGCCCCATGGTTCAATGACGAACTAAAAAAACTCAAAACACAAACCAGAAAACTCGAACGAGCATGGGAAAAAATAAAAGATGAGCACACACTTAATGCATGGAAACAAACACAAAGAAAATACAAATATGCAATTAGACAATCCAAAAGATCCTACTACAAAACCAAAATAAGTCCAGACTACAAAGACCTGAAGAAATTATACCAACTTGTAAACACCCTCCTAGATACCACCCCTATCACTACAACCAACATAGACATTCCATCTGCAGATGATCTTGCCAACTACTTCAAGGAAAAATAATAAAACTAAGCAACACACTTCCTCATCAGAACACCGATATTGAACATTCTTCAGTCTACTGGACCTCAAACCTATGAAGAATACCCCTCAGACCGCACCTGGTCAAAATTTGCTCTTCTTTCCACCGAATCGGTTACCCAAGCGATTCACAATTCTCCACAACCCATGTAAACTGAGACACCTGCCCCAGTGTTATTACTTAAATCAGCACCCAATCCCAATCGCTTCATTGATGACCTTACATCCTATCTAAACTGTATGCTCCAACAAGGTGTGTTCCCCAAGGAACATGGCAACATACTACTCACCCCACTACCGAAAGACACAAAGAAAAAAAACAAATGACCTTACCAACTATCACCCAGTTGCATCCATCCCACTAATAGTGAAATTGATGGAGAGTATGGTGACAAAACAGCTCATGGAATACCTGGACAAGTTCTCACTATTGCATGAATCACAATCAGGATTCCATCCTTCCCATAGCACAGAAACTGTACTAGTCACTCTCCTGGCCAAATTCAAGCACAAAATTGCCACAGGTAAAAGCATACTCCTCCTCCAATTTGACATGTCGAGTGCATTCGACATGGTAAACCACAACATACTATTACGCCTCCTAGACCATTTCGGGATTGGAGGAAATACACTTAATTGGTTCAAGGGCTTCCTAAACACCAGAACATACCAAGTTAAATCAAAAACAAACATATCATCACCATGGAAAGCAAACTGCGGAGTACCTCCACTTTCACCAATACTATTCAATATAATGATGACCCCCCCCCCCCCCCCCTTGGCCAAATCCCTATCCAACCAAAACCTTCACCTGTTCATATATGCAGATGACATCACAATCTACATCCCTTTCAAACACGATCTAACAGAAATCACCGATGAAATCAAATGCAGTTTGGACATCATGGACTCATGGGCAAACTCATTCCAATTGAAATTAAACACTGAAAAAACACATTGCCTCATCCTCTCATCCCAACATAATAATTATAAACCCACAATCTTAAATACCCAAGATCACACCCTCCCTATCTCAGACAGCCTCAAAATACTAGGCATTACAATTGACCGCAATCTCACCCTTGAGAGCCAAGTAAACTCCACTATAAAGAAAATGTTTCATTCAATGTGGAAGCTTAAAAGTATAAAACCTTTCTTCCCAAGGGAAACGTTCTGCAACCTAATACAATCAATGGTAATGAGCCACGCAGATTACTGCAATGGAATATATGCAGGATATAATGAACAACTCATAAAGAAACTCCAGACAGCCCAGAACACGGCAGCCAGGTTGATATTCAGTAAATATCACATTTCGAAAGTGCCAAACCCCTTCGAGAAAAACTGCACTGGCTCCCAATCAAGGAACGCATCACATTCAAAATCTGCACCTTGGTCCACAAGATTATTTATGGTGAAGTCCCAGGATATATGGTCGACCTGATTGACCCTCCCAACCAGAATAGAACTAGAGAATCATGTACCTACCTAAAACTCCACTACCCAAGCTGCAAAGGTCTCAAATACAAATCAGCCGATGCATCCAACTTCTCCTACATAGGCACACAACTGTGGAATCCATTGCCAAAGACTGTGAAATCAATCTTCGACCATCTAAACTTCAGGAGATCATTAAAGACCTACCTATTCAGAAAAGCATTTCCCACCGACCTAACATAGATGCCTTCAATCTGCAACATGGCAAACCATAAACTGTACTTGACATTATATATTATTTCCTATCTTCAATACCTAGGAACCTGAATATACTAACTTAATCCGACCTAACATCACATTGTATCTGTTTCCATACTGGTCTAGGTGATCGCCTTACGGTAAGATGTAAACCACATTGAGCCTGCAAATAGGTGGGAAAATGTGGGATACAAATGTAACAAATAAATAAATAAATGTCTGGAGGATATTTGAGGCATGGTACTGTGGCCAAGGGCTGTTCCCTGGTGAGCAGACATTCCAGTCAAAGGTGGTTTCTCCATTTCATTTGAACCAGATGGATTTTCTACCTTCTTTTCAGAAGCCCTTGGTGACAGGGCCATCACAGTTGCTCCATAAACTGGAGGCTCACAGGATGTTTCTCTACTACTTGGAGGTTAGTCATCATTTTTGGATGTCAGATTATCTTTTTGTTAGATATGGAGGAGTAGCCTAGTGGTTACAGCGCTGGCCTGCATCCAGGGAAGCTCAAATCTCATTACAGTTATTTGTGATCTTGAGCAAGTAAACCTTTCATCACCTCAGATACAAACTTAGATTGTAAGACCTCTAGGGACAGGGAAATAACTGGTGTACCTGGTGAAACTAACCTTGAGCTGCTGCTGAAAAAGGTGCAAGATAAATCCAAAATTGTTTTTGTGGTCCTTGTAAATTTCATATGGCTTTGAAGTCTTTTGATTGTGCACTGGATTGCCAGCCAGTGAGCCACATTCTTCAGAGGGAAGAGATTTCTCAGGGCCCACTCCACCAGTCACAGCCTTTGTCTTAGGCTGATGTGATGGCCATAGCCCCAGAAGACATTTATAAGGCTAAATCCTAAAAATAAATACAACGTGGTCTTCCCTATATTCTTTTGTCAAACATTACAATCTTGATATTTGGACTCAGCAGGACTATGCCTTTGGTAGAGCACTTTTGAAAGGCAGTGTGTCTTCCTCCTGCCTGCTGGGATAGAAGCTCTGGTACAATCCCTTAGGTCTGGACTGGCCTAACAGGATGATAAAGAAAGTGAAATTCTTGCCTGTTAATTCCCTTTCCTTGAGTCCTGTCCAAGATCTGCCCTGGAAAACTGAAGGAGTCAGTAGATTCCTGGGTCTTGGGTCTCCCTTTTGTCTAAATAGTTTCATTTAGTTTATTTAATCTTGATATACCGCCCTTCATAAAATCAGAGTGGTTTACATTCATAATATGTTTAAATCTGTTTATTAGAGGTAGATATAAACAAGAACAACATCTTTGCTCAAAAACATGTTTGTAAATACATAACTAACCATATTAGTATCTTAAGAAGAGTAATGATGAAAATAATAATAACAGACCCATGCTTTAACCCCCCCCCCCCCCCATTCCCATCCCTCCAGTATCCCAAATCCCTGAACCAAGGCATCTGTAATTTTGAGAATAATCCAGAGACTGTCCAGCAAGAGAATACATGGACTATCTGTGTATTTGTTACATTTTAAGGAGATGTTTGCGAGTCCTAGGGATTCCAGAAAGGCTTTACATCCATAATATAAAAAAAACATATATGAAAAGAAAGGAACTCTAACTCAAACATAGGAAAGAGAAAAGAAGTGAAGAAAAACTAGAGCGCACCATAGATGAAATTTGGGAGGAGGAGGAAAGATGTGTATCAATAATGACTCCCAGATACCTCAGGAATCACTAATTTAAGAGGTGAGCCCCAACAGAAGGTGTTAAAGCTTGAGTCAGCGGATGACTTGTTACCCAAGGCAAGAGACTTTATAGGATTTAGGAACCAAATGATTTGCTAATAGCCAGCAATTCAATGAATCTAGACAGCCTTGCAACATAGAAAGATTGTGGGAACCTACATCATGAAACACACTAATAAGATATCGTCAGCATAAATATAACATTTTATGCCAGAAGTCTGGATAAGCAAAGCAAGAGGGCCAGGAAAATATTAAAAAGGAGAAGTGAAAGGATAGAACCGTGTGGAACATCTTGACGTAGAGGATAGGAGGCAGAAGTACCCTAAGATGTGTTGTGCTAGAAACACTATGATCAGAGGAAAGATGCTAACCAGGAATACACAATCCCAGAAATCCCTATAGATGCAAGACAAGAAGGAAGAATGGAATTTTATTTATTTGGATTTACTCACACCTATTTTCAGTAGTAGCTCAAGGTGAGTTACATTCAGGTACACTGGGTCCCTGTCCCTGGAGGGGCTCACAATATAAGTTTGTACCTGAGGCAATGGAGGGTTAAGTGACTTGCCCAAGATCACAACGAGCAGCTGTGGGATTTGAATTGGGCACCTCTGGATGTCAAGACTGGTGCTCTAACCACTTGGCCACTCCTCCACCTATGATCAATAAGATCAAAGGCAGCAGTTAAATCAAGTGAGACTAATAGTGTATCCTGGCCCTTATCAAAACCTGCATGGATGTCATTCAAAAGAGAAGTTAAAATTGTTTTAGTAGAGTGACCTGCCTAAATCCAGATTGCATGGGATGTAAGATATTGAGTGTGTCAGTGTGATTGATGAATTGAGAATAAATGAGAGGTATTAGTTTGTATTTAGAAAAATTCAGCCAAGATCAAGGCAGAGGATCAAGTAAACAATGAGACTTCCTAAATGATTTATATGCTCTAAACATTTCTGGACCAGTTGGTGTGTTGAAACAAGACCAAGAAGATTGGATATAGGGGGTTACTGAGGAGGTGGGAGGGAGTGGAAGGAGCACTGAAGTAGGATTAGTATGCAATGTAGACCCAGACGTGAAATTGGCGTCAGTAATTTTTTGAATCTTCCCTGTAAAGCTCTGGGCAAAGTCATCTTTGGTTAAAGATGAGGGAAGAGAATAATTAGGTCCCAATGACGAGAACTTGTTTAACAGATGGAATAGCATATGCCACGACCTGAAGGAGTGGCAGGGGAAGAGTATACAGATTAACTGGGTGAAGGCACTGAGGATGGGAGCCTCACCTTCATGGAGCCAGTTTCGCTAAGAAACAAGAGGGACTGAGGATGTAACTGAAGAGTATCTTGAATAAGCGTTGATTTGTTACACAGAGAACTGCAGTTTAAAAGTATAAAGAGAGTGAGAGACATGTACAGAGGATACCGTTGCCAAGGAGATAAATTCACTGCAGGGTGCACATGTAGAAGACAAAGAATCAGCATATGCAGTCCTAGTAATGGGGAGGAGGAGGTTGTTGTCCTATTATTACGTTATTTGGATTTTGCTCACCCACCTTTTTCAGTAGTAGCTCAAGTTAGTTACCCCAAATAACAGGAATAGAGGCCATCTGAAGAGCTACTACAGTGGTCTTAGATACCAAAGTAATAGTATAATTAAGAACAAAGACCACAACTTACAGTTAGTAAAAGAAAGATAGAGATTCCTGTAATATGGAGTCACCCAGGAGCTGCCCCAAGAAGCTCCTCAAGGAGCAGAACCTGCTTCCTATGTATGTTTCCTTAGGCATGCACCACTGTGCAAGGGTTAAAATAGAGATAGTCTGTAATGTCACCTTGTATGCAGCAGATCAGGGTGGGGGCTAATGGGTGCTGAGGAGGGGTGAGTCTAGCACAGCAGTAGGCAGCAATGGAGCCATGAAAAGCAGAATAACAGAGCAGGTAAAGCAAAGCACCCAGCACAGCAGCAAATAACAATTGCAATGGATGCTGCAGGTAGCAATGTTAAATAGAGGTTAGTCTGTGAAGTCATCTTGTGTGCCAGATCAGGGGCAAGGCTAATGGGCGCTAAGGAGGAGCGGTCTAGCACAGCAGTAGGCAGCAATGGAGCTCCTGTGTGCAGATCAGGGCAGGGTTATGTGTTCAAGAAAGCACAAAGGCAGACGTCTGCAAACTCCAGATGGGAAAAATGAACAGAGCAGATCGTTAACAAGCAAAACATAATTTATTAATAGAAAACAAATTGCAATATATGTATACACACAAACAGCCCGACACAGGCCGTGTTTTCGCCCAACAGGGCTGCTTCAGGGGCTATACGATAGTCCTTCGCTATCAAATGTAAGGACAAATATGAAATTCCTGCCTATAAAATATAAGAAGATCACTTAAACTGCTGACATGGAGTCAGTACTACAGCAATTTCGGAGATATGAGACTGTAGTACTGACTCCAAGTCAGCAGTTTATGTTTTGGCATCTCTGATCCAGCTGTTTTTTTTTCAGATTAAGTGATCCTCTTTATATTTATAGGCAGGACATTTCATATTTGTCCTTACATTTGATAGCGAAGGACTATTGTAAGCCCCTGAAGCAGCCCTGTTGGGCGAAACACGCCTGTGTCGGGCTGTTTGTGTGTATACATATATTGCAAATTGTTTTCTATTAATACATTACGTTTTGAGAGTTAATGGGTTCTGCAGAGATAGCTCTAAGACACATCCATTCTGAGTCAGGTTTCATTTCCTTGGTTCTCTTTTGTTATTTTTATCCTTACTTTTTTGGTCTGTGAGTAGCTTTGGCATTAGAATACTGGAAGGTTCTTGGTTGCAGCACTCCTTAGTATTGGTGATGTCACTGGAATCTACAAGCTTCTATCTCCATCTGCTGGTAAGAGGACATAGCCATAGGTCTGGACTGGTCTACCAAGACTCAAGGAAAAGAAATTAACAAGTAAGAATAAATTCACGTTTCTATTTTGTTTTACAAAGAGCCATTGTGTGTGAAGGTTTTTTTTTTGTAATAGAACTTGAGCTGTATTCTTACCTTTCTAACCATTAATCCCAAACAACAAACTCTGCCCTCTGTTTGCTAAATATTACATAATGACATTTGTTTTTGTAAGCAGTATAAGTGTTTTGAATGTTTGACACAACTTATTTTTAGAGTTAACTGATCAGCAAAAAAGAGTTTCAAAGCAACTGCAACGTAAATTCGCCAGAGAAGAAATTATTCCTGTTGCTGCACAATATGACAAAAGTGGCGAGGTAAATTGCGAACATTTTATATTACTGTAATTCAATGTACATCGATTGCTCTAGCTGATGAAAGATATTTTTTTCTACCTCTCATTTTAGTATCCTGTTCCCCTCGTAAAAAGGGCCTGGGAGCTTGGACTGATGAATTCACATATACCAAGAAATTGTGGTAATCACATTTCCATATTTATTTTAAATTTCCATAAAATGAGTGACAAAGTAGGTATGGGGGCCCTTTTTACTAAGCTGAGCTCAAAAGTGGCCTGCGTTATGACTAGTGTGTAGGTTTCACAGGCGCTGAGGCCACTTTTAACGCAGCTGTAAAATGCTGCATTTCCTATTTCTTCCCCATTAATGGTTAGTGCACATGACATAACTCATTATTTCACTCCTCTTTTATATTCTGTCACTGATTGGTAATTCAAAGGATTTATTCAATTCACTTTTTATTAACCACTTTTATGTTTTACTATGCAATCGTACAAGTGGATATTTTTAATTTTTCCTGTATTTGTCAAGAATTTGATGTTCAGTTATATAAGCTCCACATAGTTTGTTCACAAGCATTTGTGTATAAAAGTTTTTTTACTGTATATTTTGGTGACACATAGCTTTATCTTTTAGGGCCGCTGTTACTTAGTCATGCTGTAGGGCGTGCTCACATTTTAGTGTGTGCTAATGCTAGAGACACCCATATGGATGTCTCTAGCTTTAGCACGTGCTAATTTTATTGTACATTAAAAAAGTTAGCATGCTAGAGCACGGCTTAGTAAACAGGGCCCTTAATGTTCCATTGTACAGGGATAATTATCATGTGTAATTATTCTGTACTATTGCTTTATTTAGACCCCCTGACACAGACATCTGGCACTGAAACACGGCCCATGTCAGGTCAATGAATAAAGGACCAGTGTTATCTCAACTTGAAGGCCCTTGATTTATGTTGGCCCAATTAGCATGTGGCCATTAGTGCGGAAGCCCTTACTGACACCTATTTCTAGGCGGTAAGGGCTCCAGCGCTAACCACACACTAATCTGTTAGCATGTGGCAATGTATCTGCACCAAATGATCGGGCTGGCACGCCTACTCTCCACCCCCAAATATACCCCCAGCACTAAAAAATAATGTATTTATATGGGATGTGCGCCAATCTGAAAACTACCATGGGACACCTGAGTGCGCCCTGCTGTAGTGCTTTTTAGCCTGTGGTAAGCACACATTAGTGCTTACTGCAGCTTATTAAAAGGGCCCCAAAGATCTAAGAGTGGCAGTTTTGGCCGGGGTATACCACAGAACTATCTCTATATATAAAAGGCACCTCCAACGTTCTAATTGAAGCCTCCAGCGGGAAACTTGAGGTGGCATAGATATCCGGTTTAGCAAGTACACAAAGGAAAAGAGAGTTGCAAGTAAAGCAATTAACTCCTGCCACAGTTGTTTTCTCAGGCACCTGGAGTGGTTGCCCTGGGTGATTAACAAGGTCAGCTGGGGTGCACAGGGAGGGGGAGGGAGACCCTGGAACTGAGAGGGAGGAGGGAGTGATGGGCCCCTGGCACAGACTCTGATTCTCATACATACACTATCACAGACACACTCGCACCCAGTCACACTCTCTCTGTCACACACACACACACACACACACACACACACACACTCTTGCACATTCCCCTCTCTCTCACACAGTCAATCTCACACACACTCTCTCAAACATACACACTCCGAGGAAAACCTTGCTAGCACCCGTTTCATTTCTCAGAAACGGGCCTTTTTTACTAGTGACAAATAAATCAACAGCTTCACCAGGCTGAACAGAAATAGTGTCATTAACCAACTGCATGTCATCTCAACCCATAAGAGACATTCTTATAAAGCCACCCTTCTATCCTGGAAAAAGGACCATTATGCCAATCAAATCTCTAGGGCTCCTACGACAGCCAAACTTTATCAAGTTCTTAGATCACTTTACCATTTTTTTGGTATGCTCCAAGATCATGCAGATACCGGTCCTGATGCTCAGTCACTAGCCTTGCACTTTGAAACAACATTTTGAATCTACGCACCTCCGTTGCCTTCAGTACTGACTTCATCAACGTCTCCCTCTGCCACTCCCAGCTCTAGTGAACCATGTGTACCTTCCAACACCAGTGAGGTATTAGCTACCTTCAGTCTTCCAACTCTTCCCCAGCTTGGTAGGCTTATCCAGACATTGAAACAACAATCTCATCTAGTCAAACGTTTCCTGAGCACTTTTCTCCCTTACATCCACTCCATGTTTCTCTTAGTCTGTCCACAGGTGTGGACCCAACAGTTGGAAGTCCGCATATGTTCACCCCAAACCTAAGGACCCTACTCATCCTACTGATGATCTCACAAATTACCACCCAATAGCTAATCTCCAATTCCTGGCCAAAGTTACTGAGTCTATAGTTCACCAGCAAACCTTGGAACGTATCTCTAAAAATCAGATCCTTAATTCCCATCAGTCTGGCCTTTATCCAAAAGCTCCAAAACTTTCTACAGTGGATCCTGCACAGCATCCTAAGTGAGATTTGGACCAGGTCTTGGAGAAGTTTGGGTCAGTGCTGCCTTCCAAGGGAGAAGTTCAGGTTATGTCTGCAGAGTAGTAGTTAGAAGGTCTAGAAGAGGAGATCTTTTTGTCTGAAAGTGAGGAGGTTTCTTTTATAACCCACCTTTTTCCTAAAGAGGAATTACCATCCTTAATTGCACAGGGTTTTTTTCTAATCTTAAGATTTCAATGAAGTGCCCTCCCCTCCCTTCCTTTTCTCAGGTAGGGCTCTGTTAGTCATTTAAAACTTTTCATTTGCTTCAGGTAGTGGATGACATCATTCTGCTTAGGTTACCAGAAGATTGGCCAAAGTCCTCTCTGGCTAGAGGGTTCTCTGACAGAGGATGTTTTACAGAGGCTAGGGTAGAGTAAGGTTCCAATCAGAGGGCAAAATTTAGTAGACCAAAGATTGAGGGCAGCATATATCCTTTGATGACAAAAAGATCAAAGTGTTTAAATCCATGCACGCTCAAGTGACTAGTGTAATACAAAAGTAAAATAAAAAAAAAAACACTTCTGCTTCCTGCTGACTATTTCAGAACAGTTGCTAATTGGTTAGCATGTGTTAATTCCATTAGCATGCACTAAATACTAAGAAGCCCATTTTATATCTTTGGGCCAATATTCCCATTAAGTTCTGCAAGAGTCTTCCAACCTTATTCCTGTCGGGGGGGGGGGGGGGAATACTTCAATATCATGTTTTCAGTGCTTTATTGATTATGTCGCAATTCATGTTGCAAAGTGTTACATGTTATTCAGATTGCAGCAGTGAGGTTAGCAACTGGGTTATCACGATATGAGCACATTACTCCATCTTCCATTGAATTACACTGGCTTCAATTCAGATTTTAAGTTCAACTTTGACCCTAACCACAGAAAGCCTGTATATCAAGTCCCATCCCCTCCTCCCCCCTCCCTTTCCTTGTCATTGACTGAGGTACTGAATTTTGCAGCCCCTCTGGGCATTGAGATCAAATGGGACAAGACAGCTTTCATTTCCATCTTTGGCAAGGTTATACTTTGCCAAAACAAGGGAAGCAGTATTCTCTATTGCAGGTGCTCTGTTGTGGAGCAAATTGCCAGCAAGTCTGTATATAGTCAGAGATATTTCTAGGTTTAAGAAAAATAGTTAAAAATATACTTGTTCTCTACTTCTGTCTGAGGACATAAACTAGTTGATATTACAGGATGAACGGATGATATTATGGGGTCAATATTCAAAGTGATTTAACTGGGCAGGAGAGGCTCATGCCTGGTGAAATTGCTTTTGTGGGGCCATCCGGTGATATTCACTGGCATTTAACCGGTTAGTGCCACAGAATATTAGCACTAACCATTAACGCTGTAGCCAGAGATTTTGTGGACAATCCAGGGTTGAAGTTAACACTTAAGTGATTAAATGAAACCGGACAAAGATAGGACTGAGTTTATGTAGTTTGATTTGTCCAGTTAACTTTGAGGCATATTTTCAAAGCACTTTGGGAGGCTAAGTTCCATAGGTTTCTATGGAACTTTGGGAGGCTAAGTGCTTTGAAAATAAGCCTCTTAGGAGGTTACATGCTGAATATCATACTTAACTGCATAAGGGATAGCCGGCCACACAACTAGGGGGATCTTAGGAGAGGGATGCAAAATAAAACCAAAAATATTATAATACTTCTGTATTGCTCCATGGTGCGACCTCACCTTGAGTATTGTGTTCAATTCTGGTCACTGTATCTCAAAAAGAATGTAGCGGAATGAGAAGAGCGACCAAAATGATTGAGGGGATGGAACTCCTCTCATATGAGGAAAGGGTAAAGAGGCTCTTCAGCTTGGGAAAAGAGACTGCTGAGGGGGGATATGATTGAGGTATACAAAATCCTTAGTGGTGTGGAGCAGGTGGAGGTGAATCGATTTTTCACTCATTCAAAAAGTACAAAGACAACGGGACACTCAATGAAATTGCATGGAAATACTTTTAAAAGAAATGGGAGGAAATATTTTTTCACTCAAGGAATAGTTAAGCTCTGGAACTCGTTGCTGGAGGATGTGGTAATGGGGGTTAGCGTACCTGGGTGTAAAATAGGTTTGGACAAGTCCCTGGAAGTAAAGTCCATAGTTTGTTATTAAATGGACATCGAGGAAGCCACTGCTTGCCCTGGGATTGGTAGCATGGAATGGTACTACTAATTGGGTTTCTGCCACCTGGATTGGCCACTGCAGAAGCAAGATACTGGGCTAGATGGACCATTGGTCTGACCAGTATTGCCATTCTTATCCTATATATAATTCTCGACCTCCAACGTTCGGTGCTCTCTGCCTGGGACCGTGGCTCCGTGGTCTAATTCCGCAGTAGATCATGACGTCATCCGCATCACACAGCCTCTTCTAATCGCTTCTGTTTCTGCTGTTCGTGTGGTCCCGACTTGAGGGCCACACGAACAGCTACACAGAAGATAAGAGAGAGGCTGTGTGAAGCGGCGTCCCTAAAGTGCAGGAGTAAAAACCGTGCAGGAGGTGGGAGGGAGGTACTGAAATGACAGGTGAGGGAAGGGGGGGTCATGAATGACACGGGGGGGGGGGGAGAAGGGGTCCTTCTTTCGCTTCTGTTTCAGCTGTTCATGTGGTCCCACCCTTGAGGGCGGGACTACAGGAACAGCTGAAACAGAAGCGAAAGAAGAGGCTGTGTGAAGCTTGCAGGAGGTAAAAACATGCAGGAGGTGGGTCCTGAAATGACAGGGGAGGGAAGGGGGGGTCTGAATGACACGGTGGGGAAGGGGTCCTTCTTTTGCTTCTGTTTTGGCTATTTGTTTGTGTGGTCCCGCCCTTGAGGGCAGGACCACAGGAGCAGCTGAAACAGAAGCGAAAGAAGAGGCTGTGTGAAGCATGTGGGAGGTAAAAACGTGCAGGAGGGGGGGAGGGGGGTCATGACCGACACAGGGGGGGAAGGGGGTCATAAAACTACAGAGGGGGGTCCTGAAACGACACGGGGGAGGGGATTCCTGGAAATCAACTGGAAGGGAGGGGGGTCCTGGATCAGGGGGTAGGGGGATGGGAAGAAGGGGGGAGGGGAAGAAGGGGAGGAGGAGGGGGAGGGGGTTCCTGGAACTCGGAGAGGGGGGAGAGGCGGAGTGGGAAGGGGAGAGGGGGGATGGGAAGAGTGGCAGGGGGGGTCCTGGAACACACATGTTGAAGAAGTGGGAGGGTTTCAGGAACTCAGACGGGGTGGAAGAGGGGGAGGGGAAGGGGGTTCAGCAAACTCTCGGTCTTGCTGTATCTCACATATGCACTCGCACACACTGTCATTCTGACACACACACACTCTCTCACAGACACAATCGCACCCAATCTCACTCTCTCTCTGATATACACACCACTCGCACAGTCACTCTCTCTCTCTCAACAGTCACTCTCACACACACACCTCTCTCAAACATACACACTACGAGGAAAACTTTGCTAGCGCCCGTTTCCTTAAAACTGAACGGGCCTTTTTTACTAATGTTCTTATGTTTATGTTCTTAAAGCTTAGCACGCACTAATTCCATTAGTATGGTAAGAAGCCCATTTTATATCTTTGGACCAATATTTCCTGTAAGTTGTGTGAGAATCTTCTAGCCTTATTCCTGCCGGGTGGGGGGGGGGGGGGGGGGAATGATGCTTCAATATCATGTTTTCAATCACTAGGGACAGGCAGGTCTTCTGAGGTCCTGCAGAACGTGCCTGCCCTTCGCTATTAAAAATGTGATATTGAAAACAGCACTGCCATTGGCAGGAATGGAGATGGAGGACTCCTACACAGCTTAGAGGGAACATAGCATGCACTAAATGCTAAGAAGCCAATAGCAAACAGAATTAGTGCACGCTAAGCTTTAGTAAAAGGGGCCCTAGTTCAGCCCTCTAATGCCTTGACTCTCAAAAGTAGGATTAGAACTATCACTGTTGTATCAATTCTCGCATCACCCACCTTCATCAACCAGCTATCTCAAGTAGACTCTCAGTTCTCATGTTGTACAACCCTAACTGACTTTCCAGTTGATCTGAGTCACTCCTTTGCAGTGTCCACAGTATTAAAGAGTTGAGTCAAGTCCTGATAAAATACTTTGTTTTGCAGGATAAAGTAGCACAAATTTCTTTTTGCACTCATACAGCTAAGAGTACCTCAGCGAAAATCCCCTCTGCAATGGTGACACCTTAGCTGAGTAGTCTGAAAGCATAAGATTTGCTGCTTGTTCCAACTGACACCCTGCTCATACGGCCTGTAGTATCTCAGTTTTGTGGGTGATGTTTTAATTTAAATATCAGAAACTAAGCAAAAAAGCTCTAAGTAGCTCTATAGGGTGACCACACTAATGTCCATGTACTCAATAATTTTGAATAAAGAGGCCTCAATAGCCCAGGGTACCAACTCAGTGGACACACCTGATAAGGCTTTTATCACGGGCCAACAATTCTCTGAAAAAACCTACAGAGTGAAATACATCAAACAATCTGTAGTAAAAAAACAGAGAAATTGTATTAGAAAAAATGTTTTCAAATATTGGACCAAATTGATAGTATAGTCAACAATATAGAAGCATAAAGATGACAAATGTAAAACGGAAGGGAGAAAAAATGGCAAAACGAGAAAAAACAAATAGCTGTAAATCACTTCGGTAATAGTTGGAGTACTTAGCTTCAAATCCCGGGCAAAACTCAACCGGAGGCGCCTCCACATGCGAAGAGTACAGACTGTCCGTCTTTAAATCACACAGAATTTCTTGCTCTCTTTCTCTCACCACACATGGCCAGTCCTTAGTTTCCCTGCAGAGGCCTGCTCTACGTGCCCTCTCTATCAGAAAGGCCAGTCTGGCTGGACAGCTGAAGACATTGTTGAATCCATGTTTTTGAGGAATCCATGGAGTCCTTCTTAAACCACTGTTTCTGAGATTCCAACTAACCGCAGATTGCTGTGCCTGGTGCAATTTTTTCCAGTTCATCCACTTTTTCTTCCACCTGCACCATAGTGTCTCACATTCTGGCATGTTCTTCCTCCGCTACATGTGCCATGTCTTGATGTGCTCCAATCTCCAGATGGAGGCCTTCCATTCTACTGTGTATTGCCTCCAAATTGTCAAACATCACCTGAAACCTTTTTTTTTTTTTTTTTTTTAATCAAGGACCTGCTCCACTGCTGCAGTGACTTCTGCTCTTATTTCTTACATTCAGGCTAAGTGCACTGCCAGTGAGGACGAGTCTTCTGATTCAGCTATCTTTGCATTCTGGCTACCTCTTTATCCTGTTACAGCAATCTCCAGCACCATTCTGGGAATTTGCAAGTCTATAGTCACTGCCAGCTCTTCAAGGCACACACCAACAACTGCAGTTAAATAGGTGGGATCCAATGCTCATGGGGATTGCAGGAGAGGAACCATGAGCCTAAGAGCAGAACTTCAACTTCTGCTTGTCACAGTGTAACTCCTCCATGTGTGTCTTAATATTGAATCTCACCATCCAATGATTTTTATTTATTTTTTATTACATTTGTACCCCGTGCTTTCCCACTCATGGCAGGCTCAATGTGGCTTACACATTATATACAGGTACTTATTTGTACCTGGGGCAATGGAGGGTTAAGTGACTCGTAACCACTTGTAACCGTTCGCCTCCACCTACCCTCCTCTCTTCCTTCCCGTTCACATTAATTGATTTGATTTGCTTACTTTATTTATTTTTTGTCTATTAGATTGTAAGCTCTTTGAGCAGGGACTGTCTTTCTTCTATGTTTGTGCAGCGCTGCGTACACCTTGTAGCACTATAGAAATGCTAAATAGTAGTAGTAGTAGTAGTACTTGCCCAGAGTCACAAGGAGCTGCCTGTGCCTGCAGTGGGAATCGAACCCGGTTCCCCAGGACCAAAGTCCACCACTCTAACCACTAGGTCACTGAATGCCACATAATCACCCACTAAAACATCAGAAAGACTCTTTCCATTCATATGTATTAGATCCAATATGGCTCTATCCCA
The DNA here is from genome assembly GCF_901765095.1 of Microcaecilia unicolor. Taxonomy (NCBI): domain Eukaryota; kingdom Metazoa; phylum Chordata; class Amphibia; order Gymnophiona; family Siphonopidae; genus Microcaecilia; species Microcaecilia unicolor. Next base: position 51,922,580 of record NC_044036.1, read on the forward strand.
TGTGGGTCCCATTACCAGCCACTGGAACAGTTCTTTCTGTAGAGAATATAGGTATCTTATGTCGGGGTGACCTTGCAACACGGTTGCCCCAATCAACATCCAAATATTGAAATCACCTATTGATAGTACTTCCTGTTTCATATCTATTTTGTGAATGTCTTCTATAAATCTCTGTTCTCTTCTGCCTATGAAGGAGGGCTGTATAACACAGAGGGGCATAATTGAACAAAAACGTCTATCTCCATGGGCGTTTATCTCCGAGAACGGGTCCGTGAAGGGGCGGACCGAACCGTATTTTCAAAAAAAATAGACGTCCATGTTTTATTCGACAATTTGTGAGCTGGGCATTTTTGTTTTTCAGTGATAATGGAAAATGAAAGCGCCCAGCTCAAAAACGAATAAATCCAAGGCATTTGTTCGTGGGAGGGGCCAGGAGTCGTAGTGCACTGGTCCCCCTCACATGCCAGGACACCAACCGGGCACCCTAGGGGGCACTTTTACAAAAACAAAAAAAAAGGTAAAAGAGCGCCCAAGTGCATAGCACCCTTCCCTTGGGTGTTGAGCCCCCCAAATCCCCCTCAAAACCCACCGTCCACAAGTCTACACCATTACTATAGCCCTAAGGGGTGAAGGGGGGCACCTACATGTGGGTACAGTGGGTTTGGGGGCGGTGTGGAGGGCTTCCATTTACCAGCACAAGTGTAACAGGTGGGGGGGGGGGATGGGCCTGGGTCTACCTGCCTGACATCCACTGCACCCCCTAATAACTGCTCCAGTGACCTGCATACTGCTGCCAGGGAGGTGGGTATGACATTTGAAGGTGAACATAAAAAGTTGTGAAACGGCATATTTTTGTGGTGGGAGGGGGTTTGTGACCACTGGGGGAGTCAGGGGAGGTCATCCCCGATTCCCTCTGGGGGTAATCTGGTCATTTAGGTCACTTTTTGGGGCCTTATTCGTGAAAAAACAGGGTCCAGGAAAAGTGCCCTAAATTCTCGCTACAAACGCATATTTTTCTTCCATTATCGGCGAAAGGCGCCCATCTCTGATCGCCCGATAACCACGCCCCAGTTCCGCCTTCACCACGCCTTCGACACGCCCCCATCAACTTTGTCCGCATCCGCGACAGAGTGCAGTTGAAAACGTCCAAATTCGGCTTTCGATTATACCGCTTTATTCGTTTTTGTGAGATAAACGTCTATCTCCCGATTTGGGTCGCAATATAGGCGTTTTTCTTTTTCAATTATAAGCTGGATAGTGTAAATAGCTTTTTCCATTCCGTCTTTCCAGATTAAGCCACAGTGCCTCTTCCTTATCCCTTAAGTCCTGCAATTCTGTCACTTGAATATTATCTTTAACATAACATGACACTCCTCCTTTTCTTCTTACCTTGGGGGATCCTTTTACAAAGACACGCTGAAAACTGGCTTGCGGTAGTGTAGGCGCAGGTTTTGGGCATGCACAATACATTTTTTAGTGTGCCTGTAAAAAAGGCCTCTTTTTTTTCCAGAAAATGGACATGTGGCAAAATCAAAATTGCTGCGCGTCCATTTTGGGTCTCTGACTTTACCGCCAGCCATAGACCTAGCGGTAAAGAATTTGGGTGGTAAGGACCTACATGCATCAGATGCCACTTGGCACGTGCCTGCTACGTGTACCAGAAAATAAAAATTATTTTTCAGATGCGTGTATCAGACGCGCACCAAAAATGAAATTACCACAAAAGCCACGTGGTAGTTGGGCGGTAAGTCAATTTTGTCACACGTTGGGTGTGCGTAGATGCTTATGCAGCTTAGTAAAAGGGGCCCTTAGTCTTCCTGAATAGATCATAGCCCAGTTTTACTATATCCCAGTTATGGTTCTCCATGAACCACGTCTCCATGACCACCATTAAATCCAAGTCAGCTTCTTCTATCACAACTTCTAGATGCAGAACCTTATTTCCTATACTTACGAGCATTAGTATACACAGCTTTCCACGTTGCCATTTTTTTCCCCATTTATGTAGAAGTATTTTATAGTTTTTCTTATCTGAGAGCTTTGTTCACCCATTCCCAATTATTCTAGTTTAAAGCTCTCTTCAGTAGGTTAGCCAGTCTGCTCTGGAAACATCCCTTCTTTAATAGACACCATTTCTGCTCAAAAGCCCTTGGAAAATCATCCCATGGTCCAGGACACCAAAACAGTCTGACACCATCTGAAGAGTGCAAGTTTCTCTGCTTTGGTCTATACCCTTGACAAGGAGAATCAACAAGAACACCTCCTGCACACGTATCTACTTCACCCTCTTTCCCAGAACCATGAAGTTACTCTTGAGTTACATTCAGTGGGATACCTAGCGGTATCATTTGTGCCAACATGGATGAGCAGCATCAGATGCTAGTACAGTGATGGGCAACCTTTTGAGCTTGGTGTGTCAAAATTCGCCAAAAAACCGAGCATAACTCGGGTGGTGTGTCACTTCGAGAAAAATCACTGCTACTAGGACCACCCCCGGGCCCCCCCTACCCGAGATCGCTGCCCACCTGAGGTCGCCGGGGCCCCCCTCCACCCGCTACCGGGCCCGGAACTAACCTTAAAGCCTCCTTTCACGTCGCAGCAAGCAGCAGCAGGGCAGACCTCTCCTCCTTCCTTCTGTGCTCCACCCTCGCGGATGTTATGTCAGGCGAGGGCGGGACACGGAAGGAAGGAGTGGCCTGCCCTGCTGCTGCTTGCTGTGACGTGAAAGGAGGCTTTAAGGTTAGTTTCCAGGAGCGAGGAGGGAGGGTGGACCACTCTGCGGTGGCGCCACGTGTCATCGAAAATGGCTACGCGTGTCAGTGCTGACACACGTGTCATAGGTTCGCCATCAGGGTGCTAGTAAGTAGACTTGACTCTTGACAATCTCTCCATACGGTCTTGAATCTTGGTACCAGACAAACAGCTGCAGAAAGACAGAAAAGTCCATAGGATGTTCTAATGTGAGCACAACTTGAGAAATTTACCACCAGGTCTGAGGCAGCAAAGAAGGGTCAGTTGCCCTGGTAGTCCAGTGGCACCCCTCCAAAAGAATTAAAATGGATGTTAGCAGTTTTCTGAGCAACATTTATGGAACAATGTCTCCTCTGAAGACTGTTAATGAATTGTAGATTTACCACTGCTATGCTGGAGATTGAAGACAATGAGTGAGGTTTTTCTAGTGGGCCTCAGGCAGGTCTAACACCAGTTCTGGCATATGTACATTACAAAACCTAACATAGCTAATCAATAAACAGAAAATACGATTCATTTCTCTACCTTGTCTGGGCATTTTATTTTTCTAATCATCTTGATCCCAGTCTCTGGTTTCCACCTTCCTCTGTCTTCCTGGCAAAAGAGTCCAGAGGTCTTCTGGTCCATCTGGCATTTCTTCTCTGTCCATGTCCATCAGATACTGAGGAAGCTCAGAGAAATCCTGGCGGGACCTCTTAAGGATTTATTTAATAGATCTTTAGAGATGGAGAGGTTCTATGAGATTAGAGATGAGTGGTCCTTCTTCAGAAAAGTTGGGACAGGGAAGAAGTGGGAAACTACAGACCAGTAAGTCTCATGTCAGTGGTAGGAAAAATGATGGAGCCGCTGCTGAAGGAAAAGATAGTTAATGTTCTAGAATCCAACGGGTTGTAGGATCTGAAACAACATGGTTTACCAAAGGAAATTCATGCCAAACAAATCTAATTTCTTTGACTGGATGACTAAAGAGCTGGATTAAGGACGTGCACTAGATGCAATCTACTTAGATTGCAGCAAAGCCTTTGATATGGTTCTTCACAGAAGATTCTTGAATAAGCTGAGAGGGCTGAACTTAGGACCCAAAGTGGTGAACTTGATTGAAAACTGCTTGAACAACAGGAGACAGAGGCTGGTGGAAAATAGAATTTTCTTGGAGAACAGGACAGTGAGTAGCAGAGTGCCTCAGGGGTCAGTAACATTAACATTAACAATAAATTAAAGAAGACTGGACATTTTCAGGAATAACAAGAGTGTAACCTAACAGAGACAAAATATCCCTAAACTACATATTTTATTCAGCATGATTTAACACAAATTTTTTTAACTAAGTAAGTTTTGATCTGTTTACGAAACAGGTTATAGGAAATTTTGGACATTAAGAGATCTTTAATAGCCTTGTACAAGTGAACCACTTGATATGAAAAAAGAGTGTCTATTAATCTAGTTCTTCTCGTATTTTTTAAGGAAGGAAAAGTAAAAAGTTCTAATATTCTGGTAACTAGTTTTACTTGTAAAAACAAAATGGATCTATAAGTAAAGTGGGGATAGACCACATATAATTTTGTACTCAAGACAAGAAAATTCAAACAGGACCCTGGCTTGCTCAGGGAGCCAATGAAGTTCCACAGGGACTGTCTTTTTGTGTATGGTGTACAGCGCTGCGTATGTCTTGTAGTGCTATAGAAATGGTAAGTAGTAGTAGGATACGCTGTCAAACAGTACTAGGGACGATTCCGTTTAATATATTTGTGAGAGTGCATTTTTTCTAGCAAAAAAGGTGCTGGTACTCAAATGCCAGGCCACCCTTCAGGGGTGGGGTGATCACTGAGGGACCCACTCCACAATAGCCAGGATCCTGCAACCAGTCACAGAATCTATGGCAAGGCAGAATTGGTGTGTAGAGCCTGAGCTCTTTCATTAAAACTTGAAGGAGCAGAGTCAGAGCTTACGAGAACAGGGTAGGGTTGGGGACAGACTTTGTCCCTGTGTCACTCTACTCACTACCCCCTTCCTCAGTTCCTCCACTTATTTCATGAGAGATTCAATCCTCACCTTGTATCACACTTTACCTCTGGACAGAGGCAGAAGCTTTAACAGTTGAAAATGGAGTGAACTTTTCTGTGTATGGATTAATTATTTGTCAAATACTTTGTGTGCTGAATAGAAATGTTTATTATGGAGCTCTGTGTCTATTTTATTTAGCATTGTTAGAGTTAAGCACCGCATGTTTCAGTTACAGTGATCTTTTTCTAATATGGTAGGTGGTCTTGGACTTGGAATTTTTGATGATTGCCTTATTACAGAAGAACTAGCATATGGATGCACAGGGATGCAAACTGCTTTTTTAGCAAATTCTCTTGCCGTAAGTAAATCACGAGCCTCACTAACTTCCATAAACAAGTTAAGACCTCTTTTACCAAACCATGCTAGTGATTCCCGGCACGGCAATGTCGACAAAGCCCATTCACTTTGGATGGGCATCGTCAGAATTGCCACGCTGTAATCGCTAGTGCAGTTTGATAAAAGAGGGCTCCTTTTACTAAGCCATGGTAAAAAGTGGCTTGCAATAGTGTAGGCGCAGGTTTTGGGCGCGCACAGAAATATTTTTCAGCTTACGTACCAAAAATGCTTTTTTAAATTTTTTATCTCAAAAACACATGAGTATCACTCCTTTTATACAGTCTATAGGTGGGCGCAAGACCTCGATCTAACATAAGCCTTCCGAAAAAATTACAGACATCAAAAAACTCCCACACTTAGGGAGAAAAAGATTCTGTGAGCAAAAAACGGAAAACGGAGTATCTTCCGATATCAAAAAGTGATCAAAGTCTATACACCCCTCTATAGAGAGTACTAATGGATGTAAGAAACTATAGTATCCATTACTGGACCCCTCTAGATGAAAACTGGAAGGTATTGAAAGATGAAACACAATTGCAATGTCTACTATTCAGCATACATCAGCAACAAAACATTCAAAAAATCAATAACTTAGCTTAAAGTGCTGATTTGTGACTCTTCCAAAGTCTTTATGTCCTGATTCCCAGGTAGCAATGATGAAAGTGTTTCAAATTGCTAATTCGTTTCCTCCAGTCATACTTTTACGACGGTCATAAAGTTGAATACAATTTGTTCTTGTTCAATTTTTTTTAAAGTGGGTATTAATATAAAATCCTCCACACTCGCAATGTCTTACAAACTTTCCCGACAGCAAGGGACCCCACTGGTTTCTTACATCCATTAGTACTCTCTATAGAGGGGTGTATAGACTTTTATCACTTTTTGATATCGGAAGATACTCCGTTTTCCGTTTTTTGCTCACAGAATCTTTTTCTCCCTAAGTGTGGGAGTTTTTTGATGTCTGTGATTTTTTCGGAAGGCGGTAGGAGCCTATGATGTTGGCCATTTCAGTGGAGTCCTAATGTTAGGTTCCCTGGGCTGTTGAGGCTATTTTATTCATATAAATTTCTTATGTTAGATCGAGGTCTTGCGCCCACCTATAGACTGTATAAAAGGAGTGATACTTAGTGTTTTTGAGATATTGTCAGACTCCTGCTCCTCTCCGGGCTGTCTGCGCTCTAGTTGCACCTCTCCGTGCTGTCTACAATCCAGCCGCACCTCTCCGTGCTGTCTGTACTCCAGCCGCACCACTGTCAGACTCCTGCTCCTCCGGGCTGTCTGCTCTCTAGTTGCACCTCTCCGTGCTGTCTACCATCCAGCCGCACCTCTCCGTGCTGTCTGCAATCCTTGCAAGTTATGCAAACCTCCCTCAGGCTTACACAGTTGTGTTCTCTCCAGCCAGTAGCCCACCCCCTAGTTCAACCCCTACCGGCTACTGGCACGTATCTGTTTCCTGGTGGAGTCCCCCTCCTCATAGACTAGCCGCCTAGGTTCTTTCCAGTCCGGCTATTAAGTCCCCGACCAGGCCTCTGGACCGGGACCTGTTCCTGGCACAGGCCCCTTTCTTTAGAGTCTCTATTCAGAATCAAATGCTTATCACACAGTTCAGCTTTTCTCAAGCCCCACTATAAAGTTCCAAAGTTTCCCCTACGGTATGAATTCCTCTAGGTTTAGCACTGCATACTGGCTACACCTAGAGACCCACCTCCCTCATTTGTCAGCACTAACTCCTGACAACCACCCACTGGGTTAAAGAATTCATACCTTTTGTTATCCAGTACACACAGCCCTCTTTCTCCTCTCCTCATGGCCCTGAGCAAATGCTGAGATATCCATTTCTTCTGTTTCCCCTCCCCCTTCCCCCCTTGCCAATCCATCTGTTCCACCACTCCCTTCTCCCACAGGTGTTCCTCATCCCCTCCCTCTGACTTCATCTCCCAATCAACCTCCTCCCCCTTCCCCCTCTGAGAGGACTTCTCCTCCCACTCCTGCTTCCTGCTCAGCTCGGGCTTCTGGGACTTGTAGTTCTTATAGTCCCACTCTTTCTTCTTTTGATCCCTGGCGGGCACAGATAGCCCTTTCCTCCACCACCCCTCCGGTTTGCCACCCCCTTTCTCACAATATATTATTGCACTCTTGGCAGTTTAAAATATTTTTTAAATTTTTTGCCAAAAATGGATATGCGGCAAAATCAAAATTGCCGCGTGTCCATTTTGGGTGACTGATCTTACTGCCAGCCATAGACCTAGTGGTAAGGAATCTGCGCAGTAAGGACCTATGAGCATCAGATGCCACTTGGCGCGTGTCCACTATGCACGTCCAAAAATAAAAAATATTTTCCAGATGAGAATAGCGGACGTGCGCCAAAAATAAAATTACCACAAGAAGCACACGGTAGTCGGGCGGCAAGTTCATTTTGGCGCTCGTTGGGCACGCATAGAGCCTAACATGGCAGGGTCCTTAATGTAATTTAACCCACAATGTATAACACAAGCCCCATTATTCTAAATGGAGCCTATTTACTAACTATTGTGTATGTGCTTAACTTGAATTAATGCATATTACCCAGTTAACATACATTAATATGCTAACTTACATTAGTAAATGAGGGCCTATGTGGTGGTAATTGTCAGGTTTTGAAAATATAGAGCAACTTTTAGATACCTGCATAATCCTTTTTCTTAGCAAATGCCAGTTATTATTGCTGGAAACAAGCAACAGCAGAAGAAGTACCTGGGAAGAATGACTGAGGAACCACTGATGTGTGTAAGTATTGCTTTTATCAAAGCATTAAGTATTGTGTTATAATATTTTCTGTCTTTAAAGGTAGTAATACTGAAAGCATCTTTTCAAGAAGTAATACAGAAAGCATCTTATTTGTGGAGGTGGGATTTGTCTGGCCAGCACTGTTGAAAATAATAAAAATATATTTAATACCTCCCAACCCAAGGCTTCCTGAAGCATATTCATTTTAACATAAAAACTAGTTGCCAGCAGTCAGACATAAAACCCATCATCACATCACAGAACCCAGGATGAAGCCAAATTTAAATACAAAATCATTTAAAAAATGTAAACAGGGCACTTTGTGTTAGATGTTTTCTGTTTCTGCTTGTTAGAATACTTTCGGTTGCTTTAGTTAATCTGTTCACGGTTCTACCTGAAAAACTACTTTGAAAGCTGTGCAGTGTTAAATAGCTCAACTTTTTTTCAGATTTTTAAAAATAATGCCATGAGTTTTTAGACAGTTCTATTCTATTACGGTTCTTCTATACAGCATATTTCCTAAAGCAGTTTACAATAAGAGTAAATATCTCATATAGATATAAATTATAATTTGTATCTTTAATATGTCTTCAACCCTAATTCTACAAAGTGAACAAATATGTTTTTAAAACCTTACGAAAGAGACTATAGTTAGATATCGTTCTGATAGATAGTGGTAATCTATTCCATACTTTAGGACCCTGAACAGATTTCAATTTCAATTCCTTTGTTGATGGAATGTCAAATTTGTTGCGCTTCTCAACTGTCCTCTTGTACCTAAAGGAGGTATTAATTGCCCTACTATAGCTGCATTCGGACCATAGACAGATTTATATACTTGACAGGCTATCTTAAACTGAATGTGGGATTCTACTTACAGCCAATACAAATTTTCCAATAAAGGACTGGCTTTTATCATTTTCCCTAAACCATATATCAAGCTAGCAGCCATTATTCTGCATCAGTTGAAGATGGTACTTTTTGTTGTTTACTGATATTGTAATATAATAAATTGCAGTAATCAAGTAAAAAAGTAAAAACCGCTTGTGCAATAATTCGAAATCTTGATAAGCTTAGAGATGATCTAATCATGCGAAGTCTATGCAAGTGGTAAAAGAACTACTTGACAAGGGCATAGATCTGGAATTTATAAGTGAGTCTAGGATAATCTATATATATAAAAAGCACCTCCAACGTTCCATTGAAGCCTCAAGCCGGAAACTTGAGGCGCCCGAGATATCTGGTTTGGCCTACAGGCTCCAGTCAGTGTAGCTCTGCCCTCGCGTCAAAACGCGATGACGTTGAGGGCGGGGCGGCCCTGCAGTCACTGTACCTACGCCCTCGCATCAAAATGCGATGAAGCAGAGGGCAGGGCGGCGAACACACAACGCACGGCTTCCACATGTTCTCTGACAGCTGCTGGGAGAGTGTTCCGAACTTCACAAACTCGCAACCACGTCACTGAGGGACGAAGGGAGGAAGAGGAGAGATGTAGAACTCGGAAGGGAGGCACGGAGGGGGTGTCTGGAACTCGGTAGGGAGGGACCGAGGGAGGACGGTGGGGGGGGGGGGGGAGGGGAGGGGATTACCCTGCTAGTGCCCGTTTCATTTTTTCCCGAAACGGCCATTTCTTACTAGTACTTTAATAATACTTTAGATTTAGAAACTAACTTTAAGGATATATCTGGAGAAAAAGTTATTATTTCATTAGAAAATTTTTGATAATCTCCAACCCATACTAACTTAGTCTTTTGAGTATTGAGTTTTAAGAGATTTGCAGATGTCCATTCTTCTATTAGTTTTATATATTGTATCAACAACAAAAAAGTATGACAAGGAAAATATACTCAATGATTGCAAATAACTCCCCAAGTGACTCATGTAATTCCTTGTCTTCCCCAACTCCCTGCTCTGCTATGCAACCAAAGTATCATTTTCCCTTCTAGATAGCCTGATGTGTGGTATGGCACTCATTGACTGGTATGCAGGTAGAAAGCCTCAAGCTAAACCCTTCAAAGAAGAGCCCTTGATCAGTCAGCAGAGGCATTAGTAAAACAGGTAGCAATTATCTTCCACCAGGCATTAATTGCAGACTAAGAGGGTCTTTTACTAAGGCACGCTCACGTTTTTGGCGCGCGCTAAAATTGTAGGCTCGCTAAACATTAGACACGCCAATGCATTCCTATGGGTGTCTCTAATATTTAGCGTGCCCACAATTTTAGCGCACGCTAAAAACATGAGCACGCCTTAGTAAAAGACGCCCTAACTTATTATGGTTATTTTATTACTGTTTTGATTGCAACCTAAGCCACCTTAAAGTGCTATCCTTTTTGTTCCTACCATTTTATCTTACATTTTCATTGTAAACCGCTTAAATATTCTATTTGCAGTATATCAAGGTTGAATTGTTAGATGAAGCTTGGTTTGAAGCTATTTGCGGAAACCAGGGGCGTAGCTATGTGGGGCCACTGGGGCATGGGCCCCCATAGATTTGGCCCTGCCCCCCCCCCCACCGCCAACCCCTTCGACCCCCCCCTCCACCGCTGTTGGGTACCTTTGCTAGTGGGGGTCCCCAACCCCCGCCAGCCAAAGTCCTCTTCTCTGGCGCGGCTGCGTTGCTGATCTGCAAGGGCAGGCTTCTGTTTCTGTGAGTCTGACGTCCCTGCACGTACGTGCAGGACGTCAGACTCACAGAAACAGATGCCTGCCCTTGCAGATCAGCAACGCAGCCGCGTCAGAGAAGAGGACTAAATTGTGCCCCTCACCTCGGGCTCTGGACCTCCCTCCCGCCGAAGTCTGGCTACGCCCTGGCCCTGGCGGAAACAAAAGCAATTTTTCACCTAAGCTTATATCTGCCAGTTAAATATGTTTCCTGTTAAGAGCTGATCTGTGAATTTCTGCTTTCCTTCTTTCAGGCTTATTGTGCAACAGAACCTGGAGCAGGATCTGATGCAGCTGCTCTACAGACCAGAGCTGAAAAGAAAGGCAATGAGTATATCATTAATGGACAAAAAATGTGGATCACCAATGGGGGCAAAGCTAACTGGTATGTTCTTTATTTAATGGCTGGCTGAATTGCATTTCACCTTTTTAGAGTCAGCTCTGTAATGAGAATAAAAACACTGGTCTTGGGACTTTTTTCTGTGAGATGTAATTTCTTAATTGGCGGTTGCATTTTGGCACGTCTGAGAACTGGTGACTTCCTGTTATAATTGGCTGTACCTTATACATTACATTACATTACACTCTGTTCTTGTATTCTGCTAATACCCAATGAGGTCAAAAGAAATCACAAACAAGGAAAACTAGGTAAAACACCTAGACCCATATATAAAAAATTTAAACTTTTTCAAGTAAAATCCAGATTACATCCGTTTAGAAGTAGCATCTCACAAAAACAGTAGATTTTTTAAATCATTTTCCTGAATAGCATAAAATATACTCTATTATTAAATTATCTGATAGTACATTCCAAGCTTAAGCTGCCTGATAGGAAAAGAGAGAATTAAAAAGTCTCTTTGATCTTATCCCTTTAGGATAGTAAAGGGCTAAGATCATAGTTGGTTCAAAGATCGTAAAAAATGTTTGTTTACGGAAGACACATGAAAAATCAAGTAAATGAGAGAGGCACTGGAGAGGTGGAGAAGGGGATTGATGCTGAGAGTAGGGTAAAGGGTCTGATGCTGGGAGTGGGAGAAGAGGTCTAGGGGCTGACCGAAGGCTAGGGACAGTAGGAGGATGATGTTGGCAGAAGGGGGGGGGGCTCATGCTAGGGCTGAGAAAAAGGTCTGATGCTGGGGCTGGGAGAATGGGGAGGGGTGCTTGGAGCTAATACAGGGCTAGGGATGAAAATGTGAGAAGGGTTGTAATGCTAGACCTGGAGAAGAGGGCAGGTGCTGACACAGAAGCTGGGGGCTGATAGGGGAGTAGGTGAGAGAAGGGGGGGCTGATGCTGGGGTTGGGAGGAGGGGACTAAGGGCTGGTGCAGGGACTGGGGCTCGGAGAAGGGAGAAGGCAGAGGGTGAGAAGAGCAGGGCTGGCTCAACCTACGGTCCAAGTCAGGCATTGGCTCAGGGCGCCAGTGATAAAGTGCACCAAAATCCCCAGTCCAGTCTACCTTCAGACTCCTAGAGGGATAGATGCCAGACTGGGATTTTGGTACCCTTATTACCAGACCTCAGAGCCAGTGCCTCACCTAGCCCAGCAAGTGGGAGGAACAAGAGAGGGGAATCACAGGAAGGGTCAGGCTGTGGAAGGAGAGATACAAGTTTGCAGGTGCAAAAGCTGGTTCAGGAAGTCATGGTCCCTTGAACCAGCCATGTAACAGGGGCTCTGATTGTAAGTAAGGAGAGAGAAGAAAGTGGAGTGGACAGGATGGAAGGGGTCAGAATAGAAGGAAAGAGGATAGGAAGTGGTGAGAAAGGATCAGAAATGGAGGAAGAGGAGGGGAGAAGGAGAATGTGCAAGGAGGAGGGGTGAAAGAGGGAAGACTGAAGGGAGAGAAAGAGTGAGAAAGGGTAAAAAAGGATCTTGGAGGGACTAGAAAACATTGAGAGCCTCTGTAAAGGAACAGACCAAAAGGACAGATCTGAGAAGGAAATGAGAAAACTGGGTGGCAGGTAAGAGAAAGAAATAAGAAGCTGGAGTTGGTGAATGAATGACACTTGGTGGAAGATAAAAAGTAGACTGGGGAGCAGCAAGAGTAGAAGATGGAATGCTGGTAGGTAGGTGAGATGTAAAAAGAGGCAAACTGAAGACAGGAAGGTGAGAAAAGGAGAAAATGAGGGGTAAATTTTAAGCTGCTGAATAGAGATTCATAGAACTGAGAAACAAACACGAAGGGGAACAATCAAATGTCAGACAAATGAAAACAAGACCCTGGAAAAGAACTTGGATAAATATGATACAAGGAAAGTTGAACAGAGAGGCTGGGACCAAGTGGATTAGTAAAATAAATACCCAGACAACAATCCTATATAATAAAACGCACCTCCAACATTCTGAAGCTGACTGCATGGCTGAGGCATTTCTGCTCTCTGTATCCATCTCCTGAATTGACATCATGTACTTCCGGGTTCGTCACAAGCAGAAGTGACCAACCAAACGAGGTTTCTCGGCTTCAGAATGTTGGAGGTACATTCTATTAAATAGGATTGGTCAGTTCCTTGAAGCACAGCCAGAGCTCAGCGTCCTGCACAGTAACGCTCAGACACCAGAGAGAGAGGGGGGGGCCCTGACACCAGAGAGAAGGAGGGAGGGGGGCCTGACACCAGATACTGATCAATTTTAAACCTCTATTATTAGAAAGTCATCACTCTCACTCCGCCCTGTTGCCCCTCGTCCCCACACACAACTCTCCCCCTTCTACCATATCTTCCTTGCTGTCCCCCCCCACCCCTTCCACAGAATCCATATAGAAGTGACCACTCTCCCACACAGCCCCATCACTCCCCCCTCATATCTGTTTATCAGCAGCAGTCAGGTTCTTTCTATCATTATCCCACCCAGTGTACCTGCCCACAAAGATTCTTTTCAGCTATTGATTCACACACCCATCCCCATGCCCCACAGTCCGATGGCACCATCCTCTTTGGGTTCCATATCAACATCAACAGCCCGTCACTTACTTCTCCCTCAAGTACAAGCTTCAGTGTCTGGGCTGGGGCTCTTGTGCTATTTTTGTCAGCCTCCTCCCTTTGTTTACTTTTTTCCATTGAGGATTGTCTCTATGGCTGGGCAGCATGCATGTAGTTGAAGGGGCAGGCCCTGGACTCTCGCTGCTAATTTTCTTTCTTTTGAATCCTACCAGACTAATCCAGTGTCCCACCCTGTTTCTGAAGTTGGTTTTGAATTTGTTTAGTTCAACTGGTTACATTTGGTCATCTATGAAGTTTCACAAAGATTTGGAGGCATTTCTGGTGGAGACCATGGGTCTCACCCCCACCCCTCAACTGCTTCAGACAGTGGAAGAAATCTATTTTTGTTATGAAATAAAACTGAAGAGGAGCAGGCTTGCATGCTGATTTTATATGGCATTGCTCACATTCAGTTTGTTCCCTGTCACCATCTGCTGTTAGAGGGGCATAACCCATTCTTCTGGACTGGTTTGATAGGGCTCAAAGAAGGAAAATTAGCAGGTAAGACCAAATTTTTTTCCATAAGTTTTTCTTGGAACTTTGATCAGATGACTGGATCCTCTTAGTTGATGAAACTCTTAAAGATAAAGTTGGATTTGGCCTTGTCAGCGGAGGAGCATGACAACCAGTCAGTTGGGCAAGTGTTTGTGAAACTATCTAGCTTATTTTTGAAAGAGAAAGACGCCCATATTTCGACCCAAATCAGGAGATGGGCGTCTTTCTCCCGTGGGTGCCCAAATCAGTATAATCACAAGCCGATTTTGGGCGTCTTCAACTGAAATCTGTCACGGAAACGGCCAAAGTTGATGGGGGCGTCTCGGAGGCATGGTGAAGGCGGGACTGAGGCGTGTTTATCAGCCGAGGAGAGATGGGCATCCTCGGCCGATAATCGAAAAAAGAAAGGCGTTTTTAGCGCGCATTTGGGTCATTTTTTGGACCCTTTTTTTTCACGAACAAGTCCCAAAAAAGTGCCCTAAATGACCAGATGATCACTGGAGGGAATCGAGGATGACCACCCCTGACTCCCCCAGTGGTCACTAACCCCCTCCCACCAACAAAAAACGAACTTTAAAACTTTTTTTGCCAGCCTGTATGCCAGCCTCAAATGTCATACCCAGCTACCTGACAGCAGTATGCAGGTCCCTGGAGCAGTTGTTAGTGGGTGCAGTGGACTTCAGGCAGGTGGACCCAGGCCCATCCCCCCCCCCCCACCTGTTACACTTGTGGTGGTAAATGGGAGGCCTCCAAACCGCCCCCAAAACCCACATGTAGGTGCCCCTCTTCAGCCATAAGGGCTATGGTAATGGTGTAGATTTGTGGGCAGGGGGTTTTGGGGGGATTTGGGGGGGCTCAGCACCCAAGGTAAGGGAGCTATGGACTTGGGAGGTATGTAACTTTTTTTAAAATTGTTACAAGTGCCCCCTAGGGTGCCCGGTTGGTGTCCTGGCATGTGAGGGGGACCAGTGAACTACGAATCCTGGCCCCTCCCACGGCCCAATGCCTTGGAGTTGTTCATTTTTGAGCTGGGCGCCTTCGTTTTTTATTATCGCTGAAAAACGAAACCACCCAGCTCAAAGCCGCTCAAATCCGATGCATTTGGCTGGCACAAACCGTATTATTGGAAAAAAGATGGACAACCATTTTTTTCAAAAATACGGTTTGTCCCGCCCCCTCACATACCCGTTCTCGGACATAGACGCCCATGGAGATGGGTGTTCACGTTCGATTATGCCCCTCCATGGCTTATTTGACAAAACAATTTTCGAATGAAAGGCTGTGAAAGTGTGGTTGTGGTGTTATGCTCAATTGCACTGTGGAAATGGCCCACATATGGGTTTCTCAAAACACTGTGTTGAGAAAGTGAGAATGTGATCACCAGGATGATTCTGGGGAAATAAGAGAGCCCAATAGGGGCTAGAATTAAGTCTAAGATTCTGTCTGTATTGTTCAACGCTACAAGAAGTAATAGGCCATTTATCTTCTGGGTATTGAAGATGAGTGGGTTTGAGATAAAGGAGCAGTAGGTCTCAACAGTTGTGAGCCTTATGCAGAATGCATTTTATTGAATTGTTTTGTTTGTTTTTTAATGATTCATTATTGATTTTTTAAAATTTGGCTTTTTATCTTCAGGGAGCCCTGAATCTTAGATTAAGGGGCTTGCGGTTTTAATTATTAGTGATTATGTGCTATTGACTTTTATTTTGTTGTACACCACTTTTGTACAGGTATTTGGAACTGAATATGTGACTTATAAATCGTTAGTTTCATATGTGTTAACTTTCAGATTGCAATTCTGAAATTAATTACCCCGATAGCCAGTAGCAGTCAGTGTTTTTTTTTTTTTTCAAGCGTTGAATGAGGCTGGTGAAATTAGACCCAGATATTCAATGCCAGGCCATGTCTGGGCAGCCATAACTAGCCAGAAGCTAGCTGCCAGCACTTATGCGGGTCCTAGCTGAATATCAGCTGAGACCCACATAATAAGGGGATCTTTCTGTGACTAATCCCCAACACCCTGGTCCCCTTGTCACTCCTGAGACTTACCTGGAGATGATCCCTGGTAATCTAGGGGGATGGGGCAGCAGTGATCCCCTTCCATTCCAGCCCTGTCTGGCTCTGGGTTAAAAATGATGGTGCGGACCCCTAGCAATAGCTTCATGGTGGTACTATCATATAAGAGCAAATGGCATACTTTCAAGGTCTTCTGCACTGATTTGCACCAGGAGTGTTATAGCCTTTTTATCTGATGCCATAGTTAATCATGATGTATTGGAAAATACTACAATTGTGTTCTGTTCTTTCAAGGTATTTTCTAGTGGCTCGTACTGATCCTAATCCTAATCCTAAAGCTCCTGCTCAAAAAGCCTTTACTGGTTTTATAGTTGAAGCAGATGCCCCTGGTATCCAGATTGGAAGAAAGGTGATGTTTCTATTTTTTTTAACCCATAGCATTGCTCTTTTTTTTATAGTAACTGTAAATATTACTACTTAAATATGATATTAATTTGGAGTCTTTATGTACAGTCTGGTTTAAAAAAAAACAAGCATATGGTAAGCTGAGATAGGTATGTGGGTTACAGCCTTATCTAGACCTGATGACATGTAAGATGGTAACTCTTAGGAAATTTTCAAAAGATTTCACCCTATTAAGGAGAACTAAGGAATCTTTAATAGCAGAAACAGAAGTATTCTGCAAAGTAGACGTAAACGTACAAAGTTCCAAAGTAGTTTATTTAAGGAACTCTTCTGTTCATGTTAAAGCAATCCTTGCTCAATGATATTATTTTTAGAATGTTCTTTTAGTTTTGCTGTGCTTTTCTATTAATTGATGGATTTCTTATATGTGGTTTTTTTTTAATATGAGATTTTGTATTATGATGTAAACCGTTCTGTTTTGTGAATGCAATTTGAAACGGTATAGCAAATAAATAAACGATAAACGATATATCTTTTAAGGAAATAGTCAGCAGAGGTAACTTGACTCTGGACAGACAACTGTTGCATAGCCACTTCTTGAGGACACCTAGCTATATTAGTCCCTTTAATCCTTATGTCGAAAATGGTCTCTCTATAGTCGATGACCTAACTTATGTTACAATTCAATCTATCATTCAGGTACCTCTATGCAATCAATACTATAATGTATTCTTCTTTACCATGTATGTATACACCTTAATGCAATACCATTTGTAATTCTGTACCCGGAAATGGCAATCGCCATTACGGCATAATCTAAGCCACATTGAGCCTGCAAATTGGTGGGAAAATGTGGGATACAAATGCTACAAATAAATAAATAAATAAAACTGCATGGCAGAAAGAGGAAGAAAAGAAGTGCTGCATGGCAGAGGACAAGAGAAAGAGAGAGAGACTGGACATTCTGGATGATGGAGAGATAAGAGATGATAGATAGCTTGAAGGAGAGAGATAGAGGAGATGCTGGATGACTGGAGGAGACAGATGGAAAGGAGATGCTGGCTGGCAGGAGGGACAGAGACAGAGGTGATCTTAGATGGTGGGGGGGAGGGGGTTAGAAAGAGACATAGAGGAGATCCTGGATTAGAAAACCTAAATGACCAGACAGCAAATGTAGGAAAAAAACATATTTTTAATTTAGGGTGAAATAGTGTGGTAGCTGTGTTAGTCCACTTTAGCGGTTAATATATACAACAACAAAAACAGAAAATAAGATTATACCTTTTTATTGGAATAAATGCATTTTTTATTAGCTTGCAGAGACCAAAACATCCAGACCTGAGGAATGAGGAATGTGGTGATTGGAATGTCAATTTTGGAAATTTACAAGTACTGTCTTTATATTTTGCATAGTACAGGGGGCATGTGTTGCTAATTCTTTCTCTGATTGTTGTTTTTATATGCAGTCTGTCTTCTTAGGAATTCCGTTTAATTTTTGTCTATATATTTCTATTTTTAGTTTATGACTACTTGGTGGAGGCTCTGTTTGGTCACTGCAGGTATTAAGACGAATGAGACTGAGATGCAGTGGCGTAGCTAGGTGGGGTGCCAGGGGAGCGGCTGCTCCCCCAAATGGAGTTCTGCCGGCGCCACTGCCTATCGTATTGCATAGAAAATGTGCACCGGCGGAAGTCTGCTCTCGTTACCCTTTCGCTCCCCCCGCACCGTCAACCTGGCTCCGCTTCTGCTGAGATGACATGGAGGGGCATAATCAAAAGGGACACCCATATTTTGTTGAGTACGTCCTCGCAAAACGTCCTGGTGAAGGGGCGGGGAAAACCATATTATCAAAACAAGATGGACGTCCATCTTTCATTTCGATAATATGGTCAGGGATGCCCAAATCTTGAAATTTAGGTTGTCCTTAGAGATGGTCGTCCCTAGACTTGGTTGTTTCTGATTTTCGGCGATAATGGAAACCAAGGACGCCCATCTCAGAAACGACCAAATGCAAGCCCTTTGGTCATGGGAGGAACCAGCATTTCTAGTGCATTGGTCCCCCTGACATGCCAGGACACCAACCGGGCACCCTAGGGGGCACTGCAGTGGACTTCATAAAATGCTCCCAGGAACATAGCTCCCTTACCTTGTGTGCTGAGCCCACCAAACCCCCCCTAAAACCCAGTACCCACAACTGTACACCACTACCATAGCTCTTAAGGGTGAAGAGGGGCACCTAGATGTGGGTACAGTGGGTTTCTGGTGGGTTTTGGAGGGCTCGCTGTTTTCTCCACAAACGTAACAGGTAGGGAGGGGGATGGGCCTGGGTCCACCTGCCTGAAGTGCAGTGCACCCAGTAAAACTGCTCCAGGGACCTGCATACTGCTGTCATGGACCTGAGTATGGTATCTGAGGCTGGCATAGAGGCTGTCAAAAAATATTTTGAAAGATTTTTTTTTGAGGGTGGGAGGGGGTTAGTGACCACTGTGGGAGTATTGGGAGGTCATCTCTGATTCTCTCCGGTGGTCATCTGGTCATTTCAGCCACCTTTTTGTGCCTTGGTCGTAAGAAAAACACGACCAGGTAAAGTCATCCAGGTGCTCGTCAGGGACAACCTTTTTTTCCATTATGGGTCGAGGATGTCCATGTGTTAGGCACGGCCAAGTCCCGCCTTTGCTACGCCTCCAATACACCCCCCCCCCTTGAACTTTAGCCATCCCTGCGACGGAAAGCAGTTGGGGACGACCAAAATCGGCTTTCGATTATACCAATTTGGACGACCCTGTGAGAAGGACGCCCATCTTCCGATTTGTGTCGAAAGATGGACATCCTTCTCTTTCAAAAATGAGCCTGATAGTAACATAGTAGATGACAGCAGTTAAAGACCTAATGGTCTGCCCAAAATATGCATACTTAGGGCCCTTTTTACTAAGCTATGTTAAAGGGGGCCTGTGCTAGCATCAACGCATGTTTTTGCCATGTGCTGAGGCCCTCTTTTACTGCAGTGGGTAAAAGATTGCCTTTTTTGGTCAGAAAGAAATGGCCGTGCGCTAAGAGTACCACTTGCAGCATGGCCATTTCGAAGGGAAGCATTTATCACAACCCATTGAGATGGCTGTAGGGGCTCCCATGCTAACCCAGCGGTATTGCTGCTGGGTAAGCCCTGGCACTACGAAAATAGCTTTGGAAATTACTTTTCCTTGGGGTGGGAACTACCACCAGGCTCCTATGGTAGCTCAGTGGTAGTTCTGGATTGGTGCCCAACTCTTTAGTAAAAGGGCCCCTTAGTCTTGAGCTGTACTTGCCATTTTCAGGTCACAGGCCATAGAGGTGTGCCCGGCACTGGCTTAATTTTCAACTAGATCTGCCTAGCCTTAATCATCTCAAATATACACTGGTCCTGGTATAGAATTGAAGTTCATCCTTTGTCTGAACATTCTGTTACTGTTCATTGAATCTGAAAAGTGCTCAATAAATCATTTTATGCCCCTGAGATTTTTAGTTAATAAATCCACTTAAAGTCCAAATTTGCTAAAAGCGGAGGTGATATTCCAGCAAAATATATTTATGCAAACCCAGCGTTTAAATCCTAGGCTTAATCAAGATACCGACCATGTATTGATTAAGATAATAAATAAGTTAACGTATTAAAGCACATAAAAGATTATTGGACCAATGATGATTTTGGCAAAACAAAGAGCTGTGCCTCTATGTGAAATGAGTTGCTGCTGAGGTCCATGAGATATAAATACATGGTCGGTATCTTGATTAAGTCTAGGATATAAGCGCTGGGTTTGCATATATATTTTCCTGACATCTTTAGTGGCATATTTGAGATATGATTTAAAATAAAATAGTACTCTTCTTTTTATAGGCCACAAGTTAAGAGTTTTTTTAATAATAAAACATTTAGGGCTCTCTTCACTAAGAAGCGCTAGCATTTTTAGTGCGCAATGAACACTAGAGACACCCATGTGTTCTCTCATGTTAGTGCACGCTAATGTTTAGAGTGGCTTAGTAAACAGCACCCTTAATTTAATTTATATGTTTGAAATTTGTATGTTGTTTTAATGCACTTAAGGCCTCTTTTACTAAACCATGCTAGCAACTCTCATGCAGCAAATGAGAGGAAGCCCATTCAGTTCCTATGGGCTTCCTCTCATTTGCTGCGCTGGGAATCGCTGGCGCAGTTTAGTAAAAGAGGGCCTTAGTTCATTAACTATTTTTTCTGTCCACGTTGGGAAAGGTGATCTTTTTTTTTTCATTCACTGACCAGCCATAGACATTCAAAAGGAATAAATTAGAATCTTGAATTAAATCCTGCCATGGCCCCTATATTTTTCTTCTACGTGTCTGTATATTTGTTTTAGGCTTTTTAATATTGTACATTTTTTAAATACATTTTTCTAGCATTTCAGTCATGTGGCCAGTAGCCAATGACTAGCAAATGACAACTTTACGAAATTTCATTTGGTGTGCCTGGAGGATCAAGCGAGCTTCAAAGTGTGCCCTGAAATAAAAAAAATGGTTGAACACTGAGCATTGGGCTAGACTATCAATTAACCTTAAGTCAAGAATACACTTTAAATGGCTGCATGTGTGTGTAACCCAATGGGTTAAAAATGTGTGTGTGTTTTTTGTAAATCACCTGACTTCTCCAGAAGGGTCCGGGTCTCGGGTCCAGTGCAGGATCAAGCTGAGACTGCCATGGTTGTGGAGTCTGAGGACCAGGGAATAAGTCGTTGAAAGCATTGGTGCCAGCATCACTGGTGTCTGGCACGATCACGATATCAGACATGATCGGAGCTCTTCTGCGCATGCTCGGTTTTCCTGGGCATGCGCAGAAGCGCTGGGGAATTGGGCCTGAGCGGAACCAGCCCAGTTTGGAGATCTGGGCTGGTTCTGGCAGTGGAGCATGGCAGTGGAATGTTGGGTCATATTGGGGAAAGCTCCAAAGAAACTCTCAGAAGGTTTTTTTAACCGGGAGAGATGCTGCCCGCGACAGCTGTGTGTGCATGCGCATGTGAAGATTAGCGGCAGAAGGAGAGCAGTGCAAAGGTGCATGAGCTCGTCATGCCAGCTCGTGGCAGAGCTGTGCAGCAGTCACATGCTGGCCGAATTTAAGAGAAATGAACTGCTAATTTGAAAATAAGGCATGTGAATGGAAATATGAAAAATGTATTTTAAATTGTTTAAATTTTAGGAAGTTTAATTGTGGAGAAAAAAAGAATTAGTGTTGAAATCTGCTGCATAGGGGTCTTATGACTCAGAGATTGAGTCAGGGAGTCTAAAGGATTCTAAACTGCCAAAGCAGGCAGTTGGGAGAGATGAGTGTGAGGCTGTCAATGTGCTTTTGTGAAAAGTGGGATTAATTTGATGTAATTTATTGTAACTCAGTGGGGTTAAAATTGTTTTATTTTACCTGGCCATTCAGGGCAGGTCTAGGGTGTTTTTGACATGTGTGGGACAGTGGAGGCTGCAGTGCGATGGCTAGAGCATCACAGGAAATGGTGGGCAGTGTTGAGTAGGTTGTGGTTGCTTAGCGTCATGGGAAGTGGCTGGCAGTGCTGAGCAGGTCGCTGATGTTTGTGGTGATGGTGACTTGAGAAGTGCAATGGCAGGTTAGGGCTGGCAGAGCAGGTCCAGAAATGTACACATGCGTGGGTTTGCGCATGTGCAAATGGAGTGAGGAACAAGTGGAGCAGACAGGGTTGGGCCTGCTCAGGGCTTGCATTTGCATATGCACTGGAAATTGGGCCTGCACTGGAACCGGGCTGATTTGAAGAGTCAGGCCAGTTCTGAAATGTGGGGCAGTCGCAGAGGTGCCGGGGATGCTAGAAAGAGCTCCAAAGAGCCTTCCTGAAGATTTTGGGATGTGAGTTTGGCATGGCCCAAAATGATCAGGCATGCATATGCATTAGCCAGGAGCCACTGATGGGAGCTGGCGCGAGAAAAGTGCATGAGCTTGAAAGACAGTTTGTGGCAGAGCCGTGCAGCAGTCGTGTGCGGGTTAAAGAAATGAAGATTTAAACTTCAGCTTTAGAAAAAAGGTATGCGGAAAAAGGGAAAGTGAAATTACATTTTAAATTAATAGAATCTGGGAGTTTTGCTGAGAGATAAGGTTGCGTTTTAGGGTATGCTTAATGCTGTTTGGGTGTCGTGCCTCTGGCTCGTGGCAGGGAGTTTTGATCAAGATTCTAAACTGTCCGGTGTGGCAGTTGGGTGGGTATCTTTGAGAGAAAAAGATGTGTGTCTGAGTGCTGTGTGAATGGGCCCAGTTTTCAAAGTAAGTTTAAAAGGATTTTGTGGCTGGTTTGTGTGAAATGTGCTTGTGTTAGTTAAATATTGAAACCTGCGATGACTTTGGGCTTCAGGGTACGGAGTGAATGTTTATTTGACAATGGGTTTATTGGAAAAATTGGAAAAATAATTGTGCTTATACTTTAGATGCCTGCTTAATAAAAGAGACATGTGAGTTAAATTTGGTGGCTCATATTAAATTCCTGACAGAGTCAGGAAAGACTTGGCTGGTGTTGTATTTGAATTGTTGTTAAGGAAATCAGTAATGCTGCCATTGGGGTAGAACTTAAAGTTATCTGACATAAAAGGATGTTTAAAAGAGTGAGGATACTGTGCTGTCGGCTCCACTGGTTCCCTTCTCCCTCTGCCCCGGAACAGGAAGTAGCAGAAGGAGCAGGGAATCAGCGGAGCCGACAGCCGCGCGGCTGTTCCCTGCACCCCTCCTG
Source organism: Microcaecilia unicolor (assembly GCF_901765095.1). NCBI lineage: Eukaryota > Metazoa > Chordata > Amphibia > Gymnophiona > Siphonopidae > Microcaecilia > Microcaecilia unicolor. The sequence goes on from NC_044036.1 coordinate 51,945,795, forward strand.
CAGCGTGCACTCGGGGCAGCCTGCCCCCACCGCACCGCCCTTGGTACACCACTGATACTGTGCTTACTATTTTAAGGAAAAAATCCTGTCAAACAGAGACAGCTACACTGTGGCTGTGAGAGTTCCTGCCACCGAAGAAGATTGCTTTCTCAAGTCTGAAAAGTGACAAGGAAAAAAGTAAGAAGCTGCAATAGTTTTAAAACATTGCAGGACCTGGGCAGCAAATTAAAGATCAGGAGCCTGGGAAGAAGGAATAGTTTCATAAGGTTAAGGAACTGAGAAAATTATCTCAAAGAAATTCTCCCATCATAATTTAAAAGAAGGAGAAAAAGTGTTTCCTAAGTGAGGAAGAACCTTGGTACTCCTCAAGAAAATGTACTTTAATGTTAGACTCACTGTGCCAAAAGCAAAGTGACCGAACTGTGAATGTGTCATAACTGTCAGGAATGATGAGCCCTTGGACCAAAGTCAGAGCTTTGGCAGACAAATCATCGGGGCTGGCACAGGCAGGAATCAGAACAGACTGGACGAGGATAAACTAACAGACTCAACAAGGCAGGACAGAGGTAACTAAACACAATGGACAACACAAGAACCGGATCCAGACGAGGCAAGGAAAAGAAGGCAAAGGGCCAGAACTGGAACCCAGACAGGACAAGGCAAGACTCGGAACTGGATTAAAACTGGGACTGGGACCCAGAAATGCAAGACAAGGCAAAACACGGAAGTAGATTAAAAACTGGGTCCAGAAAAGGGCAAGACAAGGACAAGGCAAGGACTGGATCCGGACAGGACTAGACTGAAAGAGACAAGACAAAGCACACCTAGACAGGCAAGACAGGGTAGGAGCTAGACAACAAGAATAATAGAAGCAAGACAATAAACAAGGCAGGAACAGGATTCAGGATTCTCGAACAGGCTTGGCTGGAACAGGCTTGAGGATTCTCAAACAGGATTCAGGATTCTCGAACAGGCTTGGCTGGAACAGGATTCAGGATTCTCAAACAGGATTCAGGATTCTCGAACAGGCTTGGCTGGAACAGGATTCAGGATTCTCAAACAGAATTCAGGATTCTCAAACAGGCTTGGCTGGAACAGAATTCAGGATTCTCAAACAGTATTCAGGATTCTCAAACAGGCTTGGCTGGAATAGGATTCAGGATTCTCAAACAAGATTCAGGATTCTCAAACAGGCTTGGCTGGAACAGGATTCTGGAACGGGCTTGGCTTGACTAGAACTGGATTCTGGAACGGGCTTGGCTTGACTTGACTGGAACTGGATTCTGGAACGGGCTTGGCTTGACTGGAACTGAATTCTGGAACAGGCTTGGCTTGGCTGGAGCAAGATACTGAAAGGGACTTGGCTTGGCTTGGCTGGAACCGGATTCTGGAATGGGCTTGGCTTGACTGGAACAGGAGTCTGAAAGGGACTTGGCTTGGCAGAGAACAGGATACTGAAAGGGACATGGCTTGATAGAGAGCAGGGACAGAACTAGCTCAAACACATAACAGGGGCAGAACCTGGCTCAAACAGAGCTCAAGAGCCAGGAAGCAAACATAGCAGGCAAAGGATTAAGCAAACTAAGGGAAGACAAACAAACAAAGAAGCAATGTGCTTACCAGCACCCACAGCTGGATAGTAGTGAAGTAATCAGGTATGATGCTGGCTTCTACAGACTCAGAATAAACAGACAAGAACCACCACCACACAGGAAACAGAACAGAGAATACAGAAACAGAGCTTGGCTAAACACAGAGGTTGTCTTAAACACAGAGCTTAACTATAGCAAGAGTCAAAAGCAGGGCTAGACTAAAAGCAGGAGCCAAGGGTAGAATCAAACAGATACAGACACCAAGGGCAGGGTGTGGCTCTAATGCCAGGCTTTCAGGAAACAAGATTCAAAGAAACGCAGAACAGACCTTCAGGCACAAGCATCAGGAACAAAGCCAAGCATGGATATGACCTAAACAGGTGACACAAGATTAAGAGACCTCTTGCAAAGGCAACATAGGAAAGCTCCCTGGGTCCTTATAAAGGAGTAGGCTGATGATGTCACAAGTAAGAAATAAAGCAGAAGCAGGGAGACCAAAACGAGGCTTGGCTTCAGGGACACCAAAGCGAGGCTTGGCTAACAGGAAGAACAACAACAGGAAATGAAGCAGAAGCAGGGAGACCAAAGTGAGGCTTGGCTTACAGGAAGAACAACAATAGGATAAAAGGCAGACTGGAGAGGTCACAGAGAAACAGTAGGTCTGAACATAAGGGCACGGCCACAACCGTGACAGAATGTCTTGTTGCTGAAGGGAAAAGTTATTTTTGTGGGAGGGCTCCAGAAGTGATTCCAATTATCTTTTCCTTTCTTAAATTAGTAATTGGGAGTCAATTGAGGGACACCTTACTTGAAGCAAGTTTTTTTTTTTTTTTGGCTTAGTTAGGAGGAGTAGCCTAATGGTTAGTGCAGTGGGCTTTGATCCTGGAGACCCGAATTCAATTCCCACTGCAGCTCCTTGTGACCTTGGGCAACTCACTCAACCCTTCATTGCCCCAGGTGCAAAAACTTAGATTATGAGCCCTCTAGGGACAGAGAAGGTACCTGCACATAATGTGTACAGCACTGCGTATGTCTAGTAGCTCTATAGAAATGATTAGTAGTAGTTAGGGTTTTGCATAAGTTGAGTTGTATAAAGCTAGGAAGTAGGTATATTTGCAGCAGAAAGAAGAACACAGGAAAGAGAGCTCCAAAGTTAAAGAAGGTAAAGGCAGAAGGCAATAAAGAAAAAAGAAAAAATGGTGAGACAGAATTTTATAGACTTTGACGGAGAAGATGTACCTGCACTTACCTGCATCTTGGGAGTCCAAAGTCCAGTTGTTCTGGAAAAAATATGCAAAGAATCAATTTCTTATTAAAGTAGTTGAGAAAGTTAAAGTTATAGGCAGTTATAGTAAATGAATGTTAAACTTATCTGATGTTGTCACTGTTCTCATTAGATGTGTACACTGGATTCAGTTAGGGCCTAAAGAAATAAGATACATTATTATTTATTGAAATACATTTTACTTTCTGAGGTTTGTTTTTCTAAAGTGATATTGTGGTTTGACTGTATAATTATTTTTTGTCTAGGCCCTTTGCTACCTGAAGGAAAATCACACTTGAGATGCTGACAAATCAACTACAGTGTAACAGTAGGGTGTGATTGGCTCTCAGGGGTGTGGCTTACATTATGAAATTTCCTGCGGTGTGTGTGAGTAAGGAGTGAGAGCATAATTAATATAAGCCTCGCTCCAGGCTGTTTGAGTTGGGAGGGAGCTGTGATGGTGTAAGTTATGCATGCTTGTGCATGTTGTTATTTATGATGCAAGTGGTGAGTTAGGAGGTTTGGGTGACCCTTGAGGGTAAAGTGAGCAAGGGGTAAAGTGAGCAAGAATTCAAGTGAGCGTGTTTGTGCAGAGTTAAGTGCTATTAATTTTTACAGTGAGAAACTTTCGAAGAGCTTTAATGGTGATATTTAAAGTACAGAGTGACTACAAATGAGGATTGTAATGGGATGAGAAGAACAGGGACCTATAAATATTTGTTTAATTTGAAATAACCTTAGTAAACACAGTTAGTAATATGCCCAGGAAGAGCACATCTAGAAGGGAGCACTCACTTAGGGAGAGAGTTTCTTGTTATTGAGTTTTTAAAGAAAGGATAGTAGAGTGAAGAGGTACCTGCATGGCCTGGGCTCGATACTGACTAACCAAAGCAAGAGAAGATTTCAAGGAAACTGTGGACCAAAGTTGAGTGTCATCTGAGAACAGACATTCTCCGAGGACAAGCAGGCTGCTTGTTCTCACTGATGGGTGACGTCCACGGCAGCCCCTCCAATCAGAAACTTCACTAGCAAAGGCCTTTGCTAGTCCTCGCGCGCCGATGCGCACCGCGCATGCGCGGCAGTCTTCCCGCCCGAACCGGCTCGTGTTCGTCAGTCTTCTTTTGTCCGCGCTCGGTACGGTCGTGTTTGTGCCGTTCGCGCCCCTTAAGTTGACCCTCGTGCATCTTTTGACTTTCGCTTCAAAAAAAAAAAAAAAGGGATTTCGGAGAAGGGCCTTTCGGTCTTTTTCCCCTTCCCGTATTTCCAGCTTTTTGCCCCGTTAAGTTTTCTTTCGTTTTCGGGGTAGGCCCTTTTGAGGCCTTGGGTCGAGTTTTTTCTTAACTCGAAAAGACTACAATGTTGCAGTATCGTCTAGAGTCTGAAGGCTCGTAATGTGATACAAAATATGCAGTGACTCTAGGAAGCAAAGTTTCAAAATAATGTGCTTAGAAGTGGAGAAAACCCTCAGAAACCTGGGACAGACAGTCGCAGGTTTAGAGCGAGGTTACTAATATCAAAAGTAACACCCTCCCAGATTCTATCATTGGGTGTAAAAACTCCACTGTTTACTTATTAGAATTTTTTCAAGATTTTATCAAAAATACAGAAAGTGCACACTGGCACAGTCACACTTGGATCCGCTTACAGCTTAACGAAGCACCATGCATTTCAAAATGGCGTCTCAGCGTCATCTATGGGTCATCTGATAATTATAGAGTTCTAAATTGACTTGCAATCATAATTGACTGATGAGCTAATAAAAAACATGCCACTCAATAGAACTGTTGAGGCCATTAGGTTCTAATGAATCTAAATCAAAGATCCACCGAGCCTCTCGTCTCTGCAATTTTAACTTATGATCACCACCTCTATTTGATGCATCAATTCTATCAATTACATAGCATTGAAGGTCTTCAAATTTATGGTTTTTCTCAATGCAATGTTCTACTATGGGCTCTTTTACAGCTTGTCTACGAATGTTTGATCGATGTTCCAGTATTCTAACTTTTAGCATTCTAGTGGTCATTCCCACATACGATTTCTCACAGGGACAACTGATTACATAGACGACGTAATCTGACAAGCAATTAGTAAAATGGCGCAGGGCATGATGTTTTTTTTGTCTTTGGATTATATATTTGTTTGACTTGTTTGGTAATGGAGCAAATTTGACAAAGGCCACATTTAAAGTGACCATACAGTTGTTTTGCATCTTGTTTTCTCACAGTTCTAAGGTCTGCCGGACTAATCATCTCTTTCATATTATTACACCTCGCATATGCAATACGTAAATTGACATTCTTAAAGGCAGGGATCGATTGTATGATTTCCTATCTATTCCTAATTAGTCTAGCTAGATGTGGACTAGCCTCGTTATATTGCATAACCATAGTGAACATCTCTTCATTGTCCTTATCTTTAGTAGTGGTGGACAGAAGTAACTCTCTGCTGTTAAATTTGGCTCTACGATAGGCTTTTTTAAGTATAGTTCTAGAATAGCCTCTATCAGCCAAATCATCAATTAAATTCTTTGCTTGTTGTTTAAAGGTGGAAAAGTCTGTGCAGATGCGTCTCAGTCTCAACATTTGAGATAAAGGAAGGCTGTTCTTCAGTTGTACTGGATGGCAACTACAATTATGGAGAAATGTATTTCTATCTGTGCTCTTCTTATAGACCTTTGTGACGAAACGATCTTGAACCAGTCTCACTTCTACGTCTAGATAATGAATCAATTCTGTAGAATGTTGCTCTGTGAATTGAATATCACTGTTGCAACTGTTGAGCCACGTCATAAAGTTGTTAAGCTCTGCAAGAGAGCCTCCCCATAACATAAAAACATCATCGATATAGCGCCACCATGTGATGATGATTTCAGAAAAAGGAGATTGGTCAATCCATTCTTTCTCAAATTCTGACATATAAAGATTTGCGATGGAGGGAGCAAATGTAGCCCCCATTGCAACTCCACTGGTCTGCAAATAAAATTTGTTGTTAAACACAAAATAATTTTCTTTCATTGCAATCCTTGCAAGAGTTAATAAAAACTCTGTTGGAATCTGGTGTGGTCTCTCTCTTTTGTCAAGTATGTTCTGTACTGTATGCAAAGCGTCTTCTTGAGGGATCGATGTATATAAAGAGCAGACATCAAGGGTGACCATTATTGTTTGATGCTGCTCCAGATCAACTTCACCTAATTTGCATAAAAAGTGTGTGCTGTCCCTGATGTATGATGATTGTTTAGGAACTTCAGGCTTTAAAAAAATATCAACAAATGATAACAACCGCTCTAAGACAGAATTTCTTCCTGACAGGATAGGTCTGCCTGGGGGATTGATCAGCTGTTTGTGTACTTTTGGCAGAAAATACATCACTGGGACAACAGGATTTTCTTTACACAAAAATGTTTTGTCTTTTAATGTGATGATGCCCTGATTTAATGCTGTATTCGTGACTCGTTTGATCAATGATTGCAGCCTTTTTGTGGGATTCAATGTTAGCTTCTTATAAGACTCCAAATCATTCAATTGTCTAAGTCCTTCGTTGATATAATCACTGCGGTTGAGTAATACAACCGCACCTCCTTTGTCTGCTTTTTTTATGATAATATTTTCATCATTTTGTAATGTTTTTAATGCAATCATCATTTTGTAATGTTTTTAATGCAATTATCATTTTGTAATGTTTTTAATGCAATAAATCAAAGTAGCAGACCATGGACCCGGTCTCAAAAATAACAGCAGTGGTTATAAATCTGTCTAACCACAGTTTAACAACCACAGAAGAGAAACTTCTATCGAAGGGTTTATCTTATGTTCCTACATCCCATTTTAGTGAGTTTCAGTTTAACATTGATCTGGAAAAATTTCTACGCAAGTTACATCTTAAAGATTTTTTTCATGAACGTGCTGAGATCTATGATCGCACAATCATTAAACCAAAATCTATTTGGAAGCCCCCCATTCCACCAGCTCCAGCTCTAACCACCTTTAAAACCATGCTAATACAAGATTTGGAAATGTTAAAAATAAAGAACAGACAATTTTCTCATAAACGATTTAATTTATCTAAAGAAGAAATGATTGCATTAAAAATATTACAAAATGATGAAAATATTATCATAAAAAAAGCAGACAAAGGAGGTGCGGTTGTATTACTCAACCGCAGTGATTATATCAACGAAGGACTTAGACAATTGAATGATTTGGAGTCTTATAAGAAGCTAACATTGAATCCCACAAAAAGGCTGCAATCATTGATCAAACGAGTCACGAATACAGCATTAAATCAGGGCATCATCACATTAAAAGACAAAACATTTTTGTGTAAAGAAAATCCTGTTGTCCCAGTGATGTATTTTCTGCCAAAAGTACACAAACAGCTGATCAATCCCCCAGGCAGACCTATCCTGTCAGGAAGAAATTCTGTCTTAGAGCGGTTGTTATCATTTGTTGATATTTTTTTAAAGCCTGAAGTTCCTAAACAATCATCATACATCAGGGACAGCACACACTTTTTATGCAAATTAGGTGAAGTTGATCTGGAGCAGCATCAAACAATAATGGTCACCCTTGATGTCTGCTCTTTATATACATCGATCCCTCAAGAAGACGCTTTGCATACAGTACAGAACATACTTGACAAAAGAGAGAGACCACACCAGATTCCAACGGAGTTTTTATTAACTCTTGCAAGGATTGCAATGAAAGAAAATTATTTTGTGTTTAACAACAAATTTTATTTGCAGACCAGTGGAGTTGCAATGGGGGCTACATTTGCTCCCTCCATCGCAAATCTTTATATGTCAGAATTTGAGAAAGAATGGATTGACCAATCTCCTTTTTCTGAAATCATCATCACATGGTGGCGCTACAGTATATCGATGATGTTTTTATGTTATGGGAAGGCTCTCTTGCAGAGCTTAACAACTTTATGACGTGGCTCAACAGTTGCAACAGTGATATTCAATTCACAGAGCAACATTCTACAGAATTGATTCATTATCTAGACGTAGAAGTGAGACTGGTTCAAGATCGTTTCGTCACAAAGGTCTATAAGAAGAGCACAGATAGAAATACATTTCTCCATAATTGTAGTTGCCATCCAGTACAACTGAAGAACAGCCTTCCTTTATCTCAAATGTTGAGACTGAGACGCATCTGCACAGACTTTTCCACCTTTAAACAACAAGCAAAGAATTTAATTGATGATTTGGCTGATAGAGGCTATTCTAGAACTATACTTAAAAAAGCCTATCGTAGAGCCAAATTTAACAGCAGAGAGTTACTTCTGTCCACCACTACTAAAGATAAGGACAATGAAGAGATGTTCACTATGGTTATGCAATATAACGAGGCTAGTCCACATCTAGCTAGACTAATTAGGAATAGATGGGAAATCATACAATCGATCCCTGCCTTTAAGAATGTCAATTTACGTATTGCATATGCGAGGTGTAATAATATGAAAGAGATGATTAGTCCGGCAGACCTTAGAACTGTGAGAAAACAAGATGCAAAACAACTGTATGGTCACTTTAAATGTGGCCTTTGTCAAATTTGCTCTATTACCAAACAAGTCAAACAAATATATAATCCAAAGACAAAAAAACATCATGCCCTGCGCCATTTTACTAATTGCTTGTCAGATTACGTCGTCTATGTAATCAGTTGTCCCTGTGAGAAATCGTATGTGGGAATGACCACTAGAATGCAAAAAGTTAGAATACTGGAACATCGATCAAACATTCGTAGACAAGCTGTAAAAGAGCCCATGGCAGAACATTGCATTGAGAAAAACCATAAATTTGAAGACCTTCAATGCTATGTAATTGATAGAATTGATGCATCAAATAGAGGTGGTGATCGTAAGTTAAAATTGCAGAGACGAGAGGCTCGGTGGATCTTTGATTTAGATTCATTAGAACCTAATGGCCTCAACAGTTCTATTGACTGGCATGTTTTTTATTAGCTCATCAGTCAATTATGATTGCAAGTCAATTTAGAACTCTATAATTATCAGATGACCCATAGATGACGCTGAGACGCCATTTTGAAATGCATGGTGCTCCGTTAAGCTGTAAGCGGATCCAAGTGTGACTGTGCCAGTGTGCACTTTCTGTATTTTTGACAAAATCTTGAAAAAATTCTAATAAGTAAACAGTGGAGTTTTTACACCCAATGATAGAATCTGGGTGGGTGTTACTTTTGATATTAGTAACCTCGCTCTAAACCTGCGACTGTCTGTCCCAGGTTTCTGAGGGTTTTCTCCACTTCTAAGCACATTATTTTGAAACTTTGCTTCCTAGAGTCGAGTTTTTTCACCCTCTCTTTTGGTGCCTTACCGCAATTACGAGTTTTGATTTCGCCGGCGTGATTTTTCCGCCCATGTCATCGAAGTCTCCCAGCGGCTTCAAGAAGTGCACCCAGTGCGCCCGGGTAATCTCGCTCACTGATAGGCATGCGTCGTGTCTTCAGTGTCTGGGGGCTGGGCACCGCCCGCAGGCCTGTAGTCTTTGTGCCCTTTTACAAAAAAGGACTCAGGTAGCGAGATTGGCCCAGTGGAACGTGTTGTTCTCGGGCTCTTCGTCGGCATCAGCACCGGGAGTATCGAGTGCATCGACGTCGACAGCGTCAAGACCTCCGCCCTCGGCCGCGACTGTATCGATTGCATCGAGGCATCGACCCTCTGCATCGTCGGGGCCGAGACATCGGAAGGCTGCGTCGGTGTCGGTGGTACCGGGACCTCCACTAGTGCTGATGTCGTCGGACGGTGGTGCTTCGACTGGAGTGCAGGTCAGGGCTGTCCATTCCCCTGCTGGTGGCGGTGAGCCTTCGGGTGGGTCTCCCCCTACCCTGAGGGCTCCTGCGGTACAGCCCCCCCCGAGACCGACCTTCTTCGGCCTCGGCCCCGAGGAAGCGACGGCTGGATTCTACGTCCTCCTCGTCGGTACCGGGAAGCTCCGGTGACATGCTTCGTTTGAAAAAGTCAAAGACAAAGAAGCATCGACACCGGTCTCCTTCCCGCGTCGGTACCGAGAGCTCTGGGTCGCCGAGGGAGTCGGCACCCAGTAGGCATCGGCACCGGGAGGACCGCTCACCCTCTGTTCAAGAGGTGTCGATGCGCTCCACCCTGGACAGCCCGGAACAGCCTCCACGCCCGGAACAGACTCTGACTTCGACACCTGCATCGGCTTCCATGTCTTTCTCCACAGCCGCCCTGCACGAGAGTCTCCGGGCCGTTCTCCCAGAGATCCTGGGAGAGCTGTTGCGCCCTTCCCCTCCGGTACCGGGGGTGCTTGCGCCTCCGGTACCGTCGAGTGAGGCGCCGGCTGGCCCCTTGCCCGGGGTGAGGTCTCCGACATCGGTGCCGCTTGCGGTACCGACTGCGGTCGCCTCCCAGGAGAGCTCCCCGACGACGTCGGCGGAGGGAGCTTCGCCGGTGCAGGCGAGGGAGTCTATCTCTTGACGCTCACACCGTGGCCGTGTTTCCACGGAGTCGAGCCGGGCACGGCTTCAGACACAGGTTCATGAACTTGTGTCTGATACCGATGGTGAGGCCTCGTGGGAGGAGGAGGACATCAGATATTTCTCTGACGAGGAGTCTGATGGCCTTCCTTCTGATCCCACTCCCTCCCCTGAAAGGCAGCTTTCTCCTCCCGAGAGTCTGTCTTTTGCGGCCGTTGTCCGGGAGATGTCTACGGCCAACCCCTTCCCGGTGGTTGTGGAGGACGAGCCCAGGGCTGAAATGTTTGAGCTCCTGGACTATCCTTCTCCACCTAAGGAAGCGTCCACAGTACCCATGCATCATGTCCTAAAAAAGACATTGCTGGCGAACTGGACCAAGCCTCTAAGTAATCCCCACATTCCCAAGAAGATCGAGTCCCAGTACCGGATCCATGGGGACCCAGAGCTGATGCGCACTCAGTTGCCTCACGACTCTGGAGTTGTGGATTTGGCCCTAAAGAAGACTAAGAGTTCTAGGGAGCATGCTTCGGCGCCCCCGGACAAGGACTCTAGAACCTTAGACTCCTTTGGGAGGAAGGCCTACCATTCCTCTATGCTCGTGGCCAAAATTCAGTCTTACCAGCTCTACACGAGCATACACATGCGGAACAATGTGCGGCAGTTGGCGGGCTTGGTGGACAAGCTCCCTCCTGAGCAAGCCAAGCCATTTCAGGAGGTGGTCAGGCAGCTGAAGGCGTGCAGAAAATTCCTGGCCAGAGGGGTATATGATACCTTTGATGTTGCGTCCAGGGCCGCTGCTCAAGGTGTGGTGATGCGCAGACTCTCATGGCTGCGTGCCTCCGACCTGGAGAATAGGATTCAGCAGCGGATTGCGGACTTGCCTTGCCGTGCGGACAATATTTTTGGAGAGAAGGTCGAACAGGTGGTAGAGCAGCTCCACTAGCGGGATACCGCTTTCGACAAGTTCTCCCGCTGGCAGCCTTCAGCTTCTACCTCCACAGGTAGACATTTTTATGGGGGAAGGAAGACTGTTCCCTACTCTTCTGGTAAGCGTAGGTACAATCCTCCTTCTCGACAGCCTGCGGCCCAGGCTAAGCCCCAGCGCGCGCGCTCTCATCAGCAGTGTGCGCCTCAGCAAGGCCCCTCGGCTCCCCAGCAAAAGCAAGGGGCGAGCTTTTGACTGGCTCCAGCAGAGCATAGCCGACATCAACGTGTCAGTGCCGGGCGATCTGCCGGTCGGGGGAGGATGAAAGTTTTTCACCAAAGGTGGCCTCTCATAACCTCCGATCGGTAGGTTCTTCAAATAGTCTGGCACGGATACACCCTCAATTTGGCCTCCAAGCCTCCAAATTGCCCACCGGGAGCTCAGTCTTACAGCTTCCAGCACAAGCAGGTACTTGCAGAGGAACTCTCCGCCCTTCTCAGCGCCAATGCAGTCAAGCCCGTGCCATCCGGGCAAGAAGGGCTGGGATTCTATTCCCGGTACTTCCTTGTGGAAAAGAAAACAGGGGGGATGTGTCCCATCCTAGACCTAAGGGCCCTGAACAAATATCTGGTAAAGGAAAAGTTCAGGATGCTTTCCCTGGGCACCCTTCTTCCCATGATTCAGGAAAACGACTGGCTATGCTCTCTGGACTTGAAGGACGCCTACACACACATCCCGATACTGCCAGCTCACAGGCAGTATCTGCAATTTCAGCTGGGCACACGTCACTTCCAGTACTGTGTGCTACCCTTTGGGCTCGCCTCTGCGCCCAGAGTGTTCACGAAGTGCTTAGCTGTAGTAGCAGTGGCGCTTCGCAGGCTGGGAGTACACGTGTTCCCCTATCTTGACGATTGGCTGGTGAAGAACACATCCGAGGCAGGAGCACTACAGTCCATGCAGATGACTATTCGCCTCCTGGAGCTACTGGGGTTTCTGATAAATTATCCAAAGTCCCATCTTCTTCCAGTACAGAGACTCGAATTCATAGGAGCTCTGCTGGATTCTTGGACGGCTCATGCCTATCTCCCAGAGACAAGAGCCAACAACTTGTTGTCCCTCGTCTCGCGGGTGCGAGCGTCCCAGCAGATCACAGCTCGGCAGATGTTGAGATTGCTGGGCCACATGGCCTCCACAGTTCATGTGACTCCCGTGGCCCGCCTTCACATGAGATCTGCTCAATGGACCCTAGCTTCCCAGTGGTTTCAGGCTGCTGGGGATCTAGAAGACGTTATCCACCTGTCCACGAGTTTTCTCAAATCCCTGTATTGGTGGACTATTTGGTCCAATTTGACTCTGGGACGTCCTTTCCAAATTCCTCAGCCACAAAAAGTGCTGACTACGGATGCGTCTCTCCTGGGGTGGGGAGCTCATGTCGATGGGCTTCACACCCAGGGAAGCTGGTCCCTCCAGGAACGTGATCTGCAGATCAATCTCCTGGAGTTACGAGCGGCCTGGAACGCTCTGAAGGCTTTCAGAGATCGGCTGTCCCACCAAATTATCCAAATTCAGACAGACAACCAGGTTGCCATGTATTACATCAACAAGCAGGGGGGCACCGGATCTCGCCCCCTGTGTCAGGAAGCCGTCAGCATGTGGCTCTGGGCTCACCGTCACGGCATTGTGCTCCAAGCCACATATCTGGGAGGCGTAAACAACAGTCTGGCCGACAGGTTGAGCAGGATTATGCAACCTCACGAGTGGTCGCTCAACTCCAGAGTAGTGCGCCAGATCTTCCAGGTGTGGGGCACCCCCTTGGTAGATCTCTTTGCATCTCAAGCCAACCACAAAGTCCCTCAGTTCTGTTCCAGGCTTCAGGCCCACAGCAGACTGGCATCGGATGCCTTCCTCCTGGACTGGGGGGAAGGTCTGCTGTATGCTTATCCTCCCATACCTCTGGTCGGGAAGACTTTGTTGAAACTCAAGCAAGACCGAGGCACCATGATTCTGATTGCTCCTTTTTGGCCGCGTCAGATCTGGTTCCCTCTTCTTCTGGAGTTATCCTTCGAAGAACCGTGGAGATTGGAGTGTTTTCCGACCCTCATCACACAGGACGAAGGGGCGCTTCTGCATCCCAACCTCCAGTCTCTGGCTCTCACGGCCTGGATGTTGAGAGCGTAGACTTTGCCTCTTTGGGTCTGTCAGAGGGTGTCTCCCGCATCTTGCTTGCTTCCAGGAAAGATTCCACTAAGAGGAGTTACTTCTTTCTATGGAGGAGGTTTGCCGTCTGGTGTGACAGCAAGGCCCTAGATCCTTGCTCTTGTCCTACACAGACCCTGCTTGAATACCTACTACTACTACTACTATTTAGCATTTCTATAGCGCTACAAGGCATACGCAGCGCTGCACAAACATAGAAGAAATACAGTCCCTGCTCAAAGAGCTTACAATCTAATAGACAAAAAATAAAAAATAAGCAAATCAAATCAATTAATGTGAACGGGAAGGAAAAGAGGAGGGTAGGTGGAGGCGAGTGGTTACAAGTGGTTACGAGTCAAAGGCAATGTTAAAGAGGTGGGCTTTCAGTCTAGATTTAAAGGTGGCCAAGGATGGGGCAAGACGTAGGGGCTCAGGAAGTTTATTCCAGGCGTAGGGTGCAGCGAGACAGAAGGCGCGAAGTCTGGAGTTGGCAGTAGTGGAGAAGGGAACAGATAAGAAGGATTTATCCATGGAGCGGAGTGCACGGGAAGGGGTGTAGGGAAGGACGAGTGTGGAGAGATACTGGGGAGCAGCAGAGTGAATACATTTATAGGTTAGTAGAAGAAGTTTGAACAGGATGCGAAAACGGATAGGGAGCCAGTGAAGGGTCTTGAGGAGAGGGGTAGTATGAGTAAAGCGACCCTGGCGGAAGATGAGACGGGCAGCAGAGTTTGAACCGACTGGAGAGGGGAGAGGTGACTAAGTGGGAGGCCAGCAAGAAGCAGATTGCAGTAGTCTAAACGAGAGGTGACAAGGGTGTGGATGAGGGTTTTGGTAGAGTGCTCGGAAAGAAAGGGGCGGATTTTATGGATGTTGTAAAGAAAGAAACGACAGGTCTTGGCGGTCTGCTGGATATGAGCAGAGAAGGAGAGAGAAGAGTCAAAGATGACCCCAAGGTTTCGAGCTGAGGAGACAGGGAGAATGAGAGAGCCATCAACAGAAATAGAAAACGGGGGGAGCGGGGAGGTGGGTTTGGGGGGGAAAATGAGAAGCTTGGTTTTGGTCATATTTAATTTCAGGTGGCGCTGAGACATCCAGGCAGCAATGTCAGACAAGCACGCTGAAACTTTGGTTTGGATGCAAGGTGAGATATCAGGGGTAGAAAGGTAGATTTGGGAGTCATCAGTATAGAGATGGTAGGAAAAGCCATGGGATGAGATTAATGAACCTTCTGCACTTGTCTGAGTCTGGTCTCAAGACCAACTCTGTAAGGGTTCACCTTAGTGCAATCAGTGCATACCATTACCGTGTGGAAGGTAAGCCGATCTCAGGACAGCCTTTAGTTGTTCGCTTCATGAGAGGTTTGCTTTTGTCAAAGCCCACTGTCAAACCTCCTACAGTGTCATGGGATCTCAATGTCGTTCTCTCCCAGCTGATAAAACCTCCTTTTGAGCCACTGAACTCCTGCCATCTGAAGTACTTGACCTGGAAGGTCATTTTCTTGGTGGCAGTTACTTCAGCTCGTAGAGTCAGTGAGCTTCAGGCCCTGGTAGCCCAGGCCCCTTACACCAAATTTCATCATAACAGAGTAGTCCTCCGCACTCACCCTAAGTTCTTGCCAAAGGTTGTGTCGGAGTTCCATCTGAACCAGTCAATTGTCTTGCCAACATTCTTTCCCCGTCCTCATTCCTGCCCTGCTGAACGTCAGCTGCACACATTGGACTGCAAGAGAGCATTGGCCTTCTATCTGGAGCGGACACAGCCCAACAGACAGTCCGCCCAATTGTTTGTTTCTTTTGATCCCAACAGGAGGGGATTGGCTGTGGGGAAACGCACCATATCCAATTGGCTAGCAGATTGCATTTCCTTCACTTACGCCCAGGCTGGGCTGGCTCTTGAGGGTCATGTCACGGCTCATAATATTAGAGACATGGCAGCGTCGGTAGCCCACTTGAAGTCAGCCACTATTGAAGAGATCTGCAAAGCTGCGACGTGGTCATCTGTCCACACATTCACATCTCATTACTGCCTGCAGCAGGATACCCGACGTGACAGTCGGTTCGGGCAGTCAGTGCTTCAGAATCTGTTCGGGGTTTAGAATCCAACTCCACCCCCCTAGGCCCATGTTTATTCTGTTCCAGGCTACACTCTCAGTTAGTTGGATAAATTGTTAGGTCAATCTCAGTTATGTCCTCGCCGTTGCGAGGCCCAATTGACCATGTTTGTTGTTTTGAGTGAGCCTGGGGGCTAGGGATACCCCATCAGTGAGAACAAGCAGCCTGCTTGTCCTCGGAGAAAGCGAATGCTACATACCTGTAGAAGGTATTCTCCGAGGACAGCAGGCTGATTGTTCTCACAAACCCGCCCGCCTCCCCTTTGGAGTTGTGTCTTCCCTTGTCTTTGTCTTGCTACATATGGGACTGACGAACACGAGCCGGTTCGGGCGGGAAGACGGCCGCGCATGCGCGGTGCGCATTGGTGCGTGAGGACTAGCAAAGGCCTTTGCTAGTGAAGTTTCTAATTGGAGGGGCTGCTGTGGACGTCACCCATCAGTGAGAACAATCAGCCTGCTGTCCTCGGAGAATACCTTCTACAGGTATGTAGCATTCGCTTTAGAGGCATATAGAGCAGTGGCGTTCCTAGCCTGGCTGACACCCGGGGCGGATTGCCGATGTGCCCCCCCCCCCACGGTGAAACTACACCCCCCCCCGGGTGCAGCGCGGGGTGCCGCACGCCTGTTAGCTCCGAGTCCGCTTGTTCCCTCCCTGCTGCTCCCTCTGCCCCGGAACAGGAAGTAACCTGTTCCGCGCAGAGGGAACAGCAGGGAGAGAACGAGCGGACTTGGAGCCAACAGGCGCGCAGCACCCCCCCCCAGCGACATGCACCCAGGGTGGACCGCCCCCACCGCCCCCCCTTGGTATGCCACTGATATAGAGGAACAAAGGTAGAAAGATAGAGAAGAAAAGTAAAACTTTCCTGATTCTGGAGCTGTTGTCTTCATGTGAAATCTGAAGAACCTGTAAGGCAAATTTAGTCACAAAGAATCGTCCCTAAGAAGGAAAGGGTTAATTTAATAACTTGCAGCAGCAGCATAATCAGAATCATCAGAATCAGAATCAGCATCAGCATAATTAACACAATCAGCACCATAATCAGCAGCAGCAGCATCATAATCATAACTAGTACAAATTCATAATCCATCCATCCAGCCACCCACAAAACAAAAGGAGCAAATTTCCACCACAAACCATCTCTCTCTCTTTTAATCTAGGCACAGGAAAAAAAAGATTTTACATGTTCCTAGGTTTCAACCTAAATCATGTTTAGTGTGTGATAGAAATGTTATAAATAAATAAATAAATAAATAGATAGATAGAAACTTCGAATGTTGAGCACCTGATTCTCATAACATGATGTCTGTTTTAGTGGCCCTTTACCAGGAGAAAAAAATCTATTCACAATTCAGCGCGTGCTAGGGTGTCCCTATAACCAGCCCCTCCAAATGACACACTGATTACGATTTATAACAAATTACTGCTTTACCTATGAAAAGTTATTCTGTTATTATACTTCCTCTATGTACATCTGTGTGCTGCACAAGCTGGCATGTTTGAAAATATAAGTGAGATTAAATAAAAATGCTACCAACAATAAAGCATGACAACGTGGATGCAGCAGCTCATAGCTGGTCCGCTCCAGCTCCCTCCATCTCCTCCCAGAGTCACTTACTGTACCGCTGTCCTGTCTTCTGCCTCCGTCCTCCTCTCTGGTGGTTGCCGCAGGTCCCCCTCTCCTGATGATCTGCTCTCTGACTCAGATCAGGAGGGGACCCACCACCAGAGCCAACACCATCCCGACCGACATGTCTCTTACTACTACTACTATTTAGCATTTCTATAGCGCTACAAGGCGTACGCAGCGCTGTACAAACATAGAAGAAAGACAGTCCCTGCTCAAAGAGCTTACAATCTAATAGACAAAAAATAAATAAAGTAAGCAAATCAAATCAATTAATGTGAACGGGAAGGAAGAGAGGAGGGTAGGTGGAGGCGAGTGGTTACAAGTGGTTACGAGTCAAAAGCAATGTTAAAGAGGTGGGTTTTCAGTCTAGATTTAAAGGTGGCCAAGGATGGGGCAAGACGTAGGGGCTCAGGAAGTTTATTCCAGGTGTAGGGTGCAGCGAGATAGAAGGCGCGAAGTCTGGAGTTGGCAGTAGTGGAGAAGGGAACAGATAAGAAGGATTTATCCATGGAGCGGAGTGCACGGGAAGGGGTGTAGGGAAGGACGAGTGTGGAGAGATACTGGGGAGCAGCAGAGTGAATACATTTATAGGTTAGTAGAAGAAGTTTGAACAGGATGCGAAAACGGATAGGGAGCCAGTGAAGGGTCTTGAGGAGAGGGGTAGTATGAGTAAAGCGACCCTGGCGGAAGATGAGACGGGCAGCAGAGTTTTGAACCGACTGGAGAGGGGAGAGGTGACTAAGTGGGAGGCCAGCAAGAAGCAGATTGCAGTAGTCTAAACGAGAGGTGACAAGTGTGTGGATGAGGGTTTTGGTAGAGTGCTCGGAAAGAAAGGGGCGGATTTTACGGATGTTGTAAAGAAAGAAACGACAGGTCTTGGTGGTCTGCTGGATATGAGCAGAGAAGGAGAGAGAAGAGTCAAAGATGACCCCAAGGTTTCGAGCTGAGGAGACAGGGAGAATGAGAGAGCCATCAACAGAAATAGAAAACGGGGGGAGCGGGGAGGTGGGTTTGGGGGGGAAAATGAGAAGCTCGGTTTTGGTCATATTTAATTTCAGGTGGCGTTGAGACATCCAGGCAGCAATGTCAGACAAGCACGCTGAAACTTTGGTTTGGATGCAAGGTGAGATATCAGGGGTAGAAAGGTAGATTTGGGAGTCATCAGCATAGAGGTGGTAGGAAAAGCCATGGGATGAGATTAATGAACCAAGGGAAGAAGTGTAGATAGAAAAGAGGAGGGGACCGAGAACAGAACCCTGAGGTACACCGACAGGCAGAGGGATAGAAGTAGAAGAGGATCCACCAGAGTGAACACTAAAGGTGCGGAGGGAGAGGTAGGAAGAGAACCAGGAAAGGACAGAGCCCTGGAATCCAAGTGAGGACAGGGTATCGAGAAGTATGCTGTGATCGACAGTGTCAAAAGCAGCGGAAAGATCAAGAAGAATGAGGATGGAATATTGACCTCTGGATTTAGCCAGTAATAGGTCATTGGAGACTTTAGTAAGCGCAGTTTCAGTTGAGTGGAGAGGGCGAAAACCAGATTGTAATGGGTCAAGAATAGCATGTGAGGAGAGAAAATCAAGGCAGCGGCGGTGAACAGCACGCTCAAGTAATTTGGAGAGAAAAGGAAGGAGGGAGATGGGTCGGTAATTAGAGGGACAAGTAGGGTCAAGTGAAGGCTTCTTAAGGAGAGGTGTGACCACAGCATGTTTAAAGGAAGCAGGGACAGTCGCAGTGGAAAGTGAGAGGTTGAGAATGTGACAGATAAAAGGAATAAGAGTAGGAGAGATGGCATTAAGAAGGTGGGTGGGAATGGGATCAGAGGAACAGGTGGTACATTTTGAGGAAGAAAGGAGAAGTGTAGTTTCCTCAATAGTAACTTCAGGAAAGGAGGAAAGGGAATGAGGGGAAGGAGAGAGAGGGGAACGGACTAGTGGAGGGAGAGCTGGTGAGGTAGAGAAAGCAAGGTTTATCTTTTGAACCTTGTTGTGAAAGAATTCAGCAAGGGTCTGAGGAGAGAATGAAGGGGGAGTTGGGGGAGGGGGCACCTTGAGGAGAGAGTTCAATGTGGTGAAGAGAAGTCGAGGATTAGAGCCAAGAGAGTTGGTCAGTTGGATATAATAATCCTGTTTGGCACGTAAAAGAGCAGATTGGAAGGAGGTCAGCATGAACTTAAAGTGTAAGAAATCAGCAAGGGCCCGAGATTTCCGCCAGAGGCGTTCGGCGGAGCGGGTACAGGAACGTAGGTAGCGGATATTAGAAGTCAGCCAAGGTTGGGGTTTTGTACGCCTTACAGGGCGGGTCATCAAAGGTGCAAGAGTGTCTAAGGCAGAGGATAGAGTATTGTTGTAAGAAGAAACAGCCTCGTTGACAGACGTGGATGGTGCCACAGTAGAGAGGAGGTTTGAAACATGGGAGGATAGAGATGAAGGGTCAATGTCGTGAAGATTCCTAGATAAATTAGATAGGATAGGACGGGACTGGGAGGGAGGAGATTTAAGTGTGAAAGTTATAAGATGGTGATCAGAGAGGGGAAGATCGGAGGCAAGGAAACTAGAGGGTGAACAGTTGGAGGAGAAGATGAGATCAAGACAGTGACCATTTTGATGAGTGGGGGAGGTGGAGCATAGTTGGAGATTAAAGGACGACGTTAAAGCGAGTAACTTGGAAATATAAGAGTTGGAAGGATCATTAGCAGGAATATTAAAGTCACCAAGGATGAGAGAGGGGGAGGAAGGATCATGGAAGAAGGCAAGCCAGGCATCAAAGTCACTGAGAAAGGATGAAAGGGACTTATCAGGGGGACGATAAATGACCGCTATTCGAAGAGGCAGAGGAGAGAAAAGGCGGATAGAGTGGACTTCAAAGGAGGAAAAACAGTGAGATTGAGGTGGAAGAAGGGGTTGAAATCTGGAGGAGGGAGAGAGAAGTAGTCCAACACCGCCCCCACGGCCAGCAGAGCGAGGAGTATGTGAAAATAGATAACCGCCATGGCACAGGGCTGCGACTGAAGCAGAGTCATCAGGGCAGAGCCAGGTTTCTGTTATGGCGAGCAGATGGAGGTGACGCGAGATAAAGAGGTCCTGGATATAGGGGAGTTTGTTACAGATAGAGCGGGCATTCCATAGGGCGCAAGAGAAGGGCAGAGAAGAGGAGGGGAGTAGAGGAATAGAGATGAGGTTAGAGAGGTCACGGTGAGATCTGTAGAGTTTGGATAATAGTTGGTGAGGAGGGCCAGGATTGGGATTGATGTCACCAGCTGAGAGTAAGAGAAGGAGTAAAAGAGAGCGGAGGAGAGTAGGAGAGGTGTGGCCACGAAGGCGTCGAAGGCGAGAGGTATTTAGGTGGAATGGGGAAGGCAAAATGGAGGGAAGAAAGAGACGGAGATTAAAAGCCAAGAGGGAGGAAGAGGGTAGGAGAGAAGGTGAGGTGATGAAGTCAATGGATGGGAAGTGAGTTCCTGTAGCGGAGAGAGGTAGGGGGTGAGGGAAAAGATTAGGAAGGGACAGAGCTAGGAAGAGAATGTGAATAGGGGCCATAAATGATTAAGGTACTTTAGCAACTGGAAAAAGATTAGATACAAAGAGAAAAATGCCCCACGCGCCGTTAGGCGTGCGGCACCTACAGCGGAGGCCCTGAGTGGATCGGGGTGGACCTGGGTGTCACCCCGGAGAAGGCTGTAAGGATATGCAGATGAGCTGCAAGTCCTCCACAGCACCTGAAAGGCAGCCGGTGGTAGAGGTGGGTACCTCTCAGCTGAGTCTCTTGCGGCCTGCCTCGCAGTCACCTCGCCTCCGTTCCATTTATGCAGCTGCCGTGGCTGGGGTAGCACAGGCCACGTGAGAGAGACAGAGAAAAAAGGCGCATGCCGGTGCAGCTTAAAAAGGCCCAGATCTCACCTCCTATTGGTCCAATTAGGACCAATAGGAAGATGATCAGTAAAGGAGCAGCCAGCCTATAGGCCACAGCAATTAAAAATCGCCCAACCCAGCAAAAAATAGCCCAAAAAGCTGTGACCCGTGGGTGTTAAAAAAAAAACCCCATGGGGAGGCATGGGAAATAGCTCAATTCTGTGATTTTACCGCTGAATTGGCAACTTTGCTCTCTCTCTCTCTCTCTCTCTGGATTTTACTCCAACCAGGGAGAATAAATCTGCCTTTTAAAATCACTTTGACCAGAGTTTCCCTCTCCTGTGTCTCAAAAACGTCTCCCTTTAGGGAGTGGGGAGTTCATTAGAAAAAACACATCCCAGGGCATATGTGCAATGTGCAAAAGGCATCCACCCCATGGGCCTGTTAGGGAATAAGCATGCCAATCTGGGATTGCACACAGACAATATACAGCAGGCAGTGAAAACGTCATTCATGAGGCCAAGGCTGTTTGCATGTTTAATGTAAATGAATATGAGGAATGCTGTGGGAACGCACTTTGTCATGTGCTCACTGTAATGCATGACCTCAGTAGCTAAGCTTTACATTATTTGTATCTTGCTCTGTTTTTACGTATTAAATGACTCCATTTTATAACTCTCTGTCCATAGGTCTGGACGATTGGGGAGTTCATGGTGATTAAAGTAGGATCTGATTCACATGAGGTGATGAGAGGAGGGCTGAGAGTGATGAAGAAGGCATCTGGATGATGCTAACCTGCTCTGGGGCAGATGCCAGTCCCCAAGGGTTCTAGCAGTGCCCTAGAGCATACTCCATCCTCTGAGGCCCCGATGATCAATTCCACGCGTTATTCCAAAACAGTGCCCTAAAAATAGCACCGGACCAGCACGGGGAATTAACTCCCCAATGATCGATGCTAATAACATGCAAATGTAAGCACGTTATTAGCATCAAGCATCCGGGGAAAGTGGGGGAGAATTGTGCCTGAACGCAACCTCCCACACTTTTGTTTGACGGCCCGGACCTGTCTAACACAGGAGATGGAGGGTCCATGGGACCCTCAGACCCCCCCCATTGCTAAAGCCTAGTGCCCCTCAAGCCCCCCCCCCTCCCACAGACACAAGGGCAAAGGGGGTTTGGAGATCCAAAAAGATCCCTGGTGGCCCAGTAGGCTGCAAACACAAATCCCCCCCATCCTAGTGGTCTAGCGGCCCCCTCCCCCCTGTACCTCTGTATGATGGAGAAGGGAGTAGCACTCCCTCCTTTTTCAGTGCCGCCTCCAAAATGGCGGCGCCCTGCCCAGTGCATCCTGGGAAAAGCTGGGCGGGACTTCCCTACCATATAAGGGCAGGACAGGGTGCCGCCATTTTGGAGTCGGTGCTGGAAGAGGAGGTATGGAGGGAGGGACTGCTAGACCATCAGGATGAGGGGGTTGTGTTTGCAGCCCACTGAGCCACCAGGGGTTTTGGGGGGTTGGGGGGAGTAGAAATCTACCAGATCTCCAGCTCTCCGTGTCGCTGTCTGGGGAGGCATTGGCAATGGGGGAGGGGGGGTCCAGTGGTCCAATGGACCCCCAGGACACGGTGTCAGCCCAGGCTGACTGACTTTGGACGGGGAAGGGTGGGAGCGGGAATAGAGGGACCCTTAACCCTAACGCCAGCTCTGAGCTTGCATAGGGTTAAGGTACTATTCCGCTCCTATGATCTGAGTGCTGTTTTCTGATCATAGGGGCAGAATACCGCAGAGCTCATTTAAATCTAATTTAAATGAGCTTTGCGCTATTGCCTGGCGCAGGCACTGTTTGCCTCGCCAGATCCCTCTGATCATATGTACCAAGGTAAAAGCTAGTGGCCTCTAGCACCCACATTTGCCTTTGATCATCAGGGCCTCAGTGCTTCAAGTTCAGAGCCTTCTACTGCCAGGCCATCTTCAGTGCCAGTGCAGTTAGTATCCCATCTCCTCTAGCATCTGGGGTCACAGAGCTGAGTTACCAGGCTAGCCCCAGGATATTATTTTCAATAACTGCTGCTTGTGGGTATATTTTGATGTATATGTGTGTGGGGGGGGGGGGGGGGGGGGGGGGAGGGGTTTTGCCACTTATTTGTTAGTTTCTATGTGCTCCCTTTCAGGAGTTAAACATGGGCCAGCGCTGTTCGGATACTAGAGGAATAGTTTTTGAAGATGTGCGGGTACCTGCAGAGAATGTCTTACGTGCTGAGGGAGCTGGTTATGAAATTTCTATGGAAACATATGATAGAACTAGGCCTCAAGTAAGTACCAGAGGTTGGCGGTTTGTGTTTCTTAAAGAATGAAAACTGTGTCTTCACAAAAATATATCTAAAATTACAGGTAGCAGCTGCTGCTGTTGGACTAGCCCAGAGAGCTCTAGATGAGGCTACCAAGTACGCGTTAGAAAGAAAAAGTTTTGGAAAGTTGATTGCAGAGGTGAGAAACTGATTAATTCTAATTTTGTACTATAAGATGTAACCCAGGTCTCACTTCCACCAGCACAGCGTCCTGGGGCTCTGACTAGCTTTCAGGGTCAGGCACCCCTTCACCCGGGCCACAAGCAAACTTTTACTTCATTCACACATAGTCAGTCCTGTCTTTCTCTTTACATGAGCTTGGGTGCAGGCTGGGGCCAGATAAAAATCCGGTAGGCCGTGGGATAAGCTGGGTGTTTATTGAGCACTCCAACAGTCCAAGAGCAATGTACCTCACTCTCATTCCAAAGGAAACACTCTCCACACCAAGGATTTGTAATTTTATGCAAAACCAAAACTTTACTGAATACTTAGGGTTACCATATTTGCAGAGACAAAAAAGAGGACACAAAAAATAAAATGCTGGCCCACCCCAGCCACACATTCACCTTTTCCCAAAAATCACCTGATTCTATAAACAGTGAAAATAGTTGTAAAATAAACAGAACTGTATTTTCTTCTCTAGTCTAAATTCAAAATTAGAAAAGATGTGCATTTCCAAAAAAAGCAAACATCCATGAGCAGCATGTCCTCCTTCCACTCCATCCCCTTCTATCCATGTGCTGCATTTCCTCCTTTTCCCTCCCCTTTCCTCCCCTCCATGTACAGTATGTCCCCCTCTCCTGTCCCTTCCCTCCCATCCACGAGCAGCTGCCCTTTCTCTCTCTCTCTCCCATTCATGAGCAGCTTGCCCCCTTCTCTTCTTCCCCTCCTGTCCTCTCCCAGGCCTACCTTGCAGCCCTGGTGGTCTAGTGGCCTATTTGGGGCAGAAAAGAACGCCACTCTTTCTTGCCCGCTGCCGCTGACCTCCCCTGCTGCTGCTGCTGCTGCTTCTTGAAAATGGCTGCTGAGACTTCAAGCAGAGGCCTCACAAGACTTTGCGGAAGTGTTGCAAGGCCACCATTTGAAGTCTCAGCAGCCATTTTCAAGAAGTGGGGTAGAAGGGAGGTCAGCTGCAGCGGGCCTGGGATGCGCTACTGGGCGGGTTTTGTGCTGCCATTTTCAAGGTGGTGCTGGAAGCGGAGGGAGTGTATTACTCTCTCCTAAAACCAGTGCTTTTTTTGTGCTGGTACGCAACGGTACGGCGTACCGGCACCTTTTTTCAGAGGTACAGCGATTCTCCTCCCTCCCCTGCCCTCCCCTCGCCAGCGATTCTCCTCCCTCCCCTCTCCCATGGCCAGCGATTCTCCTCCCTCCCCTCTCCCATGGTCAGTGATTCTCCTCCCTCCCCTGCCCTCCCCGCTCCCATGCATCCCGCCTTCCTCTGATGTCATTTCCTTTCCATGAGGGCGGACGGGACGCTGAGAGGGTAGCAGGGAAGCGAAGGACGATGGAGTCGAGCTTGCTGCTTTTACTAGCGCCGCCCACCAGTTCACCGCTGCCTGCAACTTCATTTTTAGAGTGAGTGGAAGTTTGACATGGGAGCGGGAAGGGCAGGGGAGGGAGGAGAATCGCTGGCCATGGGAGAGGGGAGGGAGGAGAATCGCTGGACATGGGAGAGGGGAGGGAGGAGAATCGCTGGCCATGGGAGAGGGGATGGCAGGGGAGGGAGGAGAATCGCTGGCCATGGGAGAGGGGATGGCAGGGGAGGGAGGAGAATCACTGGCCATGGGAGAGGGGAGGGAGGAGAATCACTGGCCATGGGAGAGGGGATGGCAGGGGAGGGAGGAGACTCGCTGGCCATGGGAGAGGGGATGGCAGGGGAGGGAGGAGAATCGCTGGCCATGGGAGAGGGGAGAGAGGAGACTCGCTGGACATGGGAGAGGGGAGGGAGGAGAATCGCTGGCCATGGGAGAGGGGAGGGAGGAGAATCACTGCATTTGCATGCTACTTGTAGTAAGAACCCTGTTTAACATGCATTTCCATGCCAGTTGTGGTCAGAGCCCGCGAGCACGTTGTTTCACGCACTCGGGGGTTCTGATCATGAGGCGGTAGGAAATGCAGGTGCTTGTATGGCGCTAATATCCTCTAGCGCCCGTATTTGCTTCTGATCATTGGCCCACTAGTGTGTACACTGGTACATTTTTAGGAGTGGACGTCTCCATTCTAACCTGGATTTTCAAAGGGAAGCTCTATTTGTATGAGGACTTGGGGTGGGGCAGGTGTCTGGTTTTTCTCTGCCAAAACGTTGGCAGCCCTAAGTGTGATTAGTGCAGCCTTCCCACTGGCCGGATAGTACCACAATCTGGAAGGGAGGATTGGAGAGCTAGAGACAGCTAAACTCTGAAAATATCAAGACACTTTAGCCATCTTTCTGACTTGGAAACAGGTAATGTACAAATCTGTAGAATCCTGAAAATATGCAATAGTAGGCTCCAAAGCCCTCCGCACCTAAGCCATATAGGAACTAATTCTATAAAGCAGACTTAAAGGCAATACTAGTACTTCATTGACTCCCAATACAATCCAGAGTGAAATTTTTATAACGTTCAGTATATTGAAAAATGATGATCTTAAATATTTAAGGTCCAGGTTGAGTACGTATTATCCAAGGTGTATCCAGTAAAACTATCTTCCCCTTTCATCCCCTCAGTCAACAAAACCCCGTGTACCAGGCACCCTGGATGATGAAAGCCTTGTTAATACAGACCCCAACCCCAAGGTTCTTGATCCAAAGTCACAAAGGCCTGAGTATTTCTTTTACTGTACATTTTATAGTTGTAAAGATTCCAGTTTGCTCTTTTAGCACTCTTCTCAATTATGTATAAAGAGAAGTCCTCCTCGATATCTTACTCCAGACTTACCTCTGATTTTATTTTAATATCTTAGCATCAAGCAGTGTCCTTTATGCTGGCAGAAATGGCAATAAAAGTGGAAGTGGCACGAATGAGCTATCAAAGAGCAGCATGGGAAGTTGATGCTGGGCGAAGAAATACATATTATGCATCCGTTGCCAAGACATTTGCTGGTGATATTGCGAACCAGGTGGCTTCTGATGCTGTCCAGATATTTGGAGGGAATGGATTCAACAGTGAATATCCAGTAGAAAAGCTAATGAGAGATGCCAAAATCTTTCAGGTGAGTAAGATGGGCAATTAAACTGCTGAGAGAGTCAGATATTTACCAACCCTTAAATTTTCAAATTTTAAGAGGCAATTTTAACCTAGTTGACTCTAGTTTCAATGCTATCTTTAGTCATACTAGGATCTACTCAACATCTCCTGAGTTGGCTCATCACTCGGTCAACCTCTACACCTTTCTGGTTTGACAGTTTTAGAATGTCATTCTCTCTGGCTCAAATGCTGAGTGGTGAACATAGTCTCTGAGGTGCACCTGTGTAATCTGCCTTTTAAGGGGTATGCTCCTCTTCGGGGAGGACCTCTTCATGGAGGGTCTTGGTTAAGCCTGTGAGATCTTTGGTTGCAGATGTTTTCGTCTTCATTCAAGGTGGGTTGGATAGGGATCAAAGTACAATTTCCTCAAGGTGTAGGAGGATGTGAGACTCTCTTATTTCTGAGGAAAGGTAAAGGGAATATTGTGTTTGCATGCAGATGTAGGATGGTTGTTCAGAGGGGTCAACTATACCAGTTCTCCATTGTTGAGCCGTAAAAGGTGCAACAAGAAGAAGCCAGACATTCCTGGGAATTACAAAATAAATCTGTTTCTAAACTAAAGCCACAATATATTTTTGAAACGGGTTTTTAATTACTTTCTAAATTGTCTGTAATCTTGTATTGCCCTTAAATTCTGTTTTGGGATCTTGTGACCTGGATTGGCCACTGCTGGAAACAGGATACTGGACCTGATGGACCTTCAGTCTGTTCCAGTATGGCAGCTCTTATGTACTTATGTAGGCATTCTTTGTTTCTGAGTGTTTTCATTCTCTCTTTTCAGATCTATGAAGGTACTGCTCAGATTCTGAGGCTAATTATAGCTCGTGAACACATTGCCAAGTTCAAAAATAAGTAAACATTCAAAGGGCATTTAAATGCTTCTTCATTCATTTGTCAGAGTAAAATTAACTACTGTAAGCCATGCTGCTTGAGTGAGCAATGCTTTTTACAACAGTCTTAATATGCATTGTTATAGTTTTAAAGCACCATTTTGATCAGGTAGATGATGTTCCACATTTGCTGCTTTTAGTATAAGGCTGTACTTGATTCAGTAACTTTTCAGGATTTCTTTTTACATTAATTTTCAATGTAAATGAAACAAAGATCTGGGTTTTCTAGCCCATTATAAACCATAAAATTCTACTGCTTTGTCATCCTCTTATCACCATGCATATCTCCTGTCCCTCATCCACCCGGCTCTCCCTGTCTCTCACCTAAACCACCCCACCCTCATCCTGTGAGACTGTCAGTGAAATGCTTTGATGTTTCAGTTATATATACTGTTATTTATCAACATTTGCTTATTTCGGATCTGATGAAGAAGGGTTATCTTTGAAAGCTAATCAAAAATGTACTAAGTTAGTCCAATAAAAAAGGTATCATCTTATTTTCTTTTCTATGTTTTATTTAACTTACTAGTAAAAATGGCCCGTTTCTGACACAAATGAAACGGGCGCTAGCAAGGTTTTCCTCGGAGTGTGTATGTTTGAGAGAGTGTGTGTGAGAGTGACTGTGTGAGAGAGAGAGAGTGAATGTGTGAGTGTGTGTCAGAGAGAGAGTGAACTGGGTGCGAGTGTGTCTGTGAGAGAGAGAGTGTGTGTGTGTGAGCATGAAAGTGTGTGCCAGGGCCCCCCCCTCCCAGTTCCAGGGTTGTCCCCCCCCCCTCCCTCCCTCCAAGTTCCAGGGTCATCCCCCCCTCCCTCGCTCCGAGTTCCAGGGTTGTTGTCTCCCTCCCTCCCTCCAAGTTCCAGGGTCGTCCCCTCCCTCCCTCCCTGCCTCCGAGTTCCAGGGTCATCCCCTCCCTGCCTCCCTCCGAGTTTCAGGGTCCCCTCCCTCCCCTGCATTATGCTCTGTCCCCTGCATTCATCCATATGCAGGCAACGTCTTCTGTGCCCTGCCCCCTCCATCCATCCATGTGCAGCATCTCTCCCCTGCCCCCTCCACCTCCCTCCGAGTTCCAGGCCCCCCTCCCTCCCTCCCTCCCTCCCCCCTCCAAGTTCCAGGGTCCCCCCTCCCTCTGTCCCTCCGTCCCTCCCTCCCAGTTCCATGGTCCCATGGAACTGGGAGGGGGGGACGGAGAACGTTGGAGGAGTGACGTCAGCAGGTGGTTACAATCCTAGTGACACACATTGGAACGTTGGAGGAGAACGTTGGAGGAGTGATGTCAGTAGGTGGTTATGATCCCAGTGAGACACATTGGAATGTTGGAGGAGCAAATTATTATATTAGATTTCTATTGATTACCTTTAAAAGTGGACTAACTGGCTACCATATCTCTCTAATCAATGTAAATGAAATATCTTACTTTGAAGGTGAGGTCAGTAGGAGGCACTTCTCATCAGTGGATGCCTCCTGAGGACTTTGAAATGTTAAAATGTCAAAACAAATCTGACCTTGGTCTTTTTAGCATCCAGTGGTGACCATCCTTTCACAGCAAGTAAAGAGGACCCTTATTAATTTAAATGTATTATTAGGTACTAAGAAATTATGAATAAATGACAGGCAAAATAACTGCATGTATAAATGTAAAATAATAAACTGTCCAAACTACAAGTGGCATAATTTGAAGGGTTTTGTTTCTTTAAATGAGTGTGCTGTAGCATCACAATGCCAGAAATATATGAGCTTTTTTACCAAGAAGCAGAAGCTAGGATGTAATGTGCAAAAGTTGACAGAGTGCACATTTTTAAAATTACTTTATTATAACAGGAAATGAAATTGTGATAGCTAATTTCTTCAGTTTTGTAATTAGTTAAAACTCATTTAATAGGCAAATTTGTAAGTTATACTTCAGTACAGAACTAGTGCAAGATTATTAGGCTCCCTAGTCAAACCTTTTAGATTTGAACCAAGAGCCCTATGTGGTATACAATTACTTCCAAAAAGAAAGCCTCAAACTGTACCTCCCAATTTCTTCCCTACCTAAAACATACTCCCCAAATATCAGGCTTCATCACAGAAGTACCATGCAAATAATAGCCCGGCTTACCCTCCCCACTCTGTCCTACAACTAAACAAATGAATCCTCATCCTTTCTTAAAACACATCTACCCTATGTAACTCACAGGACAGACCCAAGTTGCACTGTAAAGCAGCAATGCAAACAATGCTGCTCATTTTCAAAGTACATAGACTTACAAACTTACATGGAAGTATATTGTCAGACACTTAGACTTACAAAATTCCGTGGCGGGGCATTTTTGATATGACGTCTAAGTCCAACTTTGGACGTTTTGCTAAAAATGTCCAAAATTCAAGTGGGGAATAAAGCTATTTTCAACACAGAAAAACATCTTTTTTTTTTATTTTTTTCAAAAATGGCTGTTTGTTAGATGTTTTTGTCCTCTGTGTGTTTATCTTTTGGTCCATTTTCGGAAAAACAAATCCAAGTGAAAAACGCACAAAATCAAGCCATTGGGATGGTGGAGGAGCCAGCATTCTTAGTAGACTGGCCACACAGACATCCCTGGAGAGCAATGGGACACCCTAGGGGGCACTGCAGTGGACTTCAAATAAATGCTCCCAGGAACATATCTCATCGTTGGTCTCTTATCTTGCTTGCTGAGCCCCCCAAACCCACTAACTCCAACTATACACCACTACAATAGCCCTGAGGGTGAAGAGGCACCTATATGTGGATACAGTGAGTTTCTGGTGAGTTTTGGAAGGCTCACAGTTTCCACCACAAATGTAACCGTTAGGGGGAGATATGGACCTGAGTCCACCTGTCTGCAGTGCACTGCACCTACAACTAGACTACTCCAGGGACCTGCGTGCTGCTCTAATAGATCTGAGTATAACAGCTGAGGCTGGCATACAGGCTGGTAAGTAATGTTTCTAATCACATTTTTTATAGGAGGGGGTCAGTTACCACTGTAAGGGGAGGTCATCCTTGATTCTCTCCAGTGGT
This sequence comes from Microcaecilia unicolor, assembly GCF_901765095.1. NCBI lineage: Eukaryota > Metazoa > Chordata > Amphibia > Gymnophiona > Siphonopidae > Microcaecilia > Microcaecilia unicolor. Next base: position 51,976,312 of record NC_044036.1, read on the forward strand.
CATCTGGTCATATAGGGCACCGTTTTTTGCCTGATTCATTATAAAAACAAGTATAGCTCAAAACGTCTTAGTTTTAGTCCTGGACAGTTTAGTTTTGTTCCATTATGGCTGAAAAATGGCCAAATGTTAGGACCCTGACATGCCCTCTTGTGATTTGAATGCACTTCTGATGGACTTCATAGAAAAATGTCTAAAAATTGGTTTCTATGTCAAGAAGTTTGGGGACATTTTCAGAGGTTTGAGAAAAAGATGGGATGATCTTTGAAAATGTGTATAAATGTAAGAACACTGAAGTGTTGGTATAGTAGTGCTACATTAACATGATAATTTGGGTGAGATTTTGTGTATATTTTCTTACAAAAATATGTAAAACTGTTCTTTTCCCATTATTTCATATGGGAAAACTTTAAATAAAAATGGAGATTTGGTCAATTTAAAAAAGGTTCCATAAAAAGTAGGAAAAAACTAAAGGTTCTGAGCATGTGACCTGATTCACTGGAACAAGTCAAGTGCCCAACTGAGTCAATGTTTCCTTAGTAACAGTTCTCCTGGCAGAGCAGAGGTAGCCAAAGAGTCAGACTGTTGCAGTGGTGTTCCTTGGTTGGCTGCTACCCGGGGTGGATCGCCGCTGCGCATCCCCCCCCCCCTCCTGGGTGCAGTGGTGATCTGCCCCAGGTGGCAGCATGACCCCCCCGGTCATGTTCCCCTCGGTGCATCACTTCCAAACCTCCTCCCCCTGGGTGCATTCTTCCTACCTGCTGGGGTGCTGGGAGCAGCCATGCGACTGTCGGCTCCCGCTGGTTCCCTATTCCCTCTGCCCCAGAACAGGAAGTAACAGCAGAGAGAGCAGGGAACCAGCAGAACTGACAGCTCCTGCTATGTACACCTGGGGCGGACCACCCCCACTTCCCCACCCTTGGTAAGCCACTGGACTGTTTTGCTGAGCTGATTACCCAAGTGTGAAAGATAACCTAAATTATCTAGTTGAATGTGAGAGAAATTATCTCAGTTTTAGTCAGTGAGAAGATAAGTGTCCTGAGTATGATACTGAGAATTTAGTAAAGTATCTAATTTTATTTGTGGTAGGTGATTTTAGATGAAAGCAATGAAGTGTGTGTTTAAACGGAACATATGTTTCCTTTATAGAAGGGATTGTCTGGATGTTCACTAAACTAGTTATAGGTGTGTGATTGGTATGTACTCAGCAGTACAGGAATAAATAGGTTTAGGGTTTAAATTGACTGTATGAACGTCGTTGTTTGAGTGAATCTGCTATAGAGAATCACCAAGCTCTTCAGTGTGATAGGGAAACTATAATAAGTATAGATCCTGGAAGGTAAGGTATAAAATTATTTTGTTTTATTTATTCTAGAAAGTGTGGCCACAGTATTTGGCAAATAATCCTGCTAAATTTGGTTAGGGAGGAAAGGGTTTTGCTTCCTTTTATTTGGGTTAAGTGAGGTTTATGTGACTGAAGGAGAACACCAGAAACCATCCCTGGAGATCACCTAAGGGCCCCCATGCAAGAGAAACCAAACTGTTCATGGCACAAGAGTTTCTACAGCTACTTACACCTGCACCTTCATGGGGCATCAAAAGGGGACATTTCAGAAGGGAATTGAATAGAAAAAACTTACCTGAGTTAGGTTCAGGGTGGGTTAAAACCATAGGCGTAGACTGGGGGGGCGAGGGGGGGGCAATGCCCCCCCAAACGACGATGAGGCGCCGCCGCGCCATTAGTTAAAAAAAAAAAACACATACACGCACGCGCTCCTCTCCTTCCGCTTGGCTTTTCTGCTCTCTGTCTGCGTCCCGCCTTCCTCTGACGTCAGAGGAAGGCGGGACGCAGACAGAGAGGGCAGGAAAGCCAAGCGGAGTAGCAGACGGAGAGGAGCGTGTCCGTCTACCCCTCTCTCTTCCTTCCTCCCTCCCTCCGCCGCAGGCAGCAGTCTTTTCCAGCGTTCCTGGCAGTGGTAGCATTGTACACGCTGCCTTTGGCTCTGCCCCGAAGCCTTCTCTTCAAGTTCCTGTTCCCGCATAGGTGGGAACAGGAACTTGAAGAGAAGGCTTCCGGGGCAGACCGAAGGCAGCGTGTACATCGCTACCGCTGCCAGGATCGCTGAAAAAGCTGAAGACTGTTGCCTGCGGCAGAGGGAGGGAGGAAGAGAGGGGGTAAACGGAGTCACCATCTTGGACCTCGCGGGGGGGGCAGAGGGAAGATGGATGGGACTGGGAGGGGTGGGAAGCAGAGGGAAGGAGCAAGAGATGGATGGGACTGGGAGGGGTGGGAAGCAGAGGGAAGGAGCAGGAGATGAATGGGACTGGGAGGGGTGGGAAGCAGAGGGAAGGAGCAAGAGATGGATGGGACTGGGAGGGGTGGGAAGCAGAGGGAAGGAGCAGGAGGTGAATGGGACTGGGAGGGGTGGGAAGCAGAGGGAAGGAGCAAGAGATGGATGGGACTGGGAGGGGTGGGAAGCAGAGGGAAGGAGCAGGAGATGAATGGGACTGGGAGGGGTGGGAAGCAGAGGGAAGGAGCAGGAGATGGATGGGACTGGGAGGGGTGGGAAGCAGAGGGAAGGAGCAGGAGATGGATGGGACTGGGAGGGGTGGGAAGCAGAGGGAAGGAGCAGGAGATGAATGGGACTGGGAGGGGTGGGAAGCAGAGGGAAGGAGCAAGAGATGGATGGGACTGGGAGGGGTGGGAAGCAGAGGGAAGGAGCAGGAGATGAATGGGACTGGGAGGGGTGGGAAGCAGAGGGAAGGAGCAGGAGATGAATGGGACTGGGAGGGGTGGGAAGCAGAGGGAAGGAGCAAGAGATGGATGGGACTGGGAGGGGTGGGAAGCAGAGGGAAGGAGCAAGAGATGGACGGGACTGGGAGGGGTGGGAAGCAGAGGGAAGGAGCAGGAGATGGATGGGACTGGGAGGGGTGGGAAGCAGAGGGAAGGAGCAAGAGATGGATGGGACTGGGAGGGGTGGGAAGCAGAGGGAAGGAGCAGGAGATGGATGGGACTGGGAGGGGTGGGAAGCAGAGGGAAGGAGCAAGAGATGGATGGGACTGGGAGGGGTGGGAAGCAGAGGGAAGGAGCAGGAGATGAATGGGACTGGGAGGGGTGGGAAGCAGAGGGAAGGAGCAAGAGATGGATGGGACTGGGAGGGGTGGGAAGCAGAGGGAAGGAGCAGGAGATGAATGGGACTGGGAGGGATGGGAAGCAGAGGGAAGGAGCAGGAGATGAATGGGACTGTGAGGGGTGGGGAGCAGAGGGAAGGAGCAAGAGATGGATGGGACTGCGAGGGGTGGGGAGCAGAGGGAAGGAGCAAGAGATGGATGGGACTGGGAGGGGTGGGAAGCAGAGGGAAGGAGCAGGAGATGAATGGGACTGGGAGGGGTGGGAAGCAGAGGGAAGGAGCAAGAGATGGATGGGACTGCGAGGGGTGGGGAGCAGAGGGAAGCCTACTGGAAAGAAGACACTGAATAAAACAGAAGACACTGGGACCAAAGCGAATAGAAAAACTAAATGATCAGACAACAAAGGTAGATAAAAGTATTTTATTCATAATTTATTAATTGAAATGTGTCAGCTTTTTGAAATGTGCATCTGTGATATTTTGCCTGTAAATTCAATTCCTTCCTCCACATTAGCATATTCATTTGCATATGTATATATGCAAATGATATGCTAATATGCTCCGCCCATTCTTTGCCCCCCCAAATGAAACAGTCAAACTACGCCTATGGTTAAAACATCCCTGAAAAAGAAAAACAACAGCAGAAAGAAGCAATTTCTATGTAAGTAGGAGGTGGTTTACGATACTATAAAGAGCTTGTACTTATAGTTTAAAAAAAAAAAAAAAAAAAACAGAAGATTTGTACTTATCAGATTATTCATGTGACTCTTGTTGAAAAAGTCCTGTATGTTTCAAAGTTTGTAAAAATATCCTGTGGGAAAAGTTGGAAAACAAGTTTAGCTAAACTTACACAATTGAAGAAAATAAATCCCTTCAGCTGATATATTATTGTTTAGTTTTGAAAGGAAAAACATATGAATACAATTTAGTTCCAGTTTACAATAAAGTTCAATTTGCTACCAATTGATTCTGGGTCTCTTTATCTGAGAAATATCCTAAAATTAGTTTTCTTTTCCTCCTTTGAACTCTGAGTTTAAAGGACGAAAGGTTAATCTATTTGTCCTCACCTGTTTTAAAAGCGCAGCTTGAGGTATTAGGCATGACTGATTACATCAGGTACAGTAGAGCTGCATGTATTGTGAAACAGAGTGGGGTAACAGGATATTCCACAAAGTGACATTCTAATTGCACATTAGAAAAAGTCTCTGTTTAAATCATGTTGAAGTCGTTTCAACTGACAACTTGACCAAAGTATTCAGTGCCTATCTGGATTTTTTGCTGTCATTTTGATTTACGTGTTTAATAATTTATATAGTTAGACCACTACCGGATAGCGGATAGTGGCAGGCGAACCACCCACACAAGACAGAGCACTAAGGCAGAAACCAGACTAGCAGAACTGGGGCTGGAGGTTTACAAATTTATTTATTTATTTATTTACAAAATTTATAATCCGCCCATCCAAAAACCTGGGCGGAGTATAATAAAACAAACATAATCAAATCAGATAAAACACCATCAACAAACTCAATAAACATAAACAGAACCTTAATCCTGAAGCCCAAACCACCCACCGTCTATGCTTAAAAAAATGCTCTCTGAAACATCAAGCTGGAGCTGGAGGGAGGCAGGCAGGGCTGAGACTAGAGCTGAAGACAAGCAGGGGCTGGAATTGAAGCCAACTGAAGCTGAAGACAAGCAGGGACTGGAACTGGAGCTGAAGACAAGCAGGGCTGGAACTGGAGCTGAAAACAAGCAGGGCTGGATCTGGAGCTGAGGTCAGGAAAAGCAGATCAAATCCAAATAGGAGAAACACAAGACCAGGTACACACAACCAGGGGCATAGCCACAGGTGGACCCAGGTGGACATGGGCCCACCCAGTTTGGGCTTGGGCCCACCCAGCAGCAGGTGTACCTAGACAGCACCAGCGGAACAGGCTGGACTTCCGCTGTCCTAAGCCGCTGTCTTCTAATGGGGCCCGTGCAGCAACTCTTCTTCATTCTTCCCTTCCCTTCACTCACCTCACCCACCCCACAACTCTCCTTGCTTCAGTGGGTCCACAGCAGCGGCAGCGATTCCTATACACTGCCTTCCGCTAACTCAGAAGCCTCTCCTATGCCGCACCTTCCTGTTTCTCTGTCTGAGCGATATGCGACAGCAGAGAGGCTTCTCTCCATTGACAGAAATGACCATTTAACCCTACCCTATGTTTTCTGTCCAATAACCAATTCCTAATCCACAACAGAACATTGCCTCCTATATCCCATGGTGAATATGACATAGAATGAAAGGAGACTCCCCACCACCACTCTCTAAATGTTAGCCCTCAACTGTAATCTAGAATCCACCCAAATCCCAAAATCCCAGCGGGATCCCTTAAAAGCAAATCCGATTTATATCACCAATCTGGGGAGAGGCTCCCTCATCTTATCAGATATCCACAACTCATTCTTAGCAACATTCAATTTCAGTTGCATGACATGGAATAATTAACATAACAAACCCATTTTCGCCTGTAAAACTTGGTCCACCTGATGCCTCATCCTGGGGCACCAGGATCAACACTTGCACATCATCAGCATAAACAAAGAAATGTAACTCCAACCAAGGCCATAGCCATACTCTTCCAAGCACTAACCTGATCCACCCTCCTCAGCTTCTGCCAACCTCTCTATTGCCCACTCTAGGGTGCAAACCTTTGCCTAGTCCCTGGCAACATTATACGCTTAATTGTAACCAAAGCCCCATATTTATGGGCATTCCTTCATTCATCAGGACCTATTGTTTTGCTTTGACTGCAGCTGCTATTTGCCACCATAAGCTGCTGCCCCAAGTGACTGCCAACTCTGTCTACGGTTAAGTTGGTCCTGTTGCTTTATTTCATTTTTGCCAAGGGTTACAGACTGTTACATCTTGTCAGGGTTTTTCCTGTATCCTGCAGAACTCTGCTAAATCTGATTGTATTTTCACTGTTCATTAACCTTGGAGATTGGTTGTAGGGTTTAAAAGCTGTGAACTTGTCAAGATGTTTGCTTGTTTAACCAGTTCTGAGAAATAACTATATGGGCACTGTAAAATTCTGAATTTTTATCTGAGACCAGAGTTTGGCAAATTACATTTGTGACTCCTGGGATTTTCTTGCCTTCGGTGTTCCTATGTAAACAGGAAGTGCATCAGAGAGGGCCGGATGGACGTGGCAAAGGGGAGCGGAGCTGCCTGTGTGAATGGCAGCACTGCCGGTGACGGGCAAAAAAAAGAATGCTGCAGGGACCGAGGTAGCGGCAGGGAGGAGAAGAATTTCAGGCAAGCAGGCAACGCTGAATGCTCCCGGGCGGCCGTACCCGGAGCCGCGGGAGAAAAGGCAGTGACAGCGAGGGATGTTGGGTTGGGGCACGATCAGGAAGGCAGAACTAAGTGCTGGACTTGTGGGGGGAGGACGGGGGGTGGAGGGAAGGGATAGTGCTGCCGGACTTGTGGGACAAGGGGATTGGAGGGAAGGGAGAGAGCTTCTGGATGTGGGAGGAAGAGGAAGAGGGGATCTGAATGAAAGGGAGAGAGTTGCTAGAGGTGGGAGGAAAAGGAGGAGGGAATTTGGATGGAAGGGAGAGAGCTGCTGGACAAGGGAGAAAGAGGAAGAAGGGACTGGAGGGAAGGGAGAGAGCTGCTGGACATGGGAGGAAGAGGAGGAGGAGACTGGATAGAAGGGAGAGAGCTGCTGGAGGAAGAGGGGGAGGGGATCTGGATGGAAGGGAGAGAGCTGCTGGATGTGGGAGCAAGAGGGGAGGAGAACTGGAGGGAAAGGAGAGAACTGCTGGTACAGCACAAGGAGGGAGGGAAGGGAAACAGAGATACCAGACCAAGGAGATGAAGGAAAAGGGAACAAATACTAAACCTACAGCGTGAGGAAGGGAGGGCGGGGTGGGTGGGCAGGCAGGAAATCAAGCAACCAAACCAGATGCTGGAAAGGGGAGGGAGTGAGAGGGAGAGAAGCTGGATGATATAGGGTCAGAGAGGGTAGAGATATATTGGCACTGGGGACGAAGAGAGGGGAGAAGCTGGACAGAGAAATATAGGGACACAGAGAAAGGGAGATACTAAACATGGAGGAAGATAGAGGTACAGAGATGGAAGAAGATGAATAGTGGACATGGAGAGAGAGTAGAAATATCAAATGGACATGAGACCTTGGTGAGTGAGTTGAGAGAAGACAGAAGGATGTAGAAACCAGAGCCTGGGACCAACATGACTTGAAAATTAAATGAGCAGACAACAAAAGGTAGAAAAAAGAATTTTATTTTTCTATTTTGTGACTAGAATATGTCAGATTTGAAATGTACATCCTGCTAGATATGGCTGGGGCCCAAGGCAGAAATTTGGGAGGGGACATAAAGCTTACTAACAGGCTGCATCTTCTTCAGCTTCCAGCTGGCCTGGGGTTCTCTTTGGCTAACACAGTTGCCCTAGTTGTACCTCCCTTAACACTGTCTCTTGCATGTGCTATCATATTTTGCACAATATAAGAGAAAATGCATCTCTTTGTATTTCTCAGTGCTGTGCTAAATGCAAGGTCTGGCCTCTTGGGATTTTGATTTAATTTGTTTATGGTTTGTGGTCACTTATTCTTTATTTGGCATTTGTGTTCTCTGTGTGTGTGTGTGTGTGTGTGTGTGTGTGTGTGTGTGTGGCCAAAGTATTCTGTTAGCATCAATTTTCTATGTAGTATTCTATAGTACTTTGGCTTGTTTATTTATTTATTGCATTTGTATCCCACATTTTCCCACCTATTTGCAGGCTCAATGTGGCTTACAGAGTTTGTTATGACATAGTCATTCCATGATAACAGATACACTTAGTATTGTATAGAGATTAAGTAAGGGAAGAGAGAAGGAAGGTGTTAGGCAGGATAGTATGGAAGGTGGACTTTAATAATTGGAAGGATTGGTGAGGTAGTTTTGTGAGGCTATGGGTTCTCTTTGTAGGCCTTGTTGAAGAGATGTGTCTTCAAAGATTTGCATAAGTTGGTTATTTCGTCAATAGCTTTCAGGGCTGTAGGTAATGCATTCCACAGCTGCGTGATCCAGGGGCAGTGACGTAAGAGAAGGGAGGAGCCTGCAGAGCCAGCAGCCAATGCCTCAAGGCTGCCTGCGGACCTGGTGCCGCGCTTTTTTTTTTTAAACATTTTTCTCGTTAGCGTTGGCGCTCAGCTCAATCAGCTGAGCGCTTCTTCTTTTTGTAGCGCCGGCCCTGCTGCTCAACTGGAAAAGCAGCAGTGGCCGGCAATGGGAGCTGGGGCTGGCGGGCCTGAATCAGGAGAGGGGAAAACAGATAGAAGGACGGGGAGAGAGAGGGAAAACGGATGGAAGGATGGGGAGAGAGAGGGAAAACGGATGGAAGGATGGGGAGAGAGAGGGAAAACAGATGGAAGGATGGGGAGAGAGAGGGAAAATGGATGGAAGGATGGGGAGAGAAAGAGGGAAACGGATGGAAGGATGGGGAGAGAAAGAGGGAAACGGATGGAAGGATGGGGAGAGAAAGAGAGAAAACAGATGGAATGATGGCAGAGAAAGAGGGAAAACAGATGGAAGAATGGGGAGAAAGAGGGGAGATGGATGAAAGGATGCAGAGAGAAAGGGGAGAGACTGGAAGGATGTGGAGAGAGAAGGGATACTGAACAGAAAAGGGTAGAGAGATAGAGAGACACTGGTTAGAAGGAGGGAGAGAGAGACATTAGATGGAAGGATCAGGAGAGAGGGTAGATGGGTGGAAGGATGGAGAGAGAAAGAGGGAAGACGCTGGATGGAAGGGTAGGGAGAAAGAGGTGACAATGGATGGAAGGATGCAGAAAGAAAGAGGGGAGACTATTGGAAGGATGGGGAGAGAGAGGGGAGACACTGGAAGGATGGGGAGAGAAAGAGGAGAGCTGCTGCATGGAAAGGGGGAGTAGTGAAAGATTGGAGAATAAGAGGAAGGGGCATGGGGAGAACAAGGGTGATAAAAGATGAAAAGCCATAAGTAGATGAAGGAAATTAAAGAATGGATAGTAAGAATGAATTAAATCAGGACAGAGAGAGAGAGAGAGGCAGAAAAATATTGAAGAAAGCTAAGAAAAAGGAGAGAAAAATGAGAAATGGCCAGGAAACCGTGGTAGAAGAGTTAAGCGAAAACGAAGGAAAGCAGAATCTAGAGACTGGGAGCAACACAATGAGAAAAAGTAAATGGCCATACAACAAAGGTAAAGAAAATAATTTTATTTTTAATTTAGGATAAAGTAATATGGTACCTGTGTTAATAAAGTTTCAGAGACCAATACTTCCTTCCTTAGGTCAGGAGAGGATACCATAACAGCATTATACTGACCTGAGGCAGGAGGTTTTGGCCTCTGAAAGCTCACTGAAAATGTGACTAAATTTTGCTGGGGGAGGGGGGTAGAGAGAAAATTTTGTGCCCACCCACTTTGGGTTCAGGCCCACCCAAAATCAGCAGTCTGGCTACACCACTGGTGTGCTCATGTAAGAGAAGGTGGTAGCATGTATCAGCTTGTATTTTAGTCCTTTACAGCTGGGGAAGTGCAGATTGATGTAGATTGGGGCGTCTGCGTGAATGATTTTGTGTACAATCGTGCAGATCTTGAACGCAATGCGTTCCTTGAGTGGGAGCCAGTGAAGTTTCTCTCTTAAGGGTTTTGCACTTTCGTATTTGGTTTTTCCAAATATGAGTCTGGCGGCGGTATTCTGGGCTGTTTGGAGTTTTTTGATAGTCTGTTCTTTGCAGCCAGCGTACAGTGCGTTGCAGTAGTCCAGATGACTTATTACCATTGACTGTACTAGGGTACGGAATATGTATCTCGGGAAGAAAGGTTTTACTCTTTTGAGTTTCCACATGGATTGGAACATCTTTTTCGTAGTGTTCTTCACGTGAGCATCGAGTGTGAGGTTTCGGTCAATGGTAACTCCAAGAATTTTCAGATTTTGTGCAACGGGGAGAGAGCAGTATGGTGTGGTTATGGTGGAGTAGTTGTTTTTGTTGTGTTGTGAGGTGAGTACAAGACATTGTGTTTTTTCTGCATTGAGTTTTAGCTGGAATGCATCCGCCCAGGAGTGCCTCATTTGGAGGCTTTGGTTGATCTTGTTGGTGATTTCATTTAGATCGTGTTTGAACGGGATATAAATCGTGACATCGTCTGCTTATATGTAGGGATTAAGATTTTGATTGGCTAGAAGTTTGGCTAAAGGTATCATCATTAGGTTGAAGAGAGTTGGTGATAGGGGGGACCCTTGGGGAACTCCACATTCAGGTATCCATGGGGGTGATATGTCTGTGTTCGTTGTTACTTGGTATGATCTTGTAATCAGGAATCCTTTGAACCATTTGAGAACTGTACCTCCTACTCCAAAGTATTCTAGTATATGTAATAGTATTCCATGATTAACCATGTCGAAGGCGCTGGAGATGTCGAATTGTAGGAGGAGTATGTTGCTACCAGTTGCAATTGCTTGTTTGAATGAGTTCATTGCGGATACTAGTACAGTTTCGGTGCTGTGATTTGACCGAAATCCTGATTGAGATTCATGTAGAATTGAGTGTTTATTTAGGTATTCAGAGAGTTGTTTCGTCACTATGCCCTCCATGAGTTTGGTTATGAGCGGAATAGATGCTCCTGGGCAATAATTGGTTAGGTCCATTGTGCTTTTCTTAGCATCTTTTGGCAGCGGAGTAAGATGTTTCCTTTCTCCGTGGGAAAGAGACAATTTTGAAGCCTGTGGTTTACATGATTCATGAGGTCTTTTTTTAATTGTTTGGGGGCGGATCTTGTTAGGCTATTGGGGCAAATATCTAATTTGCATTGTGACTTGGTGTATTTTCCAAGCCATTGTGAGATTTCATCTGGCGATATCGTGTCAAATTTGGTCCATGATCGATCTGCTGGGCCTTCCTCAGGTTTTGGATCTAGACATTCAAGGATGCTTGTGTACTCAGTTGTGTTGGTGGGTATCATGAGTCGGAGCTTTATAATTTTTTCATTGAAGTAGATTGCAAGATTGGTTGCGGATCAGTTTTCTTGATAGATGTATTGATATTTTAGGGCCCCACTGTAATATTTAGGGCATATCTGGGGGATGCATATGTGTGTTGGAGGACCGCAGCTCTCAATGTGGCTTGCAGCCACTGAGGCCAGCATTGCTACTCCCACTGAAGTTATTGGGAGTGGGGTAGGTGTGCAGTAGGAGTAGGGGCGTGGGCAGAGCATATCAGGTGGCAGGTGTTTCTGTAGTGCCCATCCAACCTGTTGGCCCACCCAAAAATTGCCTTCTGGCTTCACCAGTGCTGTACCTATGAAAAGTTATCCCGTTTTTATGCTTCCTCTTTATACATCCATATGCTGCACAAGCTGGCATATTTGAAAATATAAGTGAGATTAAATAAAAATGCTACCAAAAATAAAGAACGACAAGGTAGATGCAGCAGCTCATAGGTTTGCTTGCTTTGGTTTGAGTATACGGTGATGACGGCTGCGCGTGGAAGGGAACACTCAGACTGACCTAATTGGTTTCAGCGTTTTGACGTCACTTCATCTCCTGTCTAAACCTCCTTGGCTGACCTGCTTTTTTTTTTTACCGTCTTCTCTCATTGGCTGGCTGCCTTCCTACGGTCATCCACTAGAGTTTGTGCGAGACGTGTGCTAATTTGTTTTTTTTTTTTTGTTTTGTTCTGGAGTGACGTCAGTGGCTGGACCAACTGCTGCCTTCGCTTGTCCTGACTGACGGCTACTGCCCTGGGGCGGTACTGAGAGACTGGTCTGGCAGCTGCAGTAGTGGCGGCGGAGGATTAGCGTGAGCTATCGGCCTGCGGTGTGCTGCGTAGATATCATATGATGGCCCTTAGAGCGAGACGGGTGAGAGGTTCTACTACGAGTACAGTAATGAGCTTGACCGGTAGTTTTTGTCCACTTCTTCTGGGGGTGTGGGGAGCGGGCTCTAGGCCCGATAATTCCGCTGCCCATTTCTGGTAGGTCTGGTCAGGGTTGAGTTTTAGGAGTTTGAGGAGGACGAGGTACATTACGGCGGGTATTATTCTTGGTCTTGGAGGGTTTACTTTGTACTTCGCATTTTGTTCTTCGTTTTCCATATGTTTAATTATGTAGGTTTTTTTTTTTCATCGCATGTCCGTGTTAGAAACTTTACTAGGTGGAAGGTGAGTGGAGGACGTCGGCAGGGTCCAAAGTTGAGCGTTTTGTTTCATTGGTCACCCTGGGCTCTTTCCGGCAGATGTCCGACAGTACGTTGAATTGTATGGTAAGGGAGCGGTGGCACAGAGTCCTTCATCGACACCTTTACCGGGAGACACTATACAGACATATAGATCGCCTTTCCTCGGAAGGTTACGGATAAGTCCACAAGAAAGGAAATAAGAGACCTGGTATGGCTTAGCCTTCGTAATGTTTCATACGGTTCACTTTCATTTCGATTTACCGCTTATCATAAAATACAACTAAATGTTTCGAGTAGCCTAGTGGTTAGTGGCGGCGGACCTTGATCCTGTGGAACGGGGTTCGATTCCCACTGTTGCTCCTTGTTACCCTGGGCAAAAGTCACTTAACCCTCCATTGCCACAGGTAAAAATAAGTACCTGTATATAATATGTAACCCGCTTTGAATGTAGTTGCAAGGCCCATTCCCATAAAAATAGGAATTTAGTGAAGTGAGGGATAGACAAAAGGATACTATACGCTTGCGTCAAAGTTCACATAGGAGAATTTATGGAATGCAAGGGAACTGGCGCTGCAGTTAGTATTGAGATAAGAGTATGGGGAGAGGTAAGATAATATACGACATTCATTTTTACTTGGTATCTCTAACAGACAGACGATCAAAACCTCGCGCTGTTCGGAACAGCGCGGGGCATTATTAGACCTATGATCTGAGATAATTGCATGCAAATTTAAGCACTCAATTATCTCTGACCATGGGGTAAAGTGTGGGGAGAGTTGTGCCTGAGCATGCGCTCAGCACAGTCGTCCTGCACTTGTTTGACAAGGTTCCACGTTAGGAGTTACGGATCAAGAAAGGGATCTGGGTGTCGTCGTCGATGATACGCTGAAACCTTCTGCTCAGTGTGCTGCTGCGGCTAGGAAAGCGAATAGAATGTTGGGTGTTATTAGGAAGGGTATGGAGTCCAGGTGTGCGGATGTTATAATGCCATGGTGCGACCGCACCTGGAGTATTGTGTTCAGTACTGGTCTCCGTATCTCAAAAAAGATATAGTAGAATTGGAAAAGGTACAGCGAAGGGCGACGAAAATGATAGTGGGGATGGGACGACTTTCCTATGAAGAGAGGCTGAGAAGGCTAGGGCTTTTCAGCTTGGAGAAGAGACGGCTGAGGGGAGATATGATAGAAGTGTATAAAATAATGAGTGGAATGGATCGGGTGGATGTGAAGCGACTGTTCACGCTATCCAAAAATACTAGGACTAGAGGGCATGAGTTGAAGCTACAGTGTGGTAAATTTAAAACGAATCGGAGAAAATTTTTCTTCACCCAACGTGTAATTAGACTCTGGAATTCGTTGCCGGAGAACGTGGTACGGGCGGTTAGCTTGACGGAGTTTAAAAAGGGGTTAGATAGATTCCTAAAGGACAAGTCCATAGACCGCTATTAAATGGACTTGGAAAAATTCCGCATTTTTAGGTATAACTTGTCTGGAATGTTTTTACGTTTAGGGAGCGTGCCAGGTGCCCTTGACCTGGATTGGCCACTGTCGGTGACAGGATGCTGGGCTAGATGGACCTTTGGTCTTTCCCAGTATGGCACTACTTATGTACTTATGTACTTATGTACTTATGTCTGGGTTGTCAAAAGTCCAAACCTGTCAAACACAGGGGTTAGAGGTCCATGGGACCACCAGGCCCCAACTACCCCTGCCCTGAGCAATGGGGGCTGGAGGTCCGGTGGACCTCCAGTCTCCCCGACGATTCCCCCCCCCCCCCCCAGGTTCAGGGAGGACTGGAGATCTGGTGGGTCTCCAGCCCCCCTAACTCCCCCAGCAAAGGGTCCCTAGTGGGCGACCAACCAACCCCCCTCCCCCAGCGACAGGGGGGCTGGAGGTCCGCTGGATCTCCGGTCCCCCCACCCCCGATGATCGCCCCCCCCCCCATGTTCAGGGAGGGCTGGAGATGTGGTGGGTCTCCAGTCCCCCAGCAAGGGGTCCACCAGTCCCCCCACCTTGTGTGTTGGAGGAGGGAGGGTAGCCTGCCTCCCTCCTCTTCCTGCGATGCCGCAAGATGGCGGCGCCCAGCCCTGCCCAGTGTATCCTGGGATGCGCTGGGCGGGGCTATACACCATATAAAGGAGTTTCCCCCCCCCCGCATCCCAGGATACACTGGGCAGGGCTGGGCGCCGCCATTTTGCGGAGTCGCAGGAAGAGGAGGGAGGGAGGCTACCCTCCTTCCTCCAATACACAAGGTAGGGGGGTAGGGGGGACTGGTGGACCCCTTGCTGGGCAACTGGGGGGGGGGGGCTGGAGACCCACCGCACCTCCAGCCCTCCCTGAACCTGGGGGGGGGGGGGGGTTGGTTGGTCGCCCACTAGGCCAGCAGGGACCCTTTGCTGGGGGAGTTGGGGGTGCTGGAGACCCACCGGATCTCCAGTCCCCTGTCGCTGGGGGGGGGGGGGGTTGATTGGTTGGCCACTAGGGACCTTTTGCTGGGGGAGTTAGGGGAGCTGGAGACCCACCGGATCTCCAGCCCTCCCTGAACCTGGGGGGGAGGGGACCTCCAGCCCCCTGTCGCTGGCAGGTTTGCTGTTGGGGGGAATGGGGGCCTGCCAGCATGCAAATGCATGCTGGACAGGGCTCACCATTCCTCCCCAATGATCTGCAAACCCTAATGCCAGCTCGGAGCTGGCGTAGGGTTTACCGTGGCCAGTGACCCAATCTTTGGCGCACTGGCCGCTGATCATTGGGGATGAATATATTTAGCCCTGTTTAGCATGCATTTGCATTCAGAGCCCTCGAGCGCGTTGTTTCACATGCGTGAGGGCTCTGATCATGGGGCGGTAGCAGACACCGGCGCTAGTATGGCGCTAACAGCCTCTAGCACTGGCGTTTGCTTCTGATCATCCCCCTATAAGGATTTGAAAGACCGAAGGATCACCCAAAGAATAAAAGCAATTACATTCCATAATAACAATATTATTGAGCTGGCCAAATTGTAGAAGACCATTCTAAAAAGCAAACCATCAAAACAAAACAAGGTGGATGTGGCTTAAGGAGGCAGAGGGAAATCTTACCTATCAATTTGTTGAATATACGTATGTACGTGTGTGTGTGTGTGTGTGTGTGTAAGTGTGTATATATATATATATATATATATATATATATATATAGTGCACTCCATTTAAGTGCATGTCGGCTAAGCGCATGCTCTGTTTAACTGCATGCCGTACTTCGGTCCCGTTTTTGGCGCCATCAATTTCTATGGGGACAAACTTTGGTTTAGCACACCACTGATAAGTGCAAGATTCACTTATATGCATGGTTTAAGACCACTCCTCTGTAGGAAAGACTCCGTATAAGCACACGCACGGAATATGGAAGCCGATTGGCACGTGACAAAGGGGCAGTAAATTTGAAATCTCAGTTAACTGCCACAGGCAGAATAAGCGAAAGAATGTTGTTAGAGTGTACACTGGAGTAGTCGCACAACTGTAAGACACTGGCTGAACGAATAGAAGTTCTTAAAAAATTAGAAAACAAACAGTCAAGCATCTATTGCTAAAGAATGTGATGTCAATCCCAGTCAGATTTCACGTACCTTGAAGCAGAAAGATCAGCTTCTGGAAGACTAGCAAAACAATACGAATCCAAATACGAAACGAAAGTGGGCGGGAAAAGCTGAGGATGTAGAAGATGCTCTTCTTCGGTGGTTTTCTCAAGTCGGGGAGCAGACAGTTTCCTGTTGGTGATCCACTGCTTATGGAGAAAGCTAATCAGCTAGCTGAAAGTCTTGGACTAACTGATTTCAAAGCCACTGTTGGATGGTTGGAAAGATGGAAGGAGAGGAACAACATAAAATTCAAGAAACAGCATGGTGAAAAACAAGACGCTGATGACTTTGGTGCTGAAAATTGGGTTGTTTCAGTTCTTAGTTTGCACCTCGTGATATTTTCAATGCTGACGAAAACGGTCTCTACTGGTGAGCGATTCCTGATGGAACACTTGCATTCAAACAAGCCGAAGTTACAGGAAGTAAAACGTCAAAGGACCGACTGATGATCCTCCTTTGCTGCAATATGGATGAGAGTGAGAAGTTGGAACCACTCGTCATTGGAAAGAGCAAACAGCCCCGTTGCTTCAAGAATGTTAAGCGACTTCCTGTGTCATACGAGGCTAACGCAAATTCATGGATGACTGGGGAAATTTGGAAGCAGTGGCTAAAGAAGTTAGACACTAGAATGCGGGCACAAAAGCGTCAAGATTTTTTTGCTTAGTGATAATTGTGCTGCATACAGTGATGATGTCAGGCTGTCTAACGTCAAGGTGGTCTTCCTGCCACCAAACACTACCTCTCTGATCCAACCTATGGACCAGGGCATAATAGCCAATTTCAAACGTTATCGGGCTCTTGTGCTACGTCGTCTGATGAGCGTTATGGATGACCAGACTGGCAAGGGTAAACGTGCTGTTGAACTGGCTCGTAATCTACCACTGTTGGATTCCCTACATATGCAGAAAGAAGCCTGGAATCATGTTACACAGGCAACCATTGTGAACTGCTACAAGTGGGCAAGCTTTGTTAAGGATGTGGAGAGGGATGAAACAGATGTAGCTGTTGCAAACACGTCAGATGAACAGGCTATTGACATCCCAGCCGGTGTTACTGAAGAGGAGTTTCATCACTACGTAGCTGTTGATTACGATCTACAAACAGCTGACGACAGCACTGATGTCGAGATATGCGCCTACACGCAGGCAACGGCTGATGATGAAACAGATGATGAAATGAGCAGCGAGGCACATGCTGACGAAATTCAACAACCTCCTGTCACTTTTGCAAGAGAACTGGAGAGTCTCAACACCGTGCGGGCCTATCTGGAGGCCACTGGATGTCAGTGCTATGACAGTTTTTACAATCTGGCAGACGTAGTCTATGGAACTCACAGACACACGAGTGTATAGAGAACTATGACTGATTACTTCAAGTAAGCCTAACGTCAGTTAATGGAGACTGTATACTGTACATATAATAAACAGTACTGTACATATGTTTATCAGATGTCAAGCTTCTTTGGGTCACAACGGTTAAGTTCACGCTCCGGTTAACTGCATGTATTTCTTTGGTCCCAGACCCGTGCACTTAAGCGGATTTCACTGTGTGTGTGTATATTTATTTATTTGTTGCATTTGTATCCCACATTTTCCCACCTATTTGCAGGCTCAATGTAGTTTACATTATGCCGTAGTGGTGATCGCCATTATCAAAATGAGAAATACAGAGTGGTATAAATATATATATATATATATTTTTTGGATTATATACTCTTATCAAAGTGATTATCTGGATTTTCAGAAAGCATTTAGTAGTCCTTCCTGAGATACAACTATAAAAATTGTGGAATAAGAGCTATTATGGATTGGAGACTGGCTAAAAGATGTTAAATAGTGGAGTGCCTCAAGGAACTGTTTTCTTCTGAAGTATTTATAAATGTGGAAAGAATAAATTAGTAATGTAATGTGATTAAACTTTTATGATTTAATTTTAAACAACGTTCAAAATTAAATCATAAGTAGGTTTTAGAATTGTCACCTCTTATTCCAGGGAGTGAGCAACGGGGAAGGGGGTCTTCCATGTACTCAACACATGGAGGCTTCAAATACCCTTCACCCATCGCAATCAGGTTTTCGGGCGGGCCACTTCATAGAGACTACAGTTGTGCCTTTTCTAAATAATGCTCACTCAGCCATTGACTAGGGTGATACACTGTTGATTATATGAATAGCAAACCGTGAGTGGGACTATAAGTCCCAGTGATTCTACCAAGTCTCCTATCAAAAAATGTTCTCTAGGAGGAGCAAGCAATGACATAGTTTGATACAACAATCAAATTCTGCTAAATCTAATTTTTCTCCTTTAAATCCAAATATTCCCAATAAATGTAGCTGTTTCTTCAATGTGACTTAAAATTAAACCAGCTGTAAGACCTAAAGCTACTTTCTTACCTAGGACTAGCAATGCAAAATCAACTTTGCAGAGCTTGTCCACAATTCAGTAGCCAAAGTTAGGATACTACAGCAAGAGTTAGCAATGCGAAAGACAAACAATAGTTTGAAAAGCCTATCAGAGGGCAAAGGGAGAGAGAGCTTTTTGGGGGGAAGGGGGAGTGGGAGGGGACTAGGATAGAAGACAGAGCAGTACACCACAATATAGATACAGTCTGCACAATTTAACTAAGCAATAAGTCTCAGCACAATTTAACTAAGCAATATGTCTAGAGAATAGATATATCAGATAATCTCAACTATCTGGCTATAGGTTTAGCTAACTTCAATACGTTATTACCTACAACTTGTCCTTAACTCCACTTGGATATAACAATTGACATGGCAACCGTGCTTAATTTTATTCTGGCAAAAATGTTTGTGTAGAATCCTAAAAGCCTCTCTTTGGAAATGTTATTTTGGTTAGGTTCTGCAAGGCATTGCACAGTTTGGTTGGCGATCATATTCTGTGTCAGCTCATGCTCCAGCAACTTCACAGAAAGCACAATCTGGACTTGGTTTTAATTTTGGTGAGTATGGGATATATGAACAATTTGAAACTTTTACAGTTAAATACAAACTTACCATGTTCTGCATCTTATCTATTCATAATAGATACTTAAAAAAAAATCTCTCCCTCTCAGGATAGTAGAAGTAAATTTATTTTCTTTACATGGATTAGCGATATGTTGACAATCACTTTAAAGGTTGCAGATTTCCAGATATCAGTCACTCTTTATTTAGACTGCTTAAAATTCAGTGCAGTATTTCCTGCTTGCGCTTGTTAAGGCTGCAAGAGAAAGCATCCCGAACTAGTAACATTGGTCATATCAGTATTTCATCATGAGTGGTAGTATTTCCATGACATTGTTTAAAAATTGTTACCATATTTCCTTTTTTTAATGTTGTCTGCTTAAAAATGTCTTGGCAGGCTACTAATTAAAAGCTCTTAAACCTCTAACATATGAATTCCATTAGAGATATGAAGGAGGACACTTACTTGGCTTGCTCTTTATTTTGACACTCATACACTCTTCCTGTTGTTTGCTTTCATTTTTGCATCTTTTGTTTTAAGGTATTTAAAAAATTTGACTGGGTACACAGATTTATCTCAATCCATGTCTCTTGTGAAACTTTTTTAAAAATGTAGAATATTGAGAAGCATAAATGAAATTGCCAGTCAGCTCTTATTCCACATGAAGCAAAATTATGTACTTCTGAACTTGTCTGCTCTCTACTACTACTACTATTTAGCATTTTTATAGCGCTACAAGGCGTACGCAGCGCTGCACAAACATAGAAGAAAGACAGTCCCTGCTCAAAGAACTTACAATCTCTGGGTTCAAGGTTTAGAAATAAGTTTTCATGGTTATATTGTTAGCTGTGTATATTTTCAAAATTGTGCAGAATGCAGAGTATAGCTTTTTAATGTTTGCATAGTAGTAGTCAAATTTTTGGCCTAATTTTTTGGGGGGATTCCTTCTAATGTCAAGCGCTATGTTACTTTGCTCTATACTTTTTTAATATATTAGTGATGGTGCCATTGTTCTCGTAATCACTAAGGGTCCCTTTTACTAAGGTGTGCCGAAAAATGGGCTGCGCTAGTGTAGGTGCGTACAGATCCATTTTTCAACGCACCTGTAAAAAAGCCATTTTTAAAATTTTTGCTGAAAATGGACGTGCAGCAAAATAAAAATTGTCACGCATCCATTTTGGCTCTGAGACCTTACCGCTAGCCATTGACTTAGCAGTAAGGTCTCACACATGTGGAATGATGATTACCGCCTGGTTTTTCCCACACGCCAGAAAATAAAAATTATTTTCTGACGCATATAGTGGACACACGTCAAAAATGAAATTACCATAAAGGCCACACAGTAGCCAGGCGGTAACTCAAAATTGACATGCGTTGGATGCACATAGGTGCCTACGTGGCTTAGTAAAAGGGCCTGTAATTTTTCAATCTTTTTTTTTTTTTGTGGGGAGAGTGTAGAAAGATTCCTCGTTTTCAGTATGGAGAGTCAGGGGGAAGATGTGATAGGACTTTTGCTATATTTTAACTTTTTTAACTATTAATCCCAATCAACGGACTCTACTTAATGCTTTCTGGGATCCTTTTACTAAGCTGTGGTAAAAAGGGCCCTGCTGTAGCTGCGGCCCTTTTTATCGCAGCGGGTAATGGCTGAAAATGGCTATGGCCATGCAGTAAGATTGCTCTTAGTGCATGGCCATGCAAGGGGGAGCACTTACCGCCACCCATTGAGGTGGCAGTAAGGGCTCCCGCGCTAACCCAGTGGTAACCAGATAGCATGCAGTGCTGCCCAGTTACCACTGTGCCAAAATGTGAGTCTTATTTTCCCCAGCACGGGAAATGGCACGCCGGGCTGAAACTACCGCTGGTGTCCACGTTTGGCCAGCAGTAGCTCCAAATTGGCATGCAGTAAGCCCGTGTTGGGCTTACCGCAGCTTTGTAAAAGGGCCCGCTTTGTTTGCTACAGAATATCTGTTTTTGTAAGCAGTATAAGCGTTTTGAATATTCTTGTCACACATCTTATTTTTAGAGTTAACTGATCAACAAAAAGAGTTTCAAGCAACTGCACGTAAATTTGCCAGAGAAGAAATTATTCCTGTTGCTGCACAATATGACAAAACTGGCGAGGTAATTTATGAACATTGTATATTACTGTATATTTATTACACAGTTGTTGCTTCCAACTAGTTAATAAAATTGATGATTTTCATCTTCCCTTGTTTTAGTATCCTGTTCCTCTCATAAAAAGGGCCTGGGAACTTGGAATGATGAATGGGCACATACCAGAAAATTGTGGTAATATTTCTGTACCTCTCTCTTGCATACAGAGAAAATGAATGAGAAAAGATATAGAATCTAGGTAGTTAAGAGGATTTGGGTCATACATTTCTGTTGACAGATTCCTAGTGCTCTGTGAAAGATGTTATATCCATTATTTCCTTATATTTGATAATGATAGACAAATCACTGTATGCAGTTCTGAACAAATAGGTTGAAGCAGTGTGTATTTATTAGGATTTTATTTACTGCATTTTCGAAGGAATTCACTCAAGGCGATTTCACTCAAGGCGATGTACAGCAAGAATAAGTCGAACATAAGCAATAGACAATCACAGTAGTAAAAATATTCAAACAATACAAAGTATGGCATAGTATGCTGCATTACAATAAAACAGTTACTATTCCTGTGTCCTAGAGCTATCAACTTTTGAATTATTTAGAGTCGTATTAAAGCAGTTGCATAGCCACTGGGGGGGAGGGGGGGGCTGGGCCTGGGCCTCCTCCACAACTCGAGTATCCTTTGACTGGTTGGTGGGGATGCCCAATCCCTGCCAGCCGATGAGATCCGTTGCTGGAACTGTCCCAGTGCTGCCTGATTTTTCTGATATGTGGTTCTTGTATGAATAAAATATTCATGTTGAGCCTCTTTACTTAAGTTGTCCCTTCACTCATATAGTGAGACTCTTTACATTAACAGCCGTGATATTCATCAACCTCTCCATATCAACTCCAGAGATTTAATGCCTTGCTTTTCCTTCTTCATCCCCTCACCCCCAGCACCTCTATCCTCACTTCCTCCTCCTGCCTCTCTACTGGAAAGAGTAACCCCATCCTCTCTCAACTTGCACCTTCTGCCTAGAATGCGTTCTTACAGTCACACCTCTTGTCAGCACCATACACATACCTATTCAGTCACCCACCCAAACACCCTCCCCCCACCCCCCCTAAAAGGAGGAAAACATGGAGGACCTTGAGCATACCAATAGGAACTTCTGGACAAGGTAGTACCTTGATAATGGGTCCCCCCCACCATTATCTGCTCCACCAAATCCCCAGTAATCCTCTCTCTAGACATGAGATTATTTAGCAGGGCAATTTTCCTTTATTCCTTTCTTCTTTCCCTTCTTCAACAACGGGATTCTGTTGGTCATCTCTTGCTTGTTCTGGCAGGCTCTGTAATCTACAGCCATTCTTAGACACCCTCCTTCACCTTGCTGACTGAGGTAGTTGTGCTTCTTCCATTGTTGCAATTTCAGTTTCTCCAAATCCTGTCTCCTTCAAAGTTTGTGCTGCTCCCCCTAAAGACTTGAGTTTGATGGGTTTTATCTTCAAACGAAAAAGGAGTCCTAGATGGAAAGAACCATTTGTGTTTAATCTTCTCTCTCAAATGTTGAGTAATAGGCTTAAACTCTCTAAGAGTAATGTGAACAAGGTCTGCATATACTGAGATGCAGTTCACTTCCCATTCAAGGGTTGAGAGTACCCTCATTTTATTAGCACTCTGTTCCTTTATTTGGAAATTGGGTATACAAGTTATCCTGCAGAACATTAATCTTTAGTGCAGACTGTATCCAAACCAGCCATACCCACGCTTCACTTGCTGATTACTATCAAGGACCAGTATACCTTCACAGATATTCTGTGCTGTAAGCATTCAGTTGTTTAGCCTTTCGTTCTGGAACCCATCATATAGATAATTTATGGGGGGGAGGACCCATTATCAAGGTACTCTACCTTGTCCAGAAGTTCCTGTTGGTACACTCAAGGTCCTTCATATTTTTCTGAACATCGCAGAGCTCATCGACCTATTCATCAGCGATCTTTCATCTTCAAAGCGGTGTCCTAGCTTTAAGTTCTCTTGGTTCACCAGATTAAATTCTGCTTTTTCATTTCTTGAATCCAACTATGAGATTGCTAGCACAACCCCCACCTTTATGTCCTGTGGTGTCAATGCTTTTCCTTTTCTCTCTTGAATCTTTTTCTCCTCATGAATCCCCAGCTTCCCTGGAGTAAGAAAATGTATGCTGATCTATTGATTGCCTTTTTAGAGGAAATGAATTCAGCTTTACCATTTCACCACACTAACCAGAGAGAAATTACTATGTTACACTGAAAGAGTTCAGATTATGGCTTTTTCCCTGGTCTGTGACATTTCCTCCTATTTCATACTTCCTTAGTATCAATATATATAAATGGCGAGTGTCGTACTCACTCGCAAATGCGCAGTAGAGACCCTCTCTGCCCCGCCCCGCGTCAATACGTGATGACGAGGGTGGAACAGAGGGTCTCTACTGCGCATTTGCGAGGGACACCACCATCGCTAACGCTCCCCCGACCCGGTGTCGCCGCTGACAGCCACCCACCTTCCACCCGGTCGGGCCCTCGCTCCGCTATTGAAACAGCGAGGGCACGCAGCTCACAGCTCTACTGCTGAGCTGCCGTCGGCCTTCCTTCTTCTCTGCCTGTGTCCCGCCCTCGACGACGTTACGTCACACGAGGGCGGGACACAGGCAGAGAAGAAGGAAGGCCACGGCAGCTCAGCAGTAGAGCTGTGTGCTGCGTGCCCTCGCTGTTTCAATAGCGGAGCGAGAGCCCGACCGGGTGGAAGGTGGGTGGCGACGGCTCTGGGGGGGGGGGGGGACGAACACGGAGGGGGAGCAGCAGCGGCGGACTCGAAGGCAGGGTGGGGGGCCTTTCAACCCCCTCCCCTCCTATACTAGCCCATTTTTACGAGCTGAACGGCTAGTACTTTAATAAAAGTGTTTCTTGTGGAATTGTGTTTGTTTTATAGAGTTTTCTATCATTGTTAGTGCTGCATATTTCTGTTAACACTGATTTTGTTTCTTCTGATATTTTAGGTGGTATTGGACTTGGAATATTTGATACCTGCCTTATTACAGAAGAAATAGCATATGGATGCACAGGGGTGCAAACTGCTATTGAAGCAAATTCTCTTGGTGTAAGTGTGTTGTAGGCCTCACTAAAGTATTAATAAGTTAATGCAAATAAGTGTTAAATAACACAAGCCCCATTATTCTTAGTGGAATCTCTTTATTAAGTACTAGCTATATGCTTAGATTGAATTAATGCGTGTTAAAACATCTGCTAAATTAGTACCTGTGTGGTAATATTTAGGTATTGAAAATATAGACCAACTTTTATTTAGATATTGAAAAATCTTTTCATAGCAAATGCCAGTTATTATTGCGGGAAATGAGCAACAACAGAAGAAGTACCTGGGAAGAATGACTGAGGAACCATTGATGTGTGTAAGTATTGCTTTTATCAGAACATGTAAGTATTGGGCTATAATATTTTCTGGCTTTCAAGAAGTAATATTGAGAGCATTCTGCAATTGTAGAGGTGAGGTTTGTCTGACCAGCATTGATTTAAAAAAAAAGAATAAAAATGCACCTTATGCCTTCCTACCCAAGAATTGAAGCGTGTTAGTTTTAACATCAAAAAATCACTGGTAATTAGCCAGCAAGAGGCACTAAAAGCATGCAAGAACCATCTTCCACCAGGCATTATTTGCTTTTACAGTGAGACTTGAACATAAACTTATGAGAAAAATGGCTTGTGTTTCCATAATCAGCTTCAAACATCAGTTAAAAATTAATTTCCTATTAAGCTGATTTGTGAATTTCTACTTTTCTCCTTTCAGGCTTATTGTGTAACAGAACCTGGAGCAGGATCTGATGTGGCTGGTTTACAGACCAGAGCTGAGAAGAAAGGCAATGAGTATATCATTAATGGACAAAAAATGTGGATCACCAATGGAGGCAAAGCTAACTGGTATTTTCATTATTTAATAGCTGCCTGAGTTGTATTTCATCTTATTAGTCCGTTCTGTGAGGATAATGAAAACACTCCATCTCATAGGCTAACCTGTTGTAGGTGTGGATATTGGACTGTGGTCAGTGGTGGTGTGATTAATGTGTAGTTTTGTTGTTCATTATATTTATGATAACTTTGTAAAAGTATAATAATGGAACAATACAATTTATCTATGAATAATTGTGATCATAGAAAACAGAAGGTATAAACTAACAAAAGTTACAAATCACTGCAAATAGCAGACGATGATTTGCTTTGAAGGTCCAATTGTTGACAGGTAAATATAACTTAACATTTTAAAGATTTTGGCAAAAGGAGTCCAAATTTTGGAGATACAGGATGAGGTGCTATGCAACTTCCTCATACTTACAAATAAGGCAGTGTTGGCCCCACCATTCAAACATAGTAGGATTCATGTTATCTTTCAATGTGATTCAATTAAATGAACAACTAAGACCATCATAGTGTTGAAAAGCCTATCTGAGGACTCATTAGATCAGGTGTTGTGGCGCATAGGATTATGTTTTTATAAAAGGGCTTAACTTGTATAGGTATAATGCAGAATACTTTGTCCCATTCTGAGTTGCAGAAGGATTGAAGATTAGAGGAATAGAAAATCATGTGGGATAATGAACCAACGTTTATTGGTTGTATTACTTGGTAACTTATTTTTTCTGGTGTTCAGTAGGCCTCGTGTAGGATGAAGTATGATTGTTGTGTAGTTTTGAACCCATTTCCTGTAAATTATTCTAAAGGGATGTACAGAAATGCTTTTAGGTGTGGTTTTTTCCCCTTAAAGGAGCTGTTCAGTGGTGAGACTATTGGTCTGTGAAATTATTTCGATTTTTACTTTGTCTTTTTCATTTGTAGTTCAAAGTGAGTTATGTTCAGGTATTGTAGATACTTTCCTTCCCCAGAGGGTTTAAAATGTATACCTGCGGTAATGGAGAGTGAAGTGACTTGCCCAAGGTCCCAAGGAGCCTTGGTGGGATTTGGACCCTGGCTTCCATGGCTCTAACAAGGTTCTACTCAGCTTGTTTACATATCTGTACAGCATTGTGTGTGTGTCTAGTATTACTACATAGTAATTAGTGGTAGTAGCAGGTGAATATGTTTATTGAATTGCAAATTGTGTCTGCTTTTCGTATGCCATATATCTTGTTACCATTCCATAAAAACGGAATAGAAACTTTGGAATCCTTTCTTCTTGGAGCAGGTGACTGGATACTCTTAGTTGATAAAGAGCTTGGGAATGCAGTTGGGTTTGACCTTATCAACAAAATTGCATGGGACCTAATCAGCTAGCTGGGCAAGTGTTCGTCAAGCTACAGGTTATTTGACAATCCAAATGAATAAATTCAATCATGTTTTGGTTGGGAGTCTGTAAAAATATGGATGTGATATCGTATGTTATTTGGACTGTGGGAATACCCTTTATATGTGTACCTCAAATTATTGTGTTGAGAAACATAGACCGCACCTTCAGAAAGTTATAAACAGTATGGAGTTGGTCCAGAGGACGGCTTCTAAAGTGGTCAGTGATCTTGGTCATAAAGCATATGGGGACAGACTTTAAAGATCTCAATATGGATTCTATTAAAAGAAAAGCAGGCGATAAGATAAAGATGTTTAACCCTTTAGTGTCCAATTTTCCCATCAATCTGTTCCCATATGGCTTATGGGAACATTGGACACTGTTAAACACTTCCGTGGTGTAAATGCACGGAGGTGAGTCTGCCTTTCAGTTAAAAAGAAGCTCTGGAATGAGAGAGTCATAGGATGAAGGCGAAAGGGGTTAGACTCAGGAGTAACCTGAGGAAATACTTTTTTACAGAAAAGGTGGTGAATTCGTAGAACTGCTCCTGGTGGAGACGAAGACTATCTGAATTCAAGTAAACTTGGGGACAAGTACATAGGAGAATCTTTAAGGAAGAGGAAGGTGATAGTAGGTTTCATGGATGTGCAAACTGAGTAGGCCATATGGTCTTTATCTGCTTTCATTTTTCTGTGTTTCAGTTCTGTTATAATGTGGCCACTAGACTTATTCTGGGGAGATAAAGAGCATTCACCTCCCTTGTTAATGAGAGCTACATCAGGTTCTTATGGCAGCTAGAATTAAGTCAAGTTCTTAACACTAGAATTAGGTCTGTGGTGTTGAGAACTAAAGAAGAGGAGATTCAAGACGTTTTACTAGGTTGTGTGCCCACAACGCTCTCAATTTCCACACTGATTTTCTTCTTATTCTTTTTCTTGGAAGGAGCATGCCAAAAGGAAGGGTAAACTGAAGGGAATTTTTCCTCTGCAGACTTGCTTCTCAGCCGGACCAGTTGCTTCCATGTTGCTCGGGGCTAGGAAGGGCCCCGAGCCAGAGAGTGAAACTTCACTCAGCGCACAAAGTCCTGTGAATCCTCTGAATTTGCAGGTAAAACCTGGAACTGTATAGACTCCATAATCTGGTAATCCTGAAGTAAAGCCTGCGATGGAGAGGCAGCTCCTGAATACTCCTGCGAGGGAAGAGATTCTGGCACTGGGACTCATTCAACTGCTAGCACCAGAGACAATCGAGCCTGCCCATATTGGAGTAGAAGCGCCTTTACCTCAGTCCGCAGAGGTGATTTCAGAGGAAGAAATTTTATGTGGTTCTGCTTTACAAACTTTAACTCATCGGAGGTAACTGGATTCTGTTTGAACAGCCCTGTAGGCCCTCCATGAGATTTGTGCTTCCTTTTACTAAGTTGATTTCTCCGAAGGAAATGTTTTTAGATTATTGAAAAAAGTCTTCAAATATCCAGAAAATGGTTCGCCACCGACATCCTAACGGCTTGATTTTGTATGTTTTGCACTTTGAATTATTTTTTTTGAAAATGGACCAAAAAGATAAACGCATAGAGCACAAAATTGTCTAGCCTGTGGCCATTTTTGAAAAAAAAAAACAAACGATAGATGTTTTGCTGTTTCAAAAGTGGCTATAATTTCCTATTTGGATTTGGGACCTTTAGTACAAAACGTCCAAAGTCCGACTTAGATGTCATATCAAAAATGCCCCTCCACGAAGTCTGTGCTTTGAAAATGAGTCCCTATATTTTTAATCTTGTCAAGCTAAATTTCTGATAGGATTCAAATTTTTCCTGATGTTTCAAAAACTACACAGGAAAGGAGGAAGAAGTTCTTGGAAATGCATGCAGAAATTTTGTTTCTGGGCATTCATTTTCAATTGTGCTTTCCCTGCAAGTGTGTTGCCTTTTTTAAGGGCAAAATGTATCATTTCTTTGAACCATTTTAATTGCACAGTTTTCTAAACTCTTGGGGAGCTCTGGAACCTATTCCAGTATAGATCATAGGTTAAGAATTAGTTTATAAAAATCAGGGGAAGATGAATACTAAGTCTTAGAACTGTGGACTTGGTGTCTAAAATGTATTTATTTGTTTTATTATATGTTGTGTATTGGCTAGATGTGTGTGTTGTTTTTATTTTATTTTTTAATTATTTATTTTTGTACAAAGGTGTTCTCTGTTGTATTTCTAAAACATATATAAAAAATTAAATATCTATAAGAAGTAATAGACCTCTTTATATGAAAATCAACTAAACTGGTATCGCCCAGTAAGGGAACTCAGATCAAGCCAAAAAGCCTTCCTTATCCCCACCAGACCAGTCCAGAACCAATAGTTTGTAACTTTGTTCTCTCCTTTTGCTAAGCATTACTGGCTAGATATTTTTCCAGGATGGAGATAGCCTTTGGTGCCAGCATGCTTAGACCAGGGGTGTCAGAATCCTGCCCACTTAAAGGGATGCCCATTGGTTTCTGGACTAGTCTGGTAGGCATAATAATGAAGAAAAATTAGCGGGTAGGATCAGACTTTTCCTTAGTGACTAGTTCTTCTTTGATGTACTTCTGAAGTTTTGCATGGGCAGCAGAGTTATTTCATAAAGAAGTAAAGACCTTGTAGTATTTAGATGTTAAGGCAGTATGGTGTCTGAATTGGAGAAACAGCATATGAGCCATTTTTATCCAAATATGGATATTGAAGATGAGTGTGCTTCAGACAAAGCAGCGGTAGATCTCAACAGTCAAAAGCCTAGTATGGACTGTATTATTTTGAATTGTTTTGTATGTTAACATTTGTCCTCAGGGACCCATGAATATTAGATCAAAATAGTTTTGGGCATTGCTCTTTGTACTTTTGAGTTGTTTTTTTTAATTGAAAATTTTCATCCCAAATCTTCAAAATAAAGTAGCAGTAGGTAAACAAAGATGACAGCCCTATCCATGGAAAGAATATTCATAATAAAAGAACAATAACCAAATGTAGAGCCCACTTTAAGAAGAATTACCAGTGTAAACATCAAAAATATAAAGAAACGTCAGAGTAAAACTTCACCCAGTTCTGAAGGTCACTAAACACAGAGGAAACAGAGATTTAAAAAAACAAAACAAAACCCTAATGTTACAACCCTGGGCTTAGCTGCAAAAAGGCACACCTGTGTAAGTTCATCCAAGCAACATCTGGTGAAATCTGGATTTTTTTTTTTCCACAAAGTGTCTCCTTTTAAAGAATGTTTTTTCAAAATACGCATAAATAAGCATTTTATCAAATTCAGAAAAAAATGAAACAAGGAGGGTAGAGTGGTTAGTGAAGTCATCCCAGAAGGTCTTGAGAAACCTCAGATGAGGAGAGGATGAACCAGCTGGTGTCTCCAATCTTGAGAGGAAATAGGAATTTCCAAATATTATATCCCTAAAAATGTTATTTCATTGCAATTGGAGAGATCTAGAATTGTTTTGTGTTTTTGACTAGATGGACTAATGATGATGATGAAGCTATGACTAGTTGGATTGAGCTTAAAGTATGATGGTCTATACAGTGATGTGAATAAATTCCCTCCACCTTCCTGGTTTTTCCCCTAGTATTCCATATATATCTCACTGAATGGTTTCTGATCATTAAACAAAATGTAATATTGGCTAAAGGGAACTTGAATAAACACATAACACATGTGGGAGTGTCGGTTGCTGATGACCTTAAAGTGCTGCGTGATCTTATGAAGCAAAACCTCGCCTCCACCGTCGAAATCAAGGCGGAGCTTACTGAAATCAACACCCGGCTTACACAGTTTAGTGCCTGCCTCGATTTTCTGGAGGACAGGATGTCTGCCCATGACGATTTTCAACAGGAGACATCCCGAAAGTTGAATAAGATCTGATGCAGTGGAAGCTCGAGGATCTTTCAAATCGCTTGCGGCGGAACAATATTCGAATTTTGGGAATTCCTGAGCAGTCTGAGGGTAAAGATATTATCCCCTTTTTAACAACACTTTTTAAGAGCTTTAAGGCACTTCCTCCTAACTTTGTTGCTGACATAGATCAGATATATCGTGTTTCAATGCGCCTTGTGCCCGGGAAAAATTATCCTCGCCCAGTAGTTGTCAAATTTGTGCGCCATGATCAAATGATGGCGGTTTTGGGCACTGCAAGGGCCACCTCTCCTGTGTTATACAGCACAGCAAAACTCTTGCTAGTCCCCGACCTTTCTAAAGCTACTGCTAAGAGGAGAAATCTATTCCTGCAACTGCGCCCTAAGTTGAAGGTTTTGGGTGCTCAGTATGATCTGCTGTACCCGGCTGTCATGCGTGTAACCATACAGAACAACACTAAGCACTACACTGACCCTGCAGACCTGCAAAGAGTGCTTGACAGTAAAGCCTGTGCTACAATTTGATATTGTTCAGTAGAGATTTACTTTTCTGGCTGCTATGTGATTAATTTTGTAGCCCACAGTTGTTGTTTGCTGGCATAGGACCTCCTTGCAACCCGTGCAGGACTCTTGTGCCCCTTTATGGATTCTTCCTCTCTTCCATTCTCTCTCCAATGGAACCTATTTGGTTTTTTGTTTATGTTCTGTTTTTGGGAACCTCAAACTTTTCCTTTTTTGTTTTGTTCTGCCTTTTTGAGGAGTTTCACCCTAATTTGTCGTTTTTGTTCTTGTTTCAATGCATGCCTGTTTTGGATCAGCACAGCCTCGTTTGTAATACCCGCCAATAGCCTTCACGATGCTTCTGCAAGTACTCTCCCTTAATATCAAAGGGCTCTCAAGTCCCATTAAAGGGAAAAACTTATACTATACCTCAGGAAAAAGAAGGCGGACATTTGTTTCCTACAAGAAACCCATCTGGATGCATAAGAAAGTTATAAGTTTATGGGTAAATGGTTTGATCAGTGTTATCCCAGCCCAGCAAATGGCAGGAAAAATGGTGTACTTATTCTTTTGCGTAAATTCATGCCCTTCCAGCTAGTCTCTCACACTCATGACGGTGAAGGAAGATGGTCCCGGCTAGAAGGAACCCTTGAAGGCAACCCCATTACCTTGCACAACGTATACGCCCCTAACTCTGATGATCCTGCTTTTTTCCACAAAGTCAATCTGTCTGGCTCGCAGGCTCTCATCTGTAATACCATCATTGGAGGTGATTTCAACTTCCCTATTGATCCCTACCTGGACAGATCTTCAAACTGTCGGCCTGTTAAGATCAAAGTTAGAGCTGTGCTTCATGACCTCATGCGCTCCAACGGTTGGACTGATCTTTGGAGGCTGCTTCACCCAACATCCAGAGTTTATTCTTTCGTCTCACCCCTCATTGCACATACTCCAGATTAGACTATCTTTTGGGAACCAAGGATTTGATCCCCCTGTTGTCCTCTGCTCAGATTCATGAAATATCAATATCTGATCATGCGGCTGTATCCTGCGATCTTCACTGGTCCCCTGCCCGGTCTAAAGCAGCCCATTGGAGACTTAATACCACTCTACTTTCGGATGCTTCATTCCTCCAGCGCATTTCTCAAAAATCCACTGAATTTTTTGATGCTAATAAAGACTCTGTGTCCTCCTTTGCAACGGTCTGGGAAGCGTATAAATCCTGGCTGCGAGGTGAAATCATCAGCTGCTCGTCGCATCTACGCAAGACTATTAGTGCTAGCATCTTGAAGCTAAAGCAGGAAATTCGGCAGTTGGAAATTACTTTATACACATCCTCATCCTCACCTACACTCCACAAACTCAGGGCGCTGAAAATGCAACATAACTCGCTGCTGTCCAGCATCTGTGAGGCAGTTACCTTTAGGCAGACTGTTATATATTATTCGCAAGCTAACAAAGCTGGTAAACTGCTTGCATCATTCCTTAAAGGTAGAAGGACAAAGCAGTGTATAGCGGCTATCCAGTTGCCTTCTGGCTCTACACTTACCTCTTCTCCCCTAATATTGGAGGCTTTTGAATCCTTCTATCAATCATTATACTCTTCAGAGGTTGCGCCTCAGGACGAAGTGATCTCCTCTTTCCTGGCTTCGTTGCATCTGCCTCGCCTCTCAGAGCTCCACATTAGCCAGCTGCATAAACCCATCTCTCATGATGAGATAGTTTCAGCAATCAAAACTACCCTCTGCTAAGGCACCAGGTCCCGATGGTTTACCTGCAGAGTTTTACAAATCTTTTGCATCCTGTCCATATCCACTCAACTGCTATCCTATTATCAGGTTCTCCTTGAGATACACTCTCCAGGCTGATTTCTGGACGCTAATATTGCAGTGTTACCTAAGCCTGGTAGGGACTGCACTCTTGTTGAGAACTACAGACCAATCTCGCTTCTGAACACAGACTATAAAATTTATGCTAAACTTCTATGTTGTAGGCTTGAAAAGGTCATGCATTCGCTTGTACACAGAGACCAGGCTGGTTTCATCAAATGTAGATATGGGGCTGACAACTCTAGGTTACTGTGCCATATTATCCATTTTGCCCGGTCCCAGGGTTACCCTATACTTTCTGTCTCTCTGGACGCTGAGAAAGCCTTTGACCGGGTAGAGTGGAAGTACTTATTTTTGGTCCTTCGTTATTTTGGTTTCCCGGAAACTTTCATCCGTATGTTGCAGTTACTGTATTCATCGCCTTCAGCTCGTATTGTTGCTAATGGTGAATTTTCAGGCCTGTTTACTTTGCGTAGGGGCACCCAGCAAGGTTGCCCTGTCTCTCCATTGTTGTTCAACCTGGCCCTAGAGCCTCTGCTAGCAGCTATCTGCCAATCTGAAGATATTACTGGTATTGTTCTTTGTAAGGAAGCGTTTAAGCTTTCAGCTTATGCTGATGATGGTTTGCTATGTCTCACCAATCCATACTCATCACTGAAGGCTCTTATTAGTCTAATCTCCCGGTTCTCAAGTATTTCTGGCT
This sequence comes from Microcaecilia unicolor, assembly GCF_901765095.1. Taxonomy (NCBI): domain Eukaryota; kingdom Metazoa; phylum Chordata; class Amphibia; order Gymnophiona; family Siphonopidae; genus Microcaecilia; species Microcaecilia unicolor. The sequence continues at coordinate 52,009,572 of NC_044036.1, forward strand.
ATAAAGTAAATTGGGACAAAACAGAATTGATGCCCTTGAATGATATTTGTGTTCCCTTTTCAATTCAAGGTATTCCTCTCAAATGGTTGGCTACCTTTCTTAAATACCTTGGTGTTTATTTTGACAGGGACCTTTCCATCACCATTAAGCTTAATTCTGACAAAATATTTGAAAAAATTGATTCTGCTACGTCGCAGTGGTCTCCCTTAAACCTTAGCTGGTGGGGGCGGCTGGACACTATTAAAATGATGCTAGTGCCCAAGATTACTTATGTCCTGAGCATGATCCCTCTCCTCTTTCCTTCCTCCTTTTATAGGAGGCTTGAAAGGTTACTATCCAATTTTCTCTGGAACTCTAAAGTGCCCAGAATTGCCTTATGTAAATTGAAGATGTCCAAATTGCAAGGTGGCGTTAAATTTCCTGACCTTTTGCTGTATCACAAAGCTTTCATCCTGTGCCAGGGTTTAGAGTGGATTGCTCCCTTGAATGCGGCCTCTTTTCCCAGATGGCTTATCTTTGAGCGCTCTACTCTAGACCCCTTATCGCACGTTTATCTTCATTGGAGGTGATTTCAACTTCCCTATTGATCCCTACCTGGACAGATCTTCAAACTGTCGGCCTGTTAAGATCAAAGTTAGAGCTGTGCTTCATGACCTCATGCGCTCCAACGGTTGGACTGATCTTTGGAGGCTGCTTCACCCAACATCCAGAGTTTATTCTTTCGTCTCACCCCTCATTGCACATACTCCAGATTAGACTATCTTTTGGGAACCAAGGATTTGATCCCCCTGTTGTCCTCTGCTCAGATTCATGAAATATCAATATCTGATCATGCGGCTGTATCCTGCGATCTTCACTGGTCCCCTGCCCGGTCTAAAGCAGCCCATTGGAGACTTAATACCACTCTACTTTCGGATGCTTCATTCCTCCAGCGCATTTCTCAAAAATCCACTGAATTTTTTGATGCTAATAAAGACTCTGTGTCCTCCTTTGCAACGGTCTGGGAAGCGTATAAATCCTGGCTGCGAGGTGAAATCATCAGCTGCTCGTCGCATCTACGCAAGACTATTAGTGCTAGCATCTTGAAGCTAAAGCAGGAAATTCGGCAGTTGGA